>NC_138106.1:88385974-88705974 GCF_964146895.1 Miniopterus schreibersii | reverse complement strand
GCCAGGAGGCCCCGCGCTGCCCGGCCGGGCTCCCCGTGGGCGGGTCCGCGGGCTGTCGGGCGCTCGGCCTCCAGGTCGGACGTGGGGCAGGCAGGCCCCCTGGCCGGGCCCACGGCCTCGGACGCCGCCTTCCGTGGGGCTCGGGGTCTGAGCGTCTGGCCTCCTCCCGCCCACCCGGGGCCAGGCCGAGGGGGCCTGCTTGTGCCGAGAGTGCTCCCGCCGGGCAGGGCAGCGGCAGCCTGGACATTCCGTACAGACTCTCAAAAGTATATACTTAATAATTCAGCAGAAATTTAAAGAGCTGTCCTGTGCGAGGGACACACAGTCTGTCCATCCCGGAGCGCACGCGGCGGGCGGCTGGGGCAGCGGGACGGTGCCTGCGGCGCGGGCAGGGAAGGACGGACGGGGTGCGGGGGAGGGAGTCGGGAAGGCTCCAGAGGGCGGGGGCTGCGGGCTGGAGGCCGGAGAGGGCTTCCCCAGGGGCCAGGCCAGGCGGACGGCGGGCGGCGGGCGGGCGGAGCGCAGAGGGCGGGCAGGCCCGCAGGACGCGGAGGCCGCCCAGCGCCGCTGCCCCCTCCGTCCGCGCGGCAGCGGACCCCGACCTGCGCCAGGCGCACGGCTGACCGAGCGGAGGCCGCGGTCCCCAGCCTCCCTGGGCACTGGGCGCGGCCGCGGGACCGGCTGCCCGCGGAGCTGCGGGCGGCGGAGAGCACCGCGGGCTCGGCCTGCCCCCCCGCGCGCCGCCGCGCCCTCGCGGACGAGCAGGAGCACAGCGTGTATTCCGGAGACACAGGCCTCTCCCTTCCCCGCGGTGTGAAAGACTCCCGCCCGGGTCCCAGGGCTCAGCCCCGCACCTCAGCCTCCGTCCGCCCCCGCCCCTGCCTCCAAGGACGTGCATCTGCCCTCTGCTCCCCGGAGGCTGCCCGGCGGCGGGCCGTGCGGGGCGGGAGCGCGCTCGCAGCCGCCGGCTAACAAACCAGCGCCGGCTGGGCCCCGGCTGGGCCTGTGGCTCGTCGGGCTCGGGCCCCGCACAGAACCGGGCTCCTCCCGGGACCCGCAGTGATGCGGCGGGAGCCGCGACGTGAGGCGGCCGACTCTCAGCAGAAGTTTCTCTGCCACACGGCGCATTGGCAGCTTCCTCCGTCCCTGCAGCCCCGGCGCCCCCGCTCTCCCTGTAAGATCTGCCCCCGGCGCCCCCCGCTCTCCCTGTAAGATCTGCCCCCGGCGCCCCCCCCCCCCCCGCTCTCCCTGTAAGATCTGCCCCCGGCGCCCCCGCTCTCCCTGTAAGATCTGCCCCCGGCGCCCCCCGCTCTCCCTGTAAGATCTGCCCCCGGCGCCCCCCGCTCTCCCTGTAAGATCTGCCCCCAGCGCCCCCCCCCCCCCGCTCTCCCTGTAAGATCTGCCCCCGGCGCCCCCCCCCTGTAAGATCTGCCCCCAGCGCCCCCCCCCCCGCTCTCCCTGTAAGATCTGCCCCCAGCGCCCCCCCCCCCCCCCCCGCTCTCCCTGTAAGATCTGCCCCCGGCGCCCCCGCTCTCTGTAAGATCTGCCCCCGGCGCCCCCCGCTCTCCCTGTAAGATCTGCCCCCAGCGCCCCCCCCCCCCCCCCGCTCTCCCTGTAAGATCTGCCCCCGGCGCCCCCCCCTCCCTGAGGCCGCCCTGCAGGCGGGGGGTGGGGGGTGGGGTGAGGAGCGTGTCCGAAGCCCCCCGAGGAGTCTGCTCCCCCTCTGAGGAGGGGGCCGGGCGGCGCCCCCGCGCCTGGCTACAAGCAGGTGAGGTTGGGGGGCGGGCGCAGCCCCCGCGCCAGCTGACCGCTCAGCGAGGGACCGACCGGCGCGTGCCCGCTGCCCGGCCGCTGCCAGCTCCCTCCACACCCCAGCCACCCAACCGGAACCGTTATACACATTTCATCTTTTAAGGCTTAATTTTGAAATAATTTAAGACTTAAATAAATGTTGCAAGAATAGCACAGAGTTTTTGTATCTTTTGCCCACATTCCCCAAATCTTAGATGCCGCGGGGCCACTGCGACGTTGTAAAGCACCGATGGTAACGTCGATGCAGCGCCGCCGCGCGACGCGGACACCCGCGCGCACTGCCGGCCGCCTGGCGTCCCGCCCCACCCGAGACGCGGCTCCCGCGGATGCTGCGCGGGTGACACCTGCTCCCCTCGTCTGGGACCGCCTCCCCGGCCTTCGTCCTTCGTGAGGGTGGCATGTTTAGCGAGACCTGGCCAGCTGCCCCGTGAAACGCCCGGTCGGACTCGCCCAGGTCTCCGGCGGCCGCGCGCAGGTGGCGGGTCTCTCACGCCAACAGCACCGCGCGGCCCTGCGTCCCGGCGCAGGGCACCAGGGGCACCGAGGGCGCTTGTTCCACAGCCGGTGACACGAACTTCGGTAACTCGGGTCAGGTGGAGTGGGACCAGGCTCTCCCCTCGGAAGTCCCTGTTCCCCCTGGTGGTGCTCGCTGTCTTACAGGGCACACAGGCCAGGGAAACGCCCTGTTCCCCGGAGCTGTGCCCAGGGGTTTCGGCGCCCATTGGCGATGCTTGCCGGGAACGGTTATACTGTGGTGTTTGCCAAATGGTAGTTCTGTTTCCCTCTTCCTTCTACGTTTACTAATTAAAATTCTATTGCAAGAAAGAGCTTTCCCTTCCTTCTCACTTATCTGTTTATTCAATTATTTGTATCAGGATGGATTAATGGGTTTTTATTTTATTCTATGGGCAATGACCTATTACTATCATTATTTTATTGCTGAAATTGTCTCAGATTTGGCCAATTGCTTCCTGTGTCATTTGGATACGTCCTTGTTATTTTTATTTTTTTAGTATTTTTTACTTTTTGGCACCATAGTAGGATGGTCCAACTTATCTTTTATTTTATTTTTGTTTATTCTCACCTAGGGATTTTTTCCATTGATTTTTAGGAGGAGAGGGAGGGAGGAAGGGAGAGAAACATCGATGTGAGAGAGACACATCAATTGGTTGCCTCACAAACCTGCCCCAACCGGGGCTGAGGATCAAACCTGCAACCCAGGTACGTGCCCTTGACCAAGAATCAAACCTGGGACCCTTCGGTGCTCCGGCTGATACCCTAACCACTGAGCCACTCTGGCCAGGGCCAAGCTTACCTTTCACTTTTCTTCCTGTGTCCTGGAATCAGCCACTTCTCCCAGGAACCATGCTTCCTGGGCTGGAAGGTGGTGTTCGGGGTTGGGTCTGGGTGCTAATCTGTCCCCCACAGCGTGACTGAGCCTTCACACGGGGCTCCAGGCTGTGCACTGCCAGCAGCTTGTCACTCTTTCCTGTTTAGTTAGTTCTTTCTTATCACTTTACTTTTATGGCCTCTGGGGTGTCAGGATACAAGCTACTGTTTTAACAGCTATAGAGATATCAGTGTATTTATTTATCTTTATTTACTATGTTTCAACAAATATGTATGGAATATCTATTGTTCTGACAATTCATTTTTTTACCCTAAGCACCAAACTTCATTGCTACTATAGCTGAAAACAGAACAGATTGTGGCTACTCTAACTCTGATTGTATACTTATATTTTTTGTTGTAGACTGTGTTTAATTTCTTACTGGCTGGTTAAGTCAGCCCAACTGGTCAAGTTACTGATCAATTTAGTGGAGCAAAAATCAGTTTGGCTAGTTGTTTGGCATTTTTAGATACTATTTAACTAAATTTTTCATTTTTTAAACAATAGTGCTGTTGTGTAGATACAACTTCAGGAGAACTTCAGTTTCCCAGCTTGTAATGCATTTGCCAACATGGTTGACTTATATAAAACCTTAGCATACCTGATACTCTGGAACGCCCATTCCCCTGAAGGATATGGTAGAATCATATGCATAGTCAACATGTAATTTATAAACTCCAAGGCCAAATTTCCTGTTGCAAAAGCTAATGTGTTCTTTTGGAGAATGTCTCGATTTCATTTTCTATGGTTTCCTATCAAATTCACTCTATGATAAAATAGGGCTGCAGTGAGGAAACCTTGGAGGACAACTCAGTCATGTTGATTTAGCCCACAGTTCCCTACATGGGTAATGCAGTGAGAGCAATCATATAAATCAGAACACCTAATCCTTCTTATCTAGAAAGTCAAAGACTTTTCTACATTGTATTTGATGCATTTAGTAGCAAATGATAGATTAGGAAGGAAAAATGCAGGATTTCACGAGAGAAATGAGGAATTTTACATATTCTTCTAATAAAAATGCATTTTTTTGGCTGCTGTTACCCAGAGCCAGTTCCAACAGATGAGCATTTCCTGATATGATTAAACCTGGGTTGCTATTATAAAAGGAGTTGCTGTCCAAGAGATACATCTGAGCCCTGGCCGGTGTGGCTCAGTTGACTGAGTGTGGTCCCATGCCCCAAGAGGCCCCCCTGTTCGATTCCTGGTCAGGGGGCATTCCTGGGCTGCAGGCTCCATCCCCAGTGGGAGGGAATATGGGAGGCAGCGAAGCAATGTTTCTCTCTCTTATCAATGTTTCTCTCTCTCCCCCCTCCCTCCCTCTCTCTCTAAAATCAATAAAAAAATAATAAAAGGAGAAAGACATCCGAATAGCATGTATACCAGACTTCACGATGGCACTGTCCTTCCGAAGAGAAGGCTATCCCCAATGCTTGGAAAGGACAGCTAGATATCTTTTACTTCCTGTGAGCTTCAAGGGACTATTTCACCGGGAGAGTGCTTCTTATGAGTAGTTCTTCTCTTATATTTTGAAAAATAAGATCCACTCACGCCTTCTACCCTAGCCTCTGAGAGACAATATGGTATAATTTTGAAGGCACTTGGGAGCATCATGTTTTCACCCATAGCTCCTGATGTGAGAGAGTCAACTTCTCACCCAGCACACACAAGACTTGTCTTCCTGTTGGTCCCTGCTGCTCCAATGGACAGTTCTCAACTCCAATTCTCCTTTGTAGATTATCGCCAAGGGCAAGCATTGTTGCCATCATGAGAACTGTGGAGCAGAGAAAAACTTGGGACTGACCCAGATCAGTCGACTTGGCAACAATATGTTATCCCTCAGGATTTGCTGAAAACCTAACAAAGAATCTGGTGTTCTCCAAACACCTTCTCTGGACACTCCCACCTCCCACTAGATTCCATGTGTTGCTGCTGCTGTTAATTGCCCTAGAGGGTTTGGAGGGGGTTCTACAAACCAGTTCTTATGCCTAGAGAACACCACTTACATTTCCTACCCTCCAGGGACTCTGTGTCCTGAGGATTCCCTTGCATCATGTTCACTCCTTCAGGAAAGCAGCTGTTTTCTGTGTTACAAACATGCCTGTGTTCTGCCTGTAGAGCTGGGCCGCCTGTTCAGGAAGCGCTGTAGTGAGATCTGACATGACACAGACCTTCTTTCACGGTGCAAGGAAGGGCACATGGCATAGACTCACCCAGGGCCTTCAGACTTGAGGTACTTTCTGCCTGTAATGCTATTTCCTGAGATCTTTATATGGCTGTCCCCTCTTACCATTCAGGTCTCAGCTTAAATCTACCCTCCTCAGAGAGTCTTCTCTGACCGCACAGGCACTCTCTTTCCCATTTCCCTATTTCATTTCTTCATAGCACTTGTCAGGATCTGATACTATTTTGCTGGTTGATTTGTTTACTTGACACCTGGGGGCTCAATGGAAACACCTTTAGAGCAGGGACCTTGTCTGTTTTGGTCATGAGTGTATCCTCACGGCTTGAAACAGGAATGGTGAAATCTGTCTTAGTTCTGTAATGCCTGTGTCAATTTGTACTGTTGACTAAAGGTCATTGCCACCAATTCAGTGCGAATAGGAGCCTGGGGTGCAGCGAGGGGTGGGGGGAGCCCTGTTTATTGCCAACAGATCAATAGTGAAATTGCACAACTCTAAGGTCATTTGGGTGGGGGGGGGGCTTTGGTGTTTCCTCGCCAGTACTGCCTCTCAACCGCGGTATCAGTCTCCAACAGAAACTGAAAGAATGCCCCAGGACACTGCCTGTGAAGCTGGCTTATATAGAGAAGAGTGCCCACCCCTACTCACTCAGTGGTCCATTTCTATGTAAATGAGGACTCCAAATCCTCACAGTTTGGTCCAAATAGCACCATCCTGATTGGTCAGAATGGAGCCACTCTGATTGGTCAGTGAAGATGCAAATGAGGATATAGTTGTGCAGCTCTGATTGGATGGGGCAAGTCTCAGTCTTATTGGTGGAATTTTGATCCTAGGAGCTAGTCTCATAAAGGTTGACACAGATGGCAGGAGCACAGTGCAGGAGGCTGGCATCCCAGTCTGTGGCTTTTCCCTGAAATGCAGTGTGCGCCAAGGACCTCTGCAAACAATAGCTGCTGAGCTCTGGTTATGAATTTGAGCCCAATTAACCATGAGGAGTCCTTTTTGGCAGGTATATTCTTCTCAGGGTCAATTGTATATGGAGGGATATATTAACTTTAGAAGAAACAAGACTGTGCCTCCTTCACGGTGTCCTGTGGCCTCAGGGACGTCTCCAATAGTGAATCCACATGCCCTGTAGCTGTCTTTTGGAATTTCATTGTTGTGATCAGCTTCTTTGTAGAGATTAGTAAAGATGAATTTTGGTGGCAAGTGAAGAGTCATTTGCCTCCTTCCTTAGCTGAACACTACATAAGCATGTAAAGTGTGCAGGCCAGTAGGCTGCCAACTGTGTGTGCAGTGTGCTTCACGCTGTGTCATTTCATAGTGTGGGTGCAGACAGAATTTGCTTTATTCTCACATTCTGGGTCTGGCCGCTGCTTCCGAGGGGCCCAGGGGAGTCTGTGCCTCTGGTCACCTCACCAAGTGAGCCAGGACCCAAGCCTACCATCCACGTCTCTTTCCCAGTTTCTCTTCTCACCCCAATGTATATTACAAAAAGGCAATGTTTACGCAAAACCGCATGCCGAGAAGCCTTTGCTCCTAATTGAAACTATTAAAATGCCATTAGGAGCTGCGCAGCATAGTTCAGCACTGTGTTCCTTGTTGACGAACAAGCTGTGGAAAGGAATGTGGTCTGTTTCTGTGCAGAGCAGAGCACGTTTTTTGATGGTTCCTGCTGCCCCTTGGTGGAATTTATATCCCCCAATCCATCCCCCACCCAGAGGTGGAGGAAACAGATAAGATTTGTCAGTGAAACTAAGTACAATCAGTAAAAACATAGCACACCATCTATTTTAAGCACTTGGCTGACTAAATCTTGTGGCCCCACACTGGAGACAACCTTCACGTCAATGCTCTGGACCGTGGTGTTTTGTGCTGTTTGCCTGCTTCCTCTCAGTACAGCGTCAGCACTCGCTCACCATGGAAACGCTTCTTCAGGGGGCAGCTGTGGCTCAGAGGCAGAGCCGGTCACCCAGCACCAGCTCACGTGTCACTGGAAACTTTTCATGTTTATTTACCTGAGGGGATTGTTATTCTTGAAGTTTTGGCCCAATGTACATTTTTTGGAGATTAAAATGCAGGCAGTTTGATCTCAGCTTTGACCTTTTAAATTGCTACAAGTTAATCTTTGGCTAAAAGCATGGAGAGAGGGAATGATTATATTTTGTGCAAGAAGCAGGTTATGTGCACAAAGGGTGACTGCAGTATGTTGATGTGTCTCTCAGACAATGTTTTCATGCTAGAAATGCTATAAACAAAGAAAACCAGTATTTTTGTGCACTTTCACTGAACAAGCATACTTTGATTCTGGATGGCTCTTTGCAAACAAGGTGCTCCTGGGGGCTCCCCCTCACCCTCCTTTCCCCACTCAGAGCTGTGCCCCTCAGCACACCCTGTCCGCAGCCTCGAGGCAGGAGGCAGGGACGCTCCCGCTCCGCAATGTGGGATGCATTCGGCGACTCAGTGTGGCTCCCTTCGGCTCAGCAGCCAGGGCTCCTGTGGCTTCATGCCCACCGCCGCAGAAGGTACCAGTTTACCCTGTTTCACTGGTGCAGGTGGAGGCCCGAGGGGAGCTGCGGTCAGGTCCCGCTGACTCAAGCCCATGCGGGCTCTAAGCCATCATGACGTTGGTCCGTCATCCAAGGGTCAGAAAGTTCTTTCATCCTACTATTTGCTTGACTGAAGAAATGAGCAGATTTTAGAAGTCTCTAAGCCCTGTGTCCAGAGAAATACATTGTGCAGAGAGAGCCTGATGATGTTTCTCTCTGGGGACAGGGACCACCAAGGCTTCACATAATGAAGTTTCATGAGCTGTGAGTATGGAGGAGATCAATGGTTTTTAACAAGGTAGATGATGGCGTCCAGAGAAGAACCTGAGCCAGGACAGGCTTACTCTGAAATGGGGGTAAGCCCATGCCCAGGACGCACTCTCTCTTCCCCCTTCTCTTTGGCCTCTATTGCCTGTGCTGGACACCGAAGTTTCTCTTAGAAATGGAGGAGAAGCCCAGGGTTAGTGTCATAAGGTGAGGGTTCAGGCCTGGGCTTCACCGAGAACAAAATAAACGACCTCAAGCAATTTACTGAAACTCTGAGTCCTCCATTCCTCCTTGGTAAAATGGGATGATTCCAGCCTCATCTGCACTGGCGGGCCAATCTTTATCCTTTGCGGGTGGGTCTGATTTTTGGAGTAGAGCTAGAACGCCTTGGTTGAAAGGAGCTGTGGATAAGGTTGTTTTTATCTCTGGGAGAAGCTGGGCGTAGACGCTGTGACTCCTGAGTCATGATGTCCTTTTCCCCTGGGTGTGTGGACTTTTCAGAAATGGCGTCCTCTTGGCACAATTGCACCTTTCCCCTTGGGATGAGGAAGCTCTGTTTGTTTAACTCTCTTTTGAGACCATGGTTGAATGTTTACTGTTTATAAATTTTCCCTGTGTGGACCTTGTACATAGGTACTTAAATCATTCAAAAATGGTGAAATCTGGTGAATGGGGATACTGATCTTCCCCTTGCTCCTTATGACATATCTTAGGCAATTCATCAAAACTCACAAAGCCTGGTTTTTCAACTCAAAAATGGAAAAATGTTGCTTTCTTTTTAGGATTGTTTAAAGACTTAGAAATAACACATGAAAAACATTCAGCACACCACTGGCATGAAGCAAATGCTCAGTAAATTGTATCTGCCATCACTGAAACTCTGGGCAGAAAGGGTGGCCATTTTCATAGTTGGATTTAATATGCATGTTATTTCCAACATTCTAGGACTCTCTCAAACATTTAAGGCCTCGAGTTTCTTTTTTGCTTTATCTTTATTGTTGAAAGTATTACAGATGTCCTTCTTTTTCCCCCCATTGCTCCCCTCCACCCACTTCCCTAGGCCTTCACTGCATTATTGTCTGTCCATAGGCTATGCATATATGCATATAAGTTCTGTGGTTAATCTCTTTCCTTCACCCCTCCCCCCCCAAATATGTCAGTGTGTTGAATGCTCCCATGTCTCTGGGCCTATTTTGTTTACCAGTTTATTTTGTTCATTAGCTTCTTCTTAAAGAAGACCCTTCAACATTTCATGTAGTACTGGTTTGCTGGTGATGAACTCCTTTAACTTTTTCTTATCTGTGAAGTTCTTTAGCTGATCTTCAATTCCAAACAAGATGAACTGAAAGAGGCCCACACCAAGACGCAGCATAATTAAAATGCCAAAGGTTAAAGACAAAGAGAGAATCTTAAAAGCAGCAAGAGAAAAGCAGTTAGTTCCATCAAGGGAACACCCATACGACTGTCAGATGATTTCTCAAGAGAAACTTTGTAGGACGGAAGGGAGTGGCAAGAAATATTCAAAGTGATGAAAAGCAAGGACCTACAACCAAGGTTACTCTACCCAGCAAGGCTATCATTTAGAATTGAAGGTCAGATTGAGTACAGTTTTTAATAAATGTTTATTGGTGTCTATTTTGTGCCCAATTACTGAAGTTTAAAGGAGATCTGGGGTCACTTCAGATCTGGGGAAGTGAGGTTTGAGAAAGGAGAAAAAGAGAAGTAAGGATAGCTATAGAACTGATGGAGGTCCCATGTTAATGTGTTGGGAACAGAAGATAGACCCTGCTACAATCCAGGCCCCGGTGTTGTGGACCCTTCCACATGTGGAGACAGATGGAACAGCGGCTAACATGGCTCTGGAACCACTGTCTGTCTTTGAGTTCCATTCTGCCATTTACCGTGCAACCTTAACCTCTCTGAGCCTGTTTTTTCATTTGAAAAATGGGATGACAGCATTTACCTCATAGGGTTGCTGTAAATATATGTAAAGCATTTAGAATCATACCTTGTAATCTTCAATAAATGTCTGCTTAAAAATTATTGAACTGACATTTACTGAGTATCTTCTACATGCCAGACACTGCTCAGGCACAGCAGAGAGTACTTGGCAGAGTACTTGGCAGAGTACTTGTCCTCACAGAGCATTCAGACACATGAGCAACTCATGTGGAATAGATGGATCATGAAGGAAAAGGAAAGGGAGCTGGGAGATATTGAGTATGTGAGGGCAGGTGGCCAGGCAAGGCCTCTGGGAAAGTGACATTTGACATGACAAATGATGAATGCAGGGTAATTTAGAGCCTGTGTCAAGGGCAGGAGGTAGGAAAAGACTAACTTTCAAGAGGGTTTCAGACCTGTGGCATAGTTCTGTGGTCAGAAACTCTCCAAGACACTGTGTTGTTCCATAGCCCCATGAGTGCCAGCAGTGGCCTGTCAGCAGGGTCATCCCACGGAATGGCAGACATTCAAGAGGGAATTCTCTGGAAGAAGCCACAAAGCAAAGGCCAGCCACATCCTCCCCAGTGGAGCACTCACTGTCTTTCGGAAGCGTGGACCAAGGAAGTGATGCCCCAGTGAGGGACCGTGACGAAGAGGACTCTGAGTCCCTGAGGCATCCCACAGTGTTCAGTACCTCCAGCCCTCCCAGCCCAGTGTCACCTGAAAGGCCACAAGCCTCTCTTGGGAGAGCTCTGGCTGCAGGAGCTGGGACCCATGAACTGCTCTAGTGCTCAGACCAGATGCTCGAGCATCTTTCTTTCTCTTTGCTCTCGTGCCCTCCCGCTCTTCTTTCATTTTCTTTTTAAAACATTTTTTAAATTGAATTTATTGGGGTGACATCACTTAATAAAATTATATAGGTTTCCGGTGTGCAAGTCCACAACGTGTCATCTGTATATTGTGTTGTGTGCTCACCACCCAGAGTGAGGTCCCCTCCCACCACCATTTATCCCCCCTGTGCCGTCTTCTACCTCCCACCCCTCTTTTCACTTTCCTCTCTTCTCTCCACCTCTGTTGGGAACCGCCCAGGGGCCGACCATAGTAGCAGGGAGGGGACTCAGGAAGCTGACAACGTGACTGGAAGATCCATGTGATTACGGCAGACTTTCATTAAGCAACTTTGGGGCTTTTAGTGGAATTGGAAATTGGGTAATTATGGGAACACTAATCACTAATGGCAGAGTCTATGCAGCTGAGGAGAAAACAGTATCCGACGCATTTCCACACTTTCAGGAGGGCTATCGGCCCCTCTCTCCACCACAGAGTTCCAACTCTGCTTAGACCCATTTTATAGATGTGGAGAAGTGAGCTGCTGGTGAGATGAACCCATATAGAAACGTATCAGCATTACACATCTGTACATGAATAGGAAATGCCAGCTCTCCCCACAGCCATCGGAACTCGGCAGCCTACAGCACCTTGTGGTCCACGACGGACTCACTCCCTGTCCGGCCTGGCGCTCCGGTGTGCCTGGTGCACAGTCCAGTGGTGGCCCTGCTGGGTGCCTGTCCAGTATAGTTTCATTTTAATAGAATGGGGATTTTGTTAGGAGTTGGCAATATGTCCAGTTAAAAATGCACGCCTCTCAGATCCCCTTGCAGCTAAGAGTGCCCATGTGACACCATTCTAGTTACTGAGTAGAAGGCTTCTGAGGGATTTTTGGAAAAGCATTTGCTGTCTGGATACAAATTTTTCCTCTTTTTCTTTCTTCCTGCCTGGATGTAGATGTGATGACGGAAGGTGCTGCAGCTATTTTGGAATCATGAGGAAGCAAGTATGAGGGTGGAGGCCTAAAATAGAAGGCTTTTGGAACGGAAAAAAGAGAAGAGCCCGGAATCCTGATCCCAGTGCTGAGTTCCTGAGCTGTTGCTAGACTGCTGACCCCCAAAACTGCTTTGCATAAGACCAACCGATCCTGATCTACTCGGGTCCTTGATAGTCAGGTGATCTGTTCTTTGCAGCTGCACACGTTTATAACTGACATAAATAGCTTCCATAACAATGGCTAGCAGGCATAAATACATTTTTCCTTTTGGAAATGGGTGCTAGGTTTATGTGAAAACAGAGGGCACATAGGTGGATAATGAAGCACTATATAGTCTGGTTCTCCGTAGGAGAATCGGCCTTTCTAGATACTGTTTTGTCTTAAATTGTGGCACCTGGCCCCATGACTTTTGTTCCTTGAAAACACTGAAACGGAAGCAGTCCCTTGTGAGGGCGCTAACAGGCCACCTGCATGTCCAGATCTGCTGGGCTTAGCCTGATTCCTTGTCCTGGCTCTTTTCTTGGCCCCATCCCCCAGCTTCTTCTAGGCTTGTCTGTCACACAAATGCACGCTCTCTGCATCTGTCATCTCAGAGGCAGTTCTTGCCCCTTTATTTTGACCAGAAGTGATTTGACCTAAAGCCATTAGAATGGTCAGAGAGAGACCAGCCGTAGTCCTACTTGCTTGTCTTGGTCCTTTGGGAAAAAATCAAGAACCAGTGCATTCCTAGGTCACTGCATTTCCTCACTTAGACCCCCTTGTTTTAGCTGCTGGTCTACTGATGACAAAGAGGGATGCAGTTTGAGGCAGAGGGCTCCTGGTGCCCAGTTCCAGCTTGTAGCTGGGCTTCCTGACCCCAGCACCCCACGACCCCACCCTGCGTACGGCTTGGTAAGAGTGAGAGCACTGGAAACAGCATTTGCACGCTCCTTCAGCTGTCAGCAGCTGGGACTCAGCTGTCTCAGATGTGGCCAAGCCTCAGACTCCTCTTTGCTTGTCTGGTTCTCCGTAGGAGAATTGGCTTTTCTAGCCGCATCTGCCCAGAGGTTTCCCAGAGAAAAGAAATTCACATATTTCTTTTCCCAAAGTGATGAGGGGCACGTGCAGAGAGCCTGGGGGGAAATGCAGACCTGAATGGTATTTATGAACTGCGTGCGTGGGAAGTAACCGCCCTTCAAGCACGTTTCCAATAAACATATAATTGCATCCTAAATCAACAAGTGCCTGTATCACATATCTGCAAATGCCAAAAGTGGGAGAAAAAAAATAAAGGAACGTCAGTGGGCCTCTGCCAAGACGCCAGCTCTCCCACGTGCGCTGGCAGCCGCTGCCTGCTCCCCCCTCAGCCCCTTGTGCAAAAGAGGTTTTCCCTAGTCCCCGATTTCGTGTTTCCCACCCCTTTGTCCTTGGCGTTATGGGATGAGGCTGAGAAGTGAGTTGCTGAGGCCCTTTTCAGCATATGCTTCATGAGTTTTACAAACCTCAGTTGAATTTGCTTTTTTCTCTCCTAGTCTCGGTGGAATAACTCCTTTCTGGATTATAACCTGTCGGCCTGCTGAAGCAGTGAACACCCCGCCCCAGCCCCAGCCCTCTCGCCAGGCAGCCCCGACTTTCCCCAGTCAATGGCTTCATTCCCTGACGCAGTGGGGCACCTGAGTGGGGCATGTGGCCTCTGCGTCAGGGAGCACTGGCCCAGGGGTGCCCTCCGCCCTGGACGCCCTCTCTGAGTGCGAGGCCTCTCGGTGGAGCCTCCGCCCTCACACGGGTTGGTGGTGCTCAGCTAACCCGAAGTGCTCCAAGATCGGAAGGAGACGGAGTTGGCAGACCTAGGCGGACGAACGGGTCAGTGGACCTCTGTTTACTAATCAGGCAAAGTCTTTGGCCCACCCAAGTATGGGTGACGGCCGTCCAGCTGGCCACCCGAGCCTCGGAGCACCCTTCTGTTTGAGACAGATCTCTCACTGAGGGGTCTTGGAAAGGGGCAGGACCCAAATGCCCGAGGTAAAACCAAGGAGAGGGACGGATACTCTTTATTGCTGACTTCTTTCTTGTTTGGCAAATAAGACACTTGAGGGGGTTGTGCAGGGGTGCAGGGCTGCTTGGAGATAAGGAAGCGGTACAACTCACAACTCTAAACGCTCGCCAAGGAAAGCTCAGGCTCCTGCTTCTCCCTCACCACACAATCCACTCGGGCGAAGCCAGGAGAAGCTGGCTGGGCACTGCACTCCAGCCACCACGTCGCCAAGGTGGACAGCGGCCGGTTTCTCACAGAGGAAGGACGCTGCCCCCCCCCCCCCCCCCAGCTGGGCCTGGGGTGGCTGGCTTCACGCACCTGAGGGAGAGGTTCAGAGGCCAGCAGCACCGGTGCTTTCCCTGTGCCGGCAGCGCAGGACCGTCCGCTTCTCGGGGGCGCGGGCAACGCAGGAACGCCGGGGGGAAGCTCGCACCCCTGGCCACATGCCGTCACCCTGCGCCCCGCCTCGAGGGCCAGCACGGTCAGCGCTGCTTTGCCTTTGCTCAGTTCATACACCTTTAAAACTCATAGTTGGGATGTATTATGGGTTTTTCTTGTGACTTGTTTTTTCACTTAACCATTTGTCTGGGACATCTTTCCATAAGGCTCAGTGCACCCCTTTAGCGAGAGTGCCCAGTATTCTGTATCTGACTTTGTTGAACCTCTCCCACTTAGGAGTTTCTAATTTTTCAGTGGTATAAAAATGCTCCCATAAACAACCTTGTATATTTGCCTTTGTGTTCATATATAAATATTTTTCTGGAATAGATTTTTCTAGAATTGAGTTTTTTCTAGCATGGACTTCCTGGGTCTAATATCACATACATTTATAGTTTGACGGGTGCTGTTCCATAGCTTTCCAAAGGCCTCAGGAGTTCCTAGTCCCTCTACTAGACCTAAGTTTTAGCTTGGAGCCAAGTTCTCTAGCTCTTCATTGATTTTCTTATTTTATTTTATTATTTTTAAAAATATATCTTTATTGATTTCAGAGAGAGGAAAGGAGAGGGAGAGAGAGATAGAAACGTCAATGATGAGAGAGTCATTGATCGCTGCCTAGCCCGCAACCCGGGCATGTGCCCTGACCGAGAATCGAACCCTGATCACCTGGATCCTAGGTCGATGCTCAACCGCTGAGCCACGCCCGGCCGGGCTCTTCATTGATTTTATAGGCACTTAATTCCTTTTCCACTTAGCATTGTCCCTTTTCCACTTAGCATTGTCAGAGTGGTTCTGACTTCCTGCCTGACAGACATGCTATGATCACATGACTCCTTCTCTTAAGACACTTCTGTGGCCCCAAATACGGTGCAAACTAAAACATCAGGTGCGTTCCTGAGTCCCACTCCCCTGACATGTGCCTTTAGCCTGCCTTTCTGGCCTGTGGAGTTCGGCTCCGGGCCTCACTTAGCCAGTATGGTTCTGTTTCCTTATGTTCCTCCCGCACTCCAACCGAATGCACCTCCCACTGGGCTGCTCTTATCTGCAAAGTGGAGCACAGCCAGGTGCACCCCCGTCTCAGGCCTCTGCTTCTTCCCTGTCAGGCTTGGTCGCCCCCGAGCCCAGCCTTTCCTTACCTGTGCTCTCCAGCCCTGTGCCAGCCCCAGTCCTTCGCCTGTACCCCCTTGGGGCTGTGCTCCGGCACACGCTGCCCACCCCCCACTTGGCGTTCGACTGTCTCCGAGTGCACAGCAGTACAGGTGCGTGTTCCCCTCAATCCCGACGACAAGACCCTGGTGGAAAAGGCACCTCGTCTGGGTTTCCTCTTGTATGCCACAGTGTTTAACAGAAGAGAAAGAAAAAAGAGAAGAAAGGATACTTACTGAATAGCTCCTCTGAATAGGGTCCTTTTTCAAGCATGACCCCATTTAATATTCACAAGAAGCTGGAAAGATAGTTTTACATTTCAAAGACATGAAACAACTTCCCTGGACAAATTCTCCAAATTCAGATTCAGGCCTGCCTCAGCTCGGGCCACAGTGCTTCCTGACACTGCCTGACCCACTGTCCTCCAGGCCCTACGCTCCTGGCGTGGCGGAGATGGCCAGCGCCTGCTGTGGGTAATTAATGCCTACAGATGATGTCCCAGGACTCTCATAGCATTTATTCTGTGTGTTTTTATTTTCTTTCAGATATTTAGAATTTTTTTTATTTTGAGATAATTTTAGACTTACAGGAAAGTTGCCAAAATAGTCCGGTTTCCATATACCCTTTACCAAGCTTCCTTTAATCTTAAAATCTTACATCAGTGTAGTATAATTGTGAAAACTGAGACGTTGACATCAGCACGATGCCATTTACTAAGCTCCAGATGGTGTTAGAATTCCTGGCGTGCCCAGCCATGCCCCTTCTGTTCCGGATCCTGCCGGGTGGCTTGTTGCACTGGGCAGAGTCTCCTTGTCCCCTCTGCTCTGTGACGATTCCCGTCTTGTTCCGCACGACTTTGGTTGTTTTGAAGAATGCCGATCAGGTGTTCTGTAGACTGTCCGCAGCTTGGGTTTGCCTGATGCTTTCTCATGACTGGACTGGAGTGATAGGTCTGGGGGGAGAAGGCCACAGAGGTGAGGGGCCGCCTCAGTTCTCAGTGGACCACGTCAGGGGTACATGACGTCATAATGCCGTCACTGGTGGACGCTTGGCTAAGGTGGTTTCTTTTTTCTGGAATGGCCATTTTAACTTTTGACATGAATAAATATTTACTTTGAGGAAGATAGTTTGAGGTTATGAAAAATCCTGTGTTCCTTTCCCTTTCACTCACTAATTTTAGCATCTCTGGTGGGATGTGCCTCCAGCAGATCTGACTGTTGAGAGTGATTTTCTATTTCTTTTACCCCTTCTATATTTATTAATTGGAACTCTTTTGTAAGGAAGGGCTGCCTCTTCTCTTCCATCTATTATTAATTCATTTGTTCCCCCAAGCCTCCCGGCCCACCCCGGGCTCGGGGATATTCATTGTATAATTCAGTGCCCTGTTTATTTTGATGCTCAGGTTGCTGCAGCGCCCGCCCTGGCTCTTCCGGTTGGTCCTGTGCTGTTTAGCAGCCTGTCTGCTCCGTCTGCATCTCCTCTCCTGCTCCCTCCTCTTTTGGAACCACGCGCTACTTTCTGCCGCTGTGGATGCTCCAGGTCCGTGTGCAGTTTCCCTGCCCCAGCCCCGGAACCAGCCCTTCTCCGAGGAGCACTGGTACCTGTGCCAGGAAGCAAGGGCAGGGCACCAGGTGTGCCCACTGCTGCCGTCTAGAGCCTCCTGGGGCCACACTGAACAGGGACACGTGCGCATACTAATTTATGCACACACGTTTCTATATTTCTTTCTATTTGTGTTTATCTAGCTGTTTATATATTAAAGTTAACCATGATCCTTGGTACCAAAGCCGAAGACGTTACAGGAAAGGACAGTAGGACAATGGGAGTAAAGGTAGAGCGTTTGGGGGGCAGTCATAGGGATGAGCGGCAGGGATGGTGAGCAGTGGGATGTTCTTAGTGCCACCGACCTGAACACCTAAAAGAGGTTAAAATGGTAATTCTTAATGTTATGTATATTTTACCACACACACATGAAAACAGCCATACGTTCACAACGTTACCGCTCACTCCTGCCCAGCACCAGGGGATTCATTCGAGACTCCCCGTTGCCTTATTTGTTACCTCTTCTTTCTGCAGCGGTAAGACACAGGTTCTCATGAACTGCTGTGCACACACACACATGTATACACACACGCGTGCATATAAAGTAGTTCAGAGCTGCTAACACAACACCCCTGCGAGAAACGAATTTGCCAGAGTGCAGTGTTTGTGCATTTTTTTGTCTTTAGCCTTCCAGCATCCAGTCAAGACACTGTTTTCCTTCGTCCCCTCTTCAACGTGGTCGTGTCATTCATTTGTGATTTGCCTGGACTCCTTTGTCACAGTGCCCGCTTGCCGACAGCGAGAGAATGCACGGGAAGTGCCTAATGCACTGCCGGCAGGAGCAGGGCCTTGAGCTAGGAGTTGAACCTGGATTTGATTAGTGTTGTCCATCAGCTTCATCACTTTGGCCCTATGACATGTCAAAAGAGGTTTGATCAGATTCCAAGTGCCATTTTTGTCTGTGATTCAGAACTAAGGTGACAAAAAGCAAGTCAGCAGTGCTGCCCGTATTAGCATCATGCTCTAGGCAGCTGGGCTACTTCTCACAGGACAACCAGTCTCTAGGTTTAAGTGATGAGTAGCCTTGAAAGCTGTGAGTCATGCGAGGGACAGAGAATTTCAGGGCTGTGAAACTACACAGAGCCCTACAAATTGGGAGCTGCTTCTACATCCTGCCTGTTCAAACAGCCCCCATTTATCCACTCTTTCCTCTCCCACATCAGTCAGCCACCTCTTGATTGCTGTAGTAGATCCTGATGCTGAGGTTCACCAATGCCAAGTGATGCCTCCCCTTGGCCAACTGGAGATTCAGTTAGGACTTTTTTGGTTGTAGGCTACAGAAAATACCCCTAACTAACTTAAGCAGAAAAGGAGTGTGCTGGAGGATAGGAAGCAGCTCACAGAACTGAAAGGGGAGCCACTGGGCACTGTTTCAGAACAACGGGGACTGTAGAGGCTCTGGGACACTTGGTAGCAGGGACCGATCATCACTGTGTTCAGGCTGGGGCCACCAGGATGAATCAATTCCAGAAACCTCTCTTTGTATCTATCTACTCAAGACTCAGTTATACCACGGAATACTATGCAGCTGTAAAAAGATGGATCCCTTACCCTTTGAGGCAGCATGGTGGGACCTGGAGAGTATTATGCTAAGCGAAATAAGCCAGTCAGAGAAAGACAAGTGTCACATGATCTCCCTTATATGTGGAATCTAACGAACAAATTAAGCTGATGAACAAAATTGATCCAGAGGCATGGAACAGGCTGAGCTATGGAACAGACTGAGGGATCACAGAGGGAAGGCAGGGGTGGGTGGCGGGTGGGGAGAGATTAACCTAAGAACTTAAATGCTTATATGCATAACTCATGGGCACAGACAGTTCAGTGATGGCCTGGAGAGGGAGCAGGGTGGAGGGGATCAATGGGGGGGGGGGAGGGGGACATCTGTAATACTTTTAACAATAAAGATAAGGTAAAAAAAAAAAAAAGACTGTTTCTGGGAGTATTCCATGGTATAGCCTGGGCCACAGAGCTACCCCTGGGTTGTGGGAAAGCAGAGCAGCTGGAACAGAAACCCACCAATGGAGAGAGGGTGGTAAGTTGCCACCAGTAGATGTTCACTATTTTCTGTGATGGATTCATCTTCCTTCCGTCTACTGTGAGCAATATGTTAATTTATTAATAAAAAATAAAATGACAGACTCTCCCCACATTCCCTGCATGTCTTCACTTTTTAAAAAAAATTTATCTTTATTGTTGAAAGTATTATAGACATCCCCCCCTTTCCCCCCCCATTGATCCCCTCCACCCTGCATCCGCCCCCACCCCCGGCCTTCACCACAATATTGTCTGTGTCCATGGGTTATGCCTATATGCACATAAATTCTTTGATTAATCTCTCCCCACCCACTCCCCCACCACCATCTTCCCACTGAGATCCCTCAGTCTGTTCCCTGCTTCTATGTCTCTGGATCTATTTTGTTCCTCAGTCTATTTTGTTTATTAGAGTCCACATATGAGTGAGACCATGTAAAACTGAATCAGGAAGATTTAGAAAACCTGAATAGGCCAATAACAACTCATGAAATCGAAGCAGCAATAAAAAAACCCCAGCAAACAAAAGCCCTGATCCAGACGGCTTCACAGGGGAGCTTTCTAATTCTTTAAGTTGTAGGATTAGATAGTTTACTAAAAATCTTTCTTGCTATTTGAGGTAGGCCTGCAGTGCTGTGAACTTTCCTCTTAGGACTGCTTTCGCTGTGTCCTATAGGTTTTGGGTTGTTGTGTGTTCATTTTCATTTGTTTCCGGGAAGTTTCTGATTTCTTTCTTGATCTCATTGGTAACCCATTCATTGTTTAATGACATGCTATTTAGCCTCCATGTGTTTGAATGTTTTGGAGTGTTTTTACTGTAGTTGATTTCTAATTTCATGCCATTGTTATCTGAGATGCTTGATATGATTTCAATCTTTTTGAACTTGTAGAGAGTTTACATTTAAGGTTATTATTGATAGATACTTATCTATTACTATTTTAATTCTTTATGACCCTGTTTCTCTCTGTCTCTATTTCTACTTCTAATTATAGTGGTCCTTTTAACATTTCCTGCAATGCTGATTTGGAGGTAATAAACTCCTTTAGCCTTTTTTTGGTCTGGGAAGCTCTTTATTTCACCATCTATTTTGAATGATAGCCTTGCTGGATAGAATAGTCTTGGTTTCAGATCCTTGTTTTGCATTCCTTTGAATACTTCATGCCATTCCCTTCTGGCCCTTAGAGTTTCTGATGAGAAGTCAGCTGACAGCCTTATGGGAGCTCCTTTGTAGGTAACAGATTGCTTTTCTCTAGCTGCCTTTAATATTCTTTGTCTTGAATTCTTGACATTTTAATTATGATGTATCTGAGCGTGGGCCTTTTTGGATTCTTTTTGCTTGGGACACTCTGCCTCCTGAACTTGTGTGACTTTTTCCTTGACCAGGTTAGGGAAGTTTTCTGCCATTATTTCTTCAAACAGGTTTTCTCTCCATTTGTCACTTTCTTCCCCTTCTGATTTTTTTATGATGGGAATATTGTTACATTTCATTTTGTCCCCACAGCTCCCTTAGACAGCCCTCCTGTTTTTTAATTGCTTTTTCTTTTTGGTTCTCTGATTGAGTGATTTTTTTCTACCCTGTCTTTCTAATTCACTGATCCAATCTTCAGCTTCCTCTAATCTGCTGTTTATTCCTTCCCATGTATTCTTTATTGCTGCCATGTCATTCTTAATTTCTTTCGTAGTTTCCATATCTTTCTTCATGCTGTTGAGCATCCTTACAATCAGTATTCTGAACTCTATATCTGATAGATTGCTTATCTCCATTTCATTTATCTCTTTTTCTGGAGACTTCTCTTGTTCTTTCATTTGGGGCTTGTTTTCTGTCTCCCCATTTTGGCTGCCCGTTTGGGTTTATTTCTATGTATTAGGTAGATCTGCTTGCACTCTCAGTCTTTCTGGAGGGTCTCTGGTTCAGGCAAATGTCAGATGCAGTTTGTGACTGGCCTTGAGTACCCTGTTTAGAGCTATCAACAACCCTTGGCTTGAGGTTCCCTCTGCTGGGGCTAAGTGTGTTTGGACAGGACAAAGGTGCACACCGAAGCCTGCTTTTCTAAGGCCTGGGTCCAGAAGCAGATCAGGCAAAGGCTCAAAGCATCCTGAGGCCTGCCTCTGCCTGCAGGCTGATTAATCTGATTCTCTTAATTAGCTTCAGGCTGTAGAAACTCCACAGGGTGGGGTAGCTAATTGTTATCAATCTTTTAATGAGCCTCAGGCTTTAGAAACTCCTTAGGTTTTCCAGCAGGGTGGGACAATTGCTTCCCTCCCAGGCAAAAGCAGCGAGAATGTCTGCCTGAAAAAGATGTCTTCTGCAGTATGGGGGAGTGACTTGGCACAAGAACCCAGTCTGGTGCCCTCTGAGCTCTATCTCCAGAGCCCACAACCCTAAGTTCTCCTCACACAGTTCCAGTCCACTCTGCCCTCCCTCTGCCAGAGCCCAAGGTGAATGGCTGCGCATGAAACTTTGTCTGTTGGTTTTTAAAGTGGGTGCCTGCATTTCCAACTGTCTCTCCCTGGCAGACAGAAACGTGGCTGCCTTTCACAGCCAGATGTTATGTGGACACCTTTCTTAGTTCTGGTGCTCTTGACTGGGAAGCCCAGCCTGGGGTTTAGGCGCCAGAGTCCTCAGTGGGAAACCTCCACAGCTGAGACATCCCTCAGGACCTTCAGCTGCTGCCTGTGGGAACCCAGTCAGCCCTCTCACACCTCTGGACTTCCTACCAGTCTCTATGTGGTCTCCCCTTTCCCTCCTTGGTTATGAGGGTGCTCTCCCGCTCGTCTTCAGTTGCAGTTGATTATTCAGGGTAGTTTTTCTATATTTTAGTTGTAATTCCAGTTTGGTCCCTGGAGAGTGTCAGAGTAGCTTCCACTGAGTCTGCCACCATCTTTAAACTTTGCATGTTTTCACTTTAAATCCTCACTAGTTATCTCCTCACTGCTAGGGCAGGTGTGAGCCATGTGGCTGACTGCTGTTGCCCAGCACTCTGGGCCATCCCCCAGGCAGCGTCGGGCACAGGTCAGTGCAGGCCACGCAGATGTCTTATGCAGCTTCTTTTGAGCAGCCCTTAATTGTGGGCCTTCTGTGTTGGTTTGAAGCCCTGGGATTTTTCCAATTTTATATTTTATGAAGTTCTCAAATAAAATAAAATTAAAATTATGTTAAGTATGAAAGTCAATTTAATACAATAATAAGCTTAAGAGCCTGGAAGTTTGGAATCGGAAAGACTGAAGTTCAAATTGTGATGTGGCCACTCACCAGTTGTGTGCTCTTTGAGGTTATTTAGCTTCTCTAAGGCTCAGTTTCCTTATATTTAAAATGTGGGGAGGGTCTAGCAGTTTAAGCACAAGCAATGAGATCAGGCAGATTGATACCTAGTTCACACTCAATAGCTATATGACTATGGGAAAGTGAATAACTAAATTCTTTTCTTATCTGTAAAATGGGAAAATGATAGTGTCTCTCTTCCCAGGTTTGATCTGAGAATTAAAATAATTTGCACACAAGTCACCAATGTTGTTATTATCACGGAATTTTCTTGTGGGTTAAATTTATGTATTTGAGGTACATGGGGCCTGCCGAGCTATGGTAAGCCCTTAAGAAATGGTGGCCACTGCCACTGCCTGGCTTAATGGCTGTTGGTGAATTATCTATGCCTCCTTCCATCTGTGTGGGTAGTGGAGTTCTTATGTATATATATATAGATTTTAAGCAAATTGCCTTGTATCTGATGAGAGACTTGCTGTTGCTATTTTCTCCAGAGAACTCTGATTACAAAGACCTGAGAAGACTGAGAAATGTTTGTAAACTGATTCCATTCAACAATGTAACTTCCTCTTGAGTAACTGAAACGGTGAGACTTCTCTTTAACTGCAGGGTTCTGTTCTTAGGGCTCCAAAGGTAGAGCAGAAATGAATTCTAAGGACTTAGAACTTAGATGAAGAAAGCAACAGACAGTCCCTTCTTGTAAAGCCTGAACTCTTTGTCCCCAGTTTCCCAGAGGAAACTGAGCTCTTCACTAGCCTCGCCGGGGGGATAGACGTGCCAGTGTCCTGAGGGTGGGTGGCCCACAAGCATGGCCGCGAGGCCGAGTTCTTCCTTGGCCTCTGCACCAGGGAAGGCTCTCTCTTGATGACCTGTCACGAGTGCTGCCATCTCTCTTTTTAATCTCTGCCGCATTCCTGGACACTGCCCTCTGTGCTCATGGCTTCTTATCTTTTTCTCCAGAGGCTGCCTTTCCTCCTTCCACAGACTTCAGTCTCGATGTGACTCTCCCATGATGTCCGGCTGACTGTGTCCTTAGGAAGAAATTGTTTCATCAACTCCTTTAAAGAATAAGCTGTTTTGAAGAAATAATTGAACTTCTGAATAACTGCACCACCCCTGGGTGGGCTTGTGGCCTCTCTGACTCCCAGACCCCCTACCCTGTGCTGGTGCTGCTGTTTAGTTGCATCTCTTGGTGCCCCTTGGGCTTCTGTGTGGTCTTCTGTGGTTTGCAGCTCAACTCAGTAACCTTATATCTTCAATTCTTCAAAATGACTTCTTTGGATCTCCTTGGAGCAGCCCTGTCCGACAGTGTCCATGATGCAGTCTTCAGTTCTTGTAATTCCTCTGGGCCTCGTAGCACATACACATTTCATGTTTATGACAAAGCTCTGCCTTCCTAGGGATTTAACTACTTTTGAAGGGGGTTTAACTATTACTTTCAAACTCTCCCTTTATTCAGTTGTTCATTGTCTAGTTCTTTAATTTCAAGTTCTATATAGGAGAATTCTACCACTAAAATTCTTGTTCATTTCTGGGGGGACCTCAGGCCAGCTCTAGACACCTAACATAAAGGCCAAAGTGCCTTGAGCAGGGTGTGAGCGGCTGGCTCCACTGTTCAACTGAGCACTATTTTTCCACTCAGAGAAAGTATTTCCTGAGTACTTACTGTATGCCCAGCATTGTGCTTGCTGATATAAAAGGCATCATCAAATTTAAAACCTGGCTGCTGCTAACTTCCAAACAATATTGTTGGACAGAGAAGAATAGGTTTTGGGAATTGACATAGGTAACAATTAGAAAGCAATGGACACCAGTATAACAATCACCATCCCTCTAACTAAATTCATGTTCTAAGTGCAATTGAGTTTAGAAAATTGAAAGAGAGGAAGATTAGAATTGTTGGGAAATCTTTCTGTGGGTTCTGATTGGGTTTTGAAGGAAAGAGACTGTATCTGGTGATGTCTAAGAGCTTTGCCTTGTAGACAGGCAGACCTGGCTATGAGCCACAGGCTCAACTCAGAGGCTGCGTGACACTGGATGAGCCATCTCATCTTTCTGAGCTTCAGTTTCCTTATCTGTAAAACACAGAAAATACATCACAGGGTGGTGAGGAATAAATGTGATCGCACAGTCATTGAGGTGCTGTTATTTCAATGGGAGAAAAGAAAGGTTTTCAACAAATGGTGCTGGCGCAACAGGACATCCATATGCAGGGATCGGGGTGGGGGTGGGTGGAGGATCCTCAGTCCCTATAACACTCCATGCACAGTACTTTATCTCAGATGGATTACAGGCATGATATTATAAAACCAGTCATAAATTTTCTAAAAAAGCATAGGAGAATATCTTAGTCATTAGGGTAGGCAAAGACTTCTTTGTCAGGACATGGAAAACACTAATCATAAAAGATAAAATTAACAAATTAAACTACATAAAATTAAAAATTCTGCTCATTAAAATATACTGTTCAGAAAAAAAAAAGACAAGACACATAGTGGGAGAATATTGTAATACATATATCTGACAAAGGACTTGTATCCAGAAAATACCATGAATTCTTACAACTCAACGGTAAGAAGACAACCCAATAAAAACACGGGCAAAAGATTTGAACAGAAAACTCACAAAAGAAGACATATAAATGATCAACAAATACATGACAAGAGATTCAATATCTTTATCCATCAGGAAAAGGCAAATTTAAACCAGAATGAGATAAACTAGATACCTATTAAAATGACTAAAATTAAAACAACTGAGAACAGCTAGAACACTCATATGCTGCTGGAAGGGATTTAAATGGTACAACAGCAATGGAGGCTGTCTGCCAGTTTCTTACAAAGTTAAACATACATCTGTCCTATTACCCAGCAATTATATGTGTAGATACTTATACAAGAGATACAAAAACGTATGTCCACTAAAAGATTTGCACAGGGGTGTTCACAGCAATCTCATAATAGCCAGAAACCAGAAGCTATAGATGCTCATTGGCAAGTGAAAAGATAAGGAGATTATGTATATCCGTGTACTGCGGTACCTCAGTTTGCGAACCTCTCCGTTGCCGAACATTTCGGTTTACGAATGCCGCAAACCCTGCAGTAAGTGCTTCGGTTTGCGAACACGCCTCGGAACTCAAACATGCCAGCAGCTTCTGGTGAGGGCGAGATCCTGGGGCCTAGCTGTTGGCTGTTGATCCCCCGGTTTTTTAACGTTTCAGAACTTGCAGGGTCTCCCGGAACGGATTGCATTTGAAAACCGAGGTTCCGCTGTAGTTGAATACATTCCGGCAATAAGAACAAATTGCTGATACATAGCAGCATGGGTGAACCTCGTGCTGAGTGAGAGCCGGGCACAAAAGGGCGTACAGCGTGGGCCCGTTCATGCTGAATTCTCGGGCAGGCTGGAGCACCTGCGGGGACAGGAATCCACAAGGGCTGTCTCCGTGGGACGAAACTGACTGGAAGGGGGCACAGGGGCTGCTGTGGGGTGAGGGACAGGGTCTCTGTCTGCACCGAACTGCATGTAATAGACAAAACTCACTGAGCCGAACACTCGCACCCTGTGTCTTTTACTGTGTGTAAATTATTCCTAAATGAGAAAGGACGGCTCGGAAAATGCACAGCACGTGGTAACTTCTCAGGGATGGCGGCTTTGGGCATGACAAGCATGGCACCACCACCAGGGCGGTGACTGTCAGCCATCTCCACCGCCTCCAGGGTCCCATGGGGCTCACGGAGACTCTTGGCAGCTGTTGGGATGTTCTTATTGCTACCCATAATGGTGAATCCTTCACTCACAGGTATTTTCTCTCCCCTCACCCCACCCTCCCCCGCCCCCAGCAATCACTCTCCTGGTCCTCCCTCCTTCCCCCTCCCCCCTCCCTCCCTCCCTCTCTCTCTCTCCCCCCCTTTCCTTCCTTCCTTCCTTCCTTCCTTCCTTCCTTCCTTCCTTCCTTCCTTCCTTCCTTCCTTCCTTCCTTCCTTCCTTCCTCCCTCCCTCCCTCCCTCCCTCCCTTCCTTCCTTCCATCCATCCATCTCTCCTTCCTTCTTCCTTCCTTCCTTCCTTCCTTCCTTCCTTCCTTCCTTCCTTCCTTCCTTCCTTCCTTCCTTCCTTCCTTCCTTCCTTCCTTCCTTCCCTTTCCATCCCTTTATTCCACCTCATTCCAAGGCTAACTTAATGTGGTTTATAAAAGTGCATGTCAGCCACTGGATAAAATGGTGTAGGAAATAAATGTAAATCCAAAATCACAAGGAAATGGACATCACTGGTCCTGAGCCCTTGGGGCTAGAGGTTTAGCTCTGAGCTTTCTAGCCACAGCAGCAAAAAGGGAAACACAGTCAGTTACTAAACAGCCCACAGAGCAACTCACTATCACAAAGCAGTGTCCTCGGCTGTTCTCTCTTATTCAGAGCCCCAGGTTTGCAATTTGTTTGCCTGAGTGGCAGATTAGTGGCGAGGAGAGAAGGGATTGGAGATCTTTTGCTCTTGGCTCGGTTTTCCTGGCAGAGAGTCTGGAGAGTTTCCTCCCGGAGGCGAGGGGAGCCGGGCTCTCCCTGCATGGAGATGACACAACCTGTGTTCCGTCCCCGCTGCCGGCCTCTGTGTGGTCAGCGGGTCCCTCACACCGCTGTCTGCGGTCTCAGAGCTGATGTTGATGCCTCCCCCTGAGTAATACTCTGGCGGGACAAGCTTGTGGCTGAAGGGCCCGCCCCTGCAGACATCTCTGTCATTTGTCTTGGCTGCTTTCCTTTGATTATGGCAGGCTTACTTTTCCCCTCTCCTTCTGAGAGTTATTTTTAGTTTTTAAACCTCCTCTGAGGGTTTGAGCTGGAGCTATCAAATGCAGGCATTTTTTAGGTGGGAAATCCTCTCCTGTGACCCTTTTGAGAATGAGCTTCCTATGTGCAGGCAGTCACTGGTATTGCAGTATAGTACGGATCCCCCCTCCTGTCTTTTTCTTTTTCTTTTTTTTAATATATCTTTATTGATCTCAGAGAGAGGAAGGGAGAGGGGAAGAGAGAGAGAAACATCAATTATGAGAGTCATTGATCGGCTGCCTCCTGCACGCCCCTGACCGGGGATCGAGCCCACAACCCAGGCATGTGCCCTGACCAGGAATCGAACCATGAACTCCTGGACCCTAGGTTGATGCTTGACCACTAAGCCACACCCAGCTGGGCCCTCCTCTGTCTTAAAGAGTTACTTTTCCTAAGAATCTGCCATTTGGAGGCTGAAAGTGAGATTTTCAGACTGATCAGTGGGATTAATCTTGACTTCCCACCCTGGCCTGTGTGGCTTAGTTGGCTGAGTATTGTTCTGTGCATTCAAAGGTTGCTTGTTCAATAACCGGCCAGTGCACGTGCCCACGTTTTGGATTTGGTCCAGGTCAGGTGGGTACAGGAGGCAACCAATCAGTGTTTCTCTCTCGCTCAAAAAAATAAAAATAAAAAAAGGGAGCTTGTAGTGCCAACCCCATCAGATTGGGTGTTGGGGGATATAGGTTCCAGGTTAACTCTGGAACTGACCTGCTGTGTGATGTTAGGCAGGAAATGGAACTCTCCTGGGCCTCTTTCCTCACCGTGCAGTGGAGGAATCATCTCAGAGGCGTGTCAAGGTCAGCAAGATGCAGCAGTTCCCCTCATCCATAGCTCACTTCCCAAGGTGTCTGTTATATACGATCAACCTTGGTCAGAAAATGTTAAATGGAAATTCCAATTACAGAAATAAACAATCCATAGGTTTTAAGTTGGACACCGCCCTAAGTAGCATGGTGAAATCTTGTGACACGCCACTCCATCCTGCTGGGAGGTGAGTCGCCTTTGTCCAGCGCGCCCACCCTGTATACACTCCCCGCCTGTTAGTCACTCAGTAGACAGCTGGGTTATCAGATCGACTGCAGCTGCATCGGGGTGCTTGTGCTTAAGTAACCCTCATTTTACTTAATAATGGCTCCAATTCAGATATGCCAGGGAGAAGCCCTAAAGTGCCTCCTGTGCATGAACAGGGATGGATGTATAGGAAAAACATCCTATAGGGCTCACCGGGGTGTTGGAACACATCCCCGAAGATTAGGGGGCTGCTGTACAGCACTTGAAAGTGCTTTGAAAATCAGTATCTCGGACTGCAAGCCTGTGGGGAGAGGAAGAGAGCAAACATTTCTCTGGTGTGAGCTTGCAGGTTGCCTTCCGCACCTTGGTAGGGGCAAGAGAACCAGGAAACGTGTTTCCTGCCCTGAAGACCTTTAGACAGAGTTGGAAGGATGTATGTAAAATGCAAAACATGTACTTGAAGGCCATCTGAAGTCATCTTCATTTCTGAAGATTTTGAGACCAACGTGTTCCTTTAATCTTCCCTTCCTAAGTACTTAATGCCATCCTCCTAACACTGATATCTAGACATCACAGAAATGCCTCTTGCGTCCCGAAGAGGGATGATTCAGATGATGAGAGCGTTGTAACTCACACGGAGCTCTTCTGTTTGGCTCCCAGCAGCCCTCCCGCTGCACTTCCTTCAGGCCCAACAAGCTGATGCCAAGGTGCGTGCAGCATTTGCTCTGTTGCTGCTTTTTCCTACCTGAGGTGCCATTTAATTTTTCTTTTGCATTTGAGCAGCCTTATCGAATGTCTCTTTTGATGCATGTTGTTGCAGTCTTTTTTGGAAGAAGAAATCATTTATATAAAGTAATTTGGAAGTGTAAAAGATACCAACACATACCAGCACAGAATGAACACCATCCTACGGGAATCGCACGCTGAGCCCTCCTCCAGCCTCTCTCCTCGGCCTCAGCGGTTTGCACTCCAAAGCAGCCGATACCCCGCAGGACCCGGTGCCAGGTGAGCGGCACCACTGCTGGGAGCTCCCTCGGTGTGTAGAGGACGTGCTCTGGGCCAGTTCGTCCTCAGCAGCTCTGAATGGCCTGCTCAAGCAGATTTCTTGGTCTCCGTTTGTAGATATATGTATAATGGATGCTTGGCAGCCAGACCAGGTCTTCTTAAGCTTTAACATGCTGATGAACCACCTGGAGATCTTGTTAAAATGCAGATTTTGATTCATCTTTTACGGGATGGGGCCTGAGAGTCTGCATTTCTTTTTTCTTTTTTGTTTTTTTAAGTATATCTTTATTGACTTCAGAGAGAGGAAAGGAGAGGGAGAGAGAGAGATAGAAACATCAATGACGAGAGAGTCATTGACCAAGCCCACAACCTGGGCATGTGCCCTGACCGGGACTCAAACCCCGATCGCCTGGATCCTAGGTCAACCTCAACCTCTGAGCCACGCCCGGCTGGGCTGAGAGTCTGCATTTCTAAGAAATTCCTGGGAGATGCTGCTGGTCTGTGAACCTGCTCTGAGTAGCAAGGACTTAGAAATCATTCAACCCTGTCTGTTGAATGGATGCCTCTGACTTGGTCAGCAGTCACAATTCCTAATGTGAGAACTGATTGCATCACTGGCCCCTCTTCTCTTAAAAGTCCTAGCTCTTCGCAGTCCCTGTGTTCTGTCCGCTGAGGATCACGTGCTAGAACTGTCTCTTGTCCACTCTCCCATCTTCCTCCGCCCCGCCCGCTCCCATCACACATTCCTCAGGAGACCCCGCGAGCAGAAGTGTCACTGGAGAAGAGTCCATCTTTCTAGCCTTAGAGGAAGGGTGGCTTGTCGTTCCCATAGAACTGGGGGCCTGCAGGGCCTTGCACTCAAGGTGCTTCTTAGATGTTTGTTGATTATTGATTGGCCTGTGGCTCTAAATATTTTAGCTGAGAAGAGACTGCCTTTGTTGGCCTCTCCCCGCTCACAGAAGCAGAGGTTAATTGGTAGCCCCGGTGAAGCCTGAGGCTCCCTCAGAAGAGACCGGGGGCGGGCCTGGTACTGGGGCACTCGAGCCAGGATTTCCTCACTTCCTCTAATGCTGGTTTACCACACACTCGGCCACAGAGATCGGTTATTCACAACCTAGTGGCTGGAAAATGCTCCGAAGTGTGCCGTGGGCTGTATGTGCGCAGCCAGCAGCCCCTCTTCCCAGCCACACTCTGTCCTGGCTCTTCCCCACTCTCCTTCCCGCCTCAGCCGGGGATGCAAGTTGCAGTTAGGCAGGATTTCTTACCAGCCCACTGCTATGTGATTTAGTAATGCAAAGTAATACTTAACCCTAACCCGCCCAAGCAGACCTCTCCCTCTGAGTTCCTCACCATAGGGTTAGACTATAGTTGCCCCTTCCAAGGAAGGGCTGCATTTATGTCACAAAACATCAGTCGTTAGATGTGTCAGCGCAAACTGGTTATCAGTCATGCTTCAAGCATCCAAATTTGTTAATATTTAAAAAATGAAGTAGAGTATATTCAGGAGTTTCTATAAAATAATTTTACTCTCATTGATTTGCACTTGATATGATGTCACAAGTGAATGGGAGAGAAAGGTTTCATTCCACTTAGTGAGTAGTAACTTACATGTACAGTGGCTATTGGATGGCACAGCTGTGTCTTAAAGAATTCAGCTAACCCTCCGCAGTCAATAATGACTGGATGATAGGTTCCTAGGAAGCTGCAGCTAGACAGGGCCCTGCAGCACTTACCAAGAGGGGTCTGGCCAAACAAGCCCCTATAAAGAGAAGACTAGAAAGTTAAGGTGAATCATCAAGGAAATGCATCACCTGCCCTGGGGGAAGAGCGTTTTGGCATTTCCTTTCAAGCCTGGGGTGGGCTCCCTCAGGGCCCCAACACTGGATGTGAAAGTTCCAATCAAGTGGCACTAGGTCCACTTAGCCCCATCCTCCCTTTCCCTGCACCAGCCCTAGAAGCAAGTTGGTGGAGGTGGAGTGGGTGAAGGGCACTGGGAGTGCAGACACGGACCGTTCCGAGCAGGTCAGGGCTAAGCTGGAGGCCGGGGGTCAGGCTGTTGATGGAGGCTGAGCATGGGACTACAGGGGTTGACATTTTCACTGCGACTGGACCAGGCCTGGGAGTGAGTCTTGATTACCAAAAGAAGGCTTGTTCTTAGAACTCGCAGTGACTGGAAAGTTTGGGATCTGTCAAGTGTGGTCAAGAAGGAGAGAAGGGGGATCTGCCAGGGCACGTCTGAAGGCAGTGGCTGTAGGCAAACAAAGCTGTCTCCTGTTTGAACCCTGCTTGATGAGGGTCATTCAATGAGCTGGTTTCTCAGGTACGCCCGGTGCGCTCAGGGAGTGTCTTATCAGTGGCTGTCATCGGTCCTGGGTGTCTCAGGGGAGAAGGGCAAGGAGCTTTCGGACTATGTCTTTTTCTAAATCCAGCCTTAAAAAATGCCATCCTGGTGCTGAAGGAGTGCTCTGGGGAGTAGTTGAAGGCCTTGTCCCAAGATACGTTCCTTGTAGATATTTTCTCGTTTGAAATCTATTTCTTTGTATTGGCAAACACTGTTTTTGCCTTTAGGTAGTTTTTCTTGTTTTGTTTTGTTTTTTTAAAAATCGAAGTTACGTATTTCCAGAAGGACAGCACCTATGGTGGTATTAGTCAGTGACTTTGGGGGATTTTTCGATGTTTCAAATCGATGTTTCGATTTTTCAAGTCCCCATCCCTGCTCAGAACTCCTCAGTGGCTCCATGTCTGCGATTAAGTCTGAACAGTTTAGCTTGGCACATAGGAACTGCTCCCAGATTAGTCGTCTGCTCTGGACTCTTCTAAACTCTCCCATCCTACCCCATGTGCCGATGTTACAGCTCCTGCGGATTCCACAAAGCCTCTCAAACACGCCGCTCCCCTTACCCACCTATTCCAACATGCCTTCCTCCCAACACTACCTTAAAAAGCCAGCCGCTGGACTGGATTCAGATGCCACCTCCTACATAACATCTTAGAGCCTCCTAAGTGATTTCTTTCTCCCTTAGTGAGCCTAATGAAGAAGCCAGCCCCTACTTGGATAAGATGACATTATACATCAGGAGTTAGAGACAGAAAGGTCAAGTTTCAGCAAAATGACAGCTCGTGAAGATTTTATTGGGCACACACTGGGACTTCTTTTAAGAGTACGTGATCAGCCCCCCCTCCCCCGTTTTTTATAGTCCTAAGGTTTACCCTTTCATATTGAGTCTAGTGAGGTCTCCTCTACCCTGAGTGTCATCTGGGTCCCCTTCCTCTGCTGACCACAAGGCAATTCCCATGTAAATTTCACATGTTAAAAAACTGGCTGATGGGCACCCCCTCCTCCCTTCCCTTCAGATCTTAGGAAACAAGGTTTTATAAAAATTCCCGTGTCTGTAGACCTAATATCTATACCATCTTATAGCTTTGTCTGCATACAGTTCTAGCACACAGTACTAGAACTTTCTACTTGCCACCCTGATAGATCTTTACGTCTTGGCCGTCCCCGCAGTGGGCACACACATTCCATAACTCCACATGAAAGAATACTTTGAACTTTGTAGGTGCTTAATAAATGTTTGGTGGATGACAACCCATGAGACCTCAACCTGTAGGGGAAACGCTCCAGAGAGAAGCTAACTGAGGGTGAAAAGAGAGCTGCTGGAAGGGGTGTGGCGGGGGGGCTCTGAGGGCCAGCTGCCACTGTGCCTGAGGTTGGCCTGGAATCAGGCAGCAACACACCGCTCACGCAGGGCTGTAGGCATCACCTGTGGGGAACTCCACACCCTTATCCTTGCTTTGCCTCTTCATGCATGCTCAGACACACGTGTGTGTGTGTGCGTGTGTAAGATGGGGACAGGAAGCACAGATGTGGGCTTGGGAGTAAGGGAAGTTGTAGTTTTGACCACTCACTCCAATGTGTGAGGAAGAGGGCTTGGATTTTTAATGGATTCAGTAGGGTCTAAATACCAGGTTGGTGATACTAGACCCTTCATTGGTTGGTTGGCAAAATTTAACATGAATGTTACACCCACATCAAAGAGGATGCAAGAGACACACTAGTGTTTCCAAGGCTAAATTCTCCCCCTCCATGGAGTCTTTCAGATTCATGTAGTCCACACACATCACTCTTTCATGAAAGATCCTACAGCATTTAGTAGTCGACCCTGCACAAGCTCTTGATTATAATGCCTTGCTATGTTTAGTTAGTTTCTTTAATAGTTCCTGTCTTTCCTTTGCTTCAAAGCTCCTATCTTTCATTGCACAAGAAAGCTTCTTAACACAAGAAGCTGTGTGGAGCACGTAGGAAGAACTGAGTAATTTTTAATTATTTTATTATCTGATTAGACCCACTATGGAGTTGATACTACAGGGTTTTAGGGGTGTGGGAAAGAAATTTGGGGAGTCATCTCTAAAGATCAAATGTGCAAATGGTAACTGAGCTTGCCTCTTGCTAGTCCTCAGGGGACTTGAAACAGACCAACAAAACTTTTCAAGAAATAAACCACAAGAAGCCGAAAGACACAAAAGTTCACATCACATCCGGTGTAAGCCTGTGAGAATTTCTGTAGCAGAAGGAAGTCTCTTATTCTTGACCTCAACTTTAGCATTCTGCAGTAATGTAGGGGCTGCAGAAATGCTTCTAATCTCACTGACAAAGTTGTGTTCTTATCCATAAATCATAGTTGAAATTAGAGGAACCAACTGACTGATAGTGAAAGATTTCCCCACTGACAGTATATGTAGATATATTTAAAGCAAAGTAAGTGGTCAATTTTATGGAAACTTCACCTCAGTTTTAAGTGGTGCTTTTCTTAATTTGATGTGCATTATTTTAAAACCATGGCACACACATAGCATTTAACCCCCCCCTCCCCCGGGCATTATTCTTTCAGAAGCTTTCAGCAGGGCCTTGGAAAGCACTTCTAACTGCAGCTCATGTCCTTATGGTTTCTGCTGCCTAAGCAGAAAAATTGGGAGGCAGCTTGGTAAAAGGCCGAGGAAAACAAAATGGGAAGGGTAATAGATCTCTTACTTAAACATTTTTTCTGTGTAATGAACATCTTATGGTTTTTTTTTTTCCATTAATGTATTTTTACATATCTGAAAATGAGAAACCCAAGAGTATTTTGTTAGCTCGTCTGTGTTTACCCAGATGTGAGCCTTGGGGCCGCTGGGTTTTACTCAGGTCTTTTTTCTGCAGGCTCCCCTCTGGGCCCTCACAGCTGGGTGTTAGCTCCTCACAGTGCTTCTGATCTCCCTGATAAACATTTTAGAAAACTCCTATTGATATTTCTAACTCCACAAGCTAAAAGAGACCTCATGATATTACCCTTAAGCAGTATTTGCATGAATAACGCTGACATTCTCCACACACCTGAGTCAACGTTGACTTCCACAAACTCCTGCAACCAATGGCAGCCAAGTCCTGTTGATTCTGACACTGAACTGTGCAGAGAATATTCTCTTGGGTTTCCATTTCTGTTTTTACTGTCCTAGTTCAGCTCACACCCTTTTTTGCTTGGCTGAGTCATGGCGATAATAACTGTCTAATTGGCCTCATGGGCTGCCCTTGGTTGCCCAGGGTGCTGCCCCTGAAGGACACGGAGAAAATGCCGCTTCACTTACTGGTTCATTCAACAGCATTTTTTTGAGCTCCCTGCTCTGGGCTAAGTGCTGAGGAGACATCAGCCAATGAAACAGGGAGGCCTCAGCTGCTCCGGAGCTTCCGTTCTAGCGGAGAAGGCGCATGAATGCCCAGGAAAGTCTCAAGTAGCGTAATATCAAAGGCACAGGTTAAATTAGGACACCAGGGGAGGGGTGGCTACTCACAGCCCTTTCTGAGGGCGGCACCTGTAAGCTGCGATCCCAGTGACAAGAAAAAGTGGGCCATGGAGAGAGCTGGAGAGTCCCAGGCAGGGGCAGAGCAAGGGTAAGGGATCCAAGGCACTCACTGAAATGTGAGATTCTGAATGGAAAATGTCAACATGAGCTATCTTTTCAGAGAGAACATTATATATTTTAAAGTATTTTTCATTTTTGCTATTATATATTTTATATATATTTTTGCTATTAATAATTGTCTCTGGCTGTGTGTGCTAGGTATGAAGTACTTTAACTCACTGAGGAACTGTGAATATTATTTATGGCTCGTGAAGAGGTAAGATACCTGTAACGGGCATAACTCCCTGCAGGGGGCCCCTTATTCACCAGGAGGTGGAGCTGAGAAGAAACAAGAACTGTTTGTTTCTTACCTTTCAGGTATATGCAAATATGCTATTTTTGTTTAGTGGTCACATTAATAATTATGATTTCCATAAAAAATGCTATATTTTTACTAGGCCTTTGAATCAGTCAGGATTTTAGTAAAAACTAGAATTCAGTGCACATAGTTCAAGAGACTGCAAAGAAGAGCCTGCTTCCAGGGTGTGAGCAGCGTCCAGGAGAGAGCAGAGATGGTGAGGTGCAGAGACCAGCAACAGCGGGAGCCAGGCCGGCCCAGGCCTGAAGGGACACGCCGAGTGCAGACTTCAGTCCAGTGCCAGCTGAAGTCAGGGCGGGATGGAGCTGCTGCTGGAAAACATGGCCTGGAGCAGGGAGGGAGCAGAAAGAAATGCCCCGTCCTCTCATCCCTCCTGTGTCCCTCTGAGATGCCTCCCTTGGCCAAACCCGCCCAAGAGCCAGCTGGCAGGACAGGCTGGCCGGTGCAGTCCCTGGAATCGGTCCCCAGGGCTCCGAGCCGCACAGACAGGCCAAGGGGGACCTGGGGAAAGGGAGCCAACCAACCGCAACTCTCACGCTCACTTTTGAAACAAGAAGCTTAAGGGACCTGAAGAGGTAAGAGGCTGCTTTGGAGCGGCTGCGCTTGGCCTTGTGATGCAAAGCGCCTTTCCCAAAGCAACCGCGAGACCCCGAGTGAGTTTCACTCGTTCTGCCTTCAAGGGCAGAACAGAGCTGTGAAGGGAGTTGAAATGAGCTTGGGGACGGGGAACCGCCCTCTCAGCGGGCTTTGGAGGGTCGCGTTAGGGCAGTCAGGGTTTGTGCTGGGGGGAGGAGAGGCAGACCCGCGGGGAGGGCGGAGGGGCAGGTGGGAGGGGGTCGGGGCGGCCTGCCGTGGGGCATGGGTTGTTCCCTGCACAATCATTCACACTTCCCAAGCCTCTTTAACCCAGTTACATGCTGAAAGTCTATTTGCTAACGGAGGGGTCATGACTCTGATGTGACTGTTGCTTTATGACACAGAAATAGCTATCTTTTCCACTCAGCAATTTAAAATAGAAAAATATTAAAATTTTATTGCCTTGCATGAACAAAAACACCCAGACATACTTGTCTCCATACCCTCCTACCCAAAATGCTGACGTTCTCAGGCCTGGAAACCTGGTGGGGTTAGGCTAAGCTGTATGTAGTTCGTGCATGGTATTTTCCTCTGAAATACCCCAAAGGAAACTACCACTTATTCTACATCTGAATAGTGCATAACTTTCCAGTGAATATATATATATTTTTTGCTGTTTAACTTGAATTCCTTTTTTTCACATTGAAAATAGGATATTTCTTAGGCGACAAAGGGCAACCCATCTCACCCGTTCAGAGCACGTGTGAGCCGTCTTGTTCCCGAGAGCTAGAAATAGTTTATGTCACATATTACTTTTCAAAAGTACTTTATAAATTTTTAGCTCATAAAATCTCAAGCACCTTTGTGAATTATATTATTATCATCTTCATTATACACACAGGGAGGCTGAGAAGTGGCACCCAGAGGTTAAATAACACCAGACCAAACAGTTAACAAATGGGGGAAGCTGGGCTGCGGCCCCAGGAAGGCTGGCTCCAGAGCCGGTGGATTAAACCACTATGCCAAGCTGTCTGTATTCAATGCAGGCTTGAGTTTATGACAATTCTACTCCTGTCAGGTTCAGGTTTCCACATTATGAACTGAAACATTTACCAAACATTTAAACTTTTGCAAACATACCCAGTATATAAGTCTTAAAAATACCGTTGATAGGAATAAGAGAATCCATCAGTGTTCTTTTGGGCCAATGAAAGGGAAAGATGTAATCAGCGTTTCAGAAAATGTGTTCCCTACAGAAATGCCCTGCAGGATGCTCCCTGTAGAAAATGTTTCTGCCATCAATACCGTCAGCAGAGCAGCATGTGCTATGTCCCTATATTTGAGATTCACAGCATACACATTAAAGACACTGAACAGTTTTTCAGTAACTTCTTTTTTTCATTTAAAAAAATTGATTTGAGAGAGAGGGAGAGAAACATCAGTTTTGCTGTTCCACTTATTTATGCATTCGTTGGTTGATTCTCACATGTGCCCTGACCAGGGACCACAACCTTGGTGTATCAGGACAGTGTTCTAAGCAACTAAGCTACCAGGCCTGGGCTAACTTCTTTTCAACCTAGGCTTACCAAGTTAAATTTACCAAATAATTATTTATCACAAAATTCTATTAACATCCTGTAGAACCAGTTTTGTAAAATTTTGAGCTGTTTTTTAAAAATCAAAGCTTTGGCTCAGAAATTTTTAGAGTGCAAACAAAAAGTGAAAGGGGTTGGAAAAAATGACTAAGAAGTAAAACAAAAATACAGACTTTTTTGTCTACACTGTCTAAAAATCTGCTAAATTGATTATTTTCTATCACTGAATAACACTGTCCATGGATTTTTTTCTGCTCTTAGGCAGCTCTAGATATAAATTTGGGAAGTATAACAGCGAACCTCTCTTGCCTTCCCTATGTATGCTGCGAAAATCTCCTCAAATAGCCTTGCTTTGTTTGACATTTTAGGGTGATTCTGAATACTCATAAAGGGCAGATCTAAATTCAGACCAAGTGAGAAATGCTGTGACTTATCTGAGAAGAGCCATGGAGTGCGCACATATGTAAAGGAGGTATTTTTATATAATTAAAAAAATTTTTCAATTACAGTCTATATTCAATATTATTTTGTATAAGTTTCAGGTGTACAACACAGTTGTCAGACAATCATATACTTTACAAAGTGTTCCCTCCAACATTTTCAGTACCCACCCATACATAGTTATTACAATATTATTGACTATATTCCCTGTGCTGTACTTTATATCCCTGTGACTATTTTGTAACTACTAATTTAAAACACAGAAGGGAGAAAGAAAAAGGGAATAGAGTGAGACATAATAAAAGAAGGGGAGTGGGGGAATATTTGTTATTTATTTTAAGCTCTGTAGTTATCATAATCATTCCATGCTCTATTTTATCTACTTCTAGAAGGGAATTCCAAACCACATTCTAGGAATATGGTTAAGAATGTTGGTAACAAACTCCATAGCTTTTTCTTGTCTGGGAAGCTCTTTATTTCTCCTTTAATTTTAAATGATAGACTTTCTGAGTAAAGTAACCTTAGTTGTAGGTCCTTGCTTTTTGTCACTTAGAGTATTTTCTGCCAATTCTTCTGGCCTGAAATGTTTCTATTGAGAGATCACCTGACAGTCTTATGGGAGTTCCCTTGTAGGCAACTAACTGTTCTCTTGCTGCTTTTAAGATTCTCTAGTTTTCTTTAACTTTTACATTTTAAATACGATATGTCTTGGTGTGGGCCTCTTTGGATCCACCTTGTTTGGGACTCTCTTCTGTTCCTGAACTTATGTGTGTTTTTCATTCACCACGTTAGGGAAGTTTTCAGTAATTATTTCTTCAAATAGGTTTTCAATCCCTTTTTCTCTCTCTCCTACTTCTGGATCCCCTATGATACAAATATTGTGACACTTCATGTTGTCCCAGAAGCCCCTTAAATGATCTTTATTTATTAAAATTCTTTTTTCTTTTTGTTGCTCTGATTTGGTGTTTTTTCACCCTTGTCTTCCAAATTCCTGATTCAAGCCTCTGCATTATCCAACCTACTGTTTAATTCCTTCTAGTAGATTCTTTATTTCAGATATTGTATTTTTCATATCTGACTGATTCTTTTTAACAGTTTCTATGTACTTTTCCAAGCAGTTGTATTTCCATTAAGTTGCTTAAGCATCCTTATAACCATTTCTTTTGAACTCTATATCTGATAAATTGCTTGCCTCCATTTCATTTAGCTCTCTCTCTCTCTCTCTTTTTTTTTTGGTCACAAGAAAAAACCTGAAATACACTCAAAGACATGGAGGCTAAATAATGTCACTAAACAGAGAATGGGTTAACAGTGATATCAAGGAAGAAATTTAAAAAAACACCTTGAAACAGATGAAAATGAGAACACAGCAACACAAAACCTGTGGGACACAGCAAATGCAGTCCTAAGAGGGAAATTCAGCATTACAGGCCTACCTCAAGAAACAAGAAAAAGGTCAAATAAATAACCTAACATTACACTTGAACTAGAAAAGAACAACAAATAAAACCTAAAGTGAGTAGAAGAAAGGAAATAATAGAGGTCAAAGCAGAAATAAATCAAATAGAAACTAAAAACAATACAACTATCAATGAATACAAGAGTTAGTTCTTTGAAAAGATACAAACAAACTGATAAACCTTTAACCAGACTCATCAAGTAAAAAAGAGAAGGAACCCAAATAAATAAAATTAGAAATAAAAGAGGAGAAGTAACAACTCAGACAAAGGAATACAAAAGATTGTAAGAAAATATTACAAACATCTATATACCAACAAATTAGACAATCTGGATAAAAGGGATACATTCCTAGAAACATACAATCTTCCGAAACTGAACCAAGAAGAATCAGAAAATTTGGACAGATTATAACTACTAAAATTAAAGCAATGATAAAAAAAAAAAAAGCAACAAAAAACAACAAAACCAAAACCTTCCAACAAACAAAATCCCTGGACTAGATAGCTCTACAGGGGAATTTTACCAAACATCCAAAGAACTAACACCTATCCTTCTCCAAAATGTTGAAGAGGAGGGAAGACTCCAAAGCTTATTTTATGAGGCCAGCATTATCCTAATTCCAAAACCAGATAAAGACACTACACCAAAAGGAAATTATAGGCCAATATCCCTGATGAACACAGATGCTAAAATCCTCCACAAAATATTAGCAAATCTGATCCAGCAATATATTAAAATGATCATGCACTATGTATGATCAAGTGGGATTTATTCCAAGGATGCAAGGCTGGTACAATATCTACAAATCAATAAACATGATACATCACCTAAACAAAATGAAGGATAAAAACCACATGATCATATCAATAGATGCAGAAAAAACTTTTGATAAAATCCAGAACCAATTTATGATAAAAACTCTCAGCAAAGTGGGAATAGAGGGAATATATCTCAATGTAATAAAGGCCACATATGACAAACCTACAGCCAACATCATACTCAATGGGAAAAATCTAAAACCATTTCTCTTAAGGCCAGGGACAAGACAGGGGTGTCTGCTTTCACCACTCTTACTTAACATAGTACTAGAAGTCCTGGCCACACTGATCAGACAAAAAGAAGAAATAAAGGCATCCAAATTGGAAAGGAGAAAGTACAACTGTCATTATTTGCAGATGATATAATATTGAAAATAGAGAATCCTAAAGATTTCACCAAAAAACTGCCAGAATTGTTAAATGAATTCAGTAAAGTAGCAGGACACAAAATAAATATCCAGAAATAAGTTGCATTTTTATACACCAATAATGAACTATCAGTAAGGGAAACTCAAAAAACAATCCCATTTACAATTGCATAAAAAATGGCTAGGAATAAACTTAACCAAGGATGTAAAAGATTTGCACTTAGAAAATTATGAAACACTAAAGAAAGAAAGTGAAGAAGATACAAGTAAGTGGAAGCACATACCATGTTCATGGACAGGAAGAATTGACGTCATTAAAATGTCCATAATTTTTGCCCAGCTGGACATGGCTCAGTGGTTGAGCATCAACCTAAGATCCAAGAGATTGAGGTTCGATTCCCAGTGAGGGCACATGGCTGGTTGCAGGCCTGATCCCCAGTGGGGGACATGCATTAGGCAGCTGATCAATGACTCCCTCATCATTGATGTTTCTCTCTCTCCTTCTCCCTTCCTCTCTCTGAAATCAATAAAGACATATTAAGGCAGATCTCTAAGATGGTGGCTGACAGGACCCGACAGAGGCTGAGTGTACACGGGTCACCGTGTGTGAGGAAGTGTGTGCGTGGGTGTGAGTGTGGGGGGTATCTGTCAGTGCTGGAGCTCCCTGGGGGTTTGGGAGCTGTGGCCGAGGAGCTGCTGCCACTGCAGCACTGCTCAGCCGGGAGCTTCTCTCTGACTGAGAGTGGAGAGCGAGCCATTTTGGACGATCCTCATTTTGGGGAGGAGGCTGTGGAGAGCAGCCCAACCCAGCACCCTGAGGCCACTGATGGGCCTGTGGACCCCCACAAGTGAAGACCCAGTGCTATCCACACAGGCCTGACACAGTCACCCTGCGGTGAACTGGAATCCCCAGACAAATGCACTGCCTCAGTGATCCTGCCCAAACAGCCTCCCTGCTGCCTCCCTGCCAGCAGCACCTCCCTGATGGGCCATCCATGGCTGGCTTGACTGTCAACTTGAGGAGTTGCACTGCTAGCCTGCCTGCCTGCCTACCTCCTTGACGGGGACACATGGGCCACCCACCTGCCTCCTTGATGGTGGTGCACAGCTGACTTGCTTGCCTGTCTGCCTCCCTTCAGCAACGCCTTCCTGACTTGGCATGCAAGGCCTGCCTGTCTGCAGTGCCAACTTGATGTGGTGGAGGCCTGCTTGCTGGCCTGGCCAAGCCCCTTGATGGGGCACTCATGGCTTGCCTGCTGGACTGCTTGCTGTACTGCCTTGACTCCCTGTGCATGACCTCCCTGCCTGCCTGCCTGCCCTGCCTCCTTGACAAGATTGCCAGGCCTGCCTTCCTTCTTGACTCCTTAAGCAGTGCTACTGGCTTGCCTGCCTACCTGGCCTACAGCCTTGATATAGCGCACTTGGCCCTGCTATCATGACCCAACGCCTCCCAAACACATAGGCCTGCCATCAGGAGCTGGCTGCCAGACTGATTCCCTGTGACTCCTGGAAACAAGGCCTCATTCACACCCTGCAGCCTTGACCTGGTACCCCTAGAGAACTGGCACAATAAAATAAGGAGACAAAGAAACAACACCCAAATGAAAAAAAAGGAGAAATAGCCAGAAAAAGAACTAGATGATATGGAGGAAAGCAATTTATCACATATAGAGTTCAAAATAATGGATACAAGGATGCTTAAGCAACTTAATGAGAACTTCAAAAGCCTGCTTAAGAATCAAGTGGAAATGAAGAATGACACAGCTGAAATAAAGAAGACACTGGAAAGAATCAATAGTAGATTAGAAGGAACTGAGGACAGAATCAGCAAATAAGAAGGCAGGGTAGAAAAAACACCCAAACAGAGCAGCAATTAGGAAAAAAATTAAAAAGCAGGAAGACAGTTTAAGGGAGCTTTGGGTCAACAGGAAACATAACAATATCTGCATTATAGGAGTGCCAGAAGGAGGAGAATCGAAGCAAGGATTAGATAACCTGTTTGAAAAAATAATGTCAGAAAACTTTCCTAACCTGATGAAAAAAAAAGTCACTGAAGTTCAGGAAACACAGAGAGTCATAATCAAAATGAACCCCAAAAGACCCACACCCAGACACATCATAATTAAAATGGTAAACATTAATGATAAAGAAAGAATCTTAAAAGCAGCAAGAGAGAGACAGAAATTTACCTACAAGAGAGCAACCATTAGACTGACAGCTGATTTCTTAATAGAAACACTTCAGGCCAGAAGGGAGTAGCATGAAGTATTCAAAGTAATGAAAAATAAGGGACTGAACCCAAGACTACTCTATCCAGCAAGGCTATTATTCAAAATTGAAGGGGAAATAAATGGCTTCACAGACCAAAAAAAGCTACAGGATTTCATTCCTACTAAACCAGCAGTACAAGAAATGCTAAGAGGGCTGGTGAAAGAGGAAGAAGAAATGCAGAGAAAGGAGATAACACAGACATAAAGAAAGAATGGTAATAAGTAAGTATCTATCAATAGTAACCTTAAATGTAAATGGCTTAAATGCTCCAATCAAAAGACATAGGGTAGCTGAATGGATAAGAAAACATGACCCAAATGTATGCTGTCTACAAGAGACCCACCTCAGAACAAAAGACTCACACAGGGTGAGAGTGAAGGGATGGAAAAAAAAAAAAAAGTTGGGGTAGCAATACTCATATCTGACAAAATAAACTTCAAAATGAAGACCATTATAAGAGACAAGAAAGGTAACTACATAATACTAATGAGATCAATCCAACAAGAATGTATAACCCTGGTAAACATATACAGGAGCACCCAAATACATAAAAAAACTTCTGGAGGACTTTAAGGGAGAGATTGACAGTAATACAATCACAGTAGGAAACTTTAACACCCCACTGACATCACTAGATAGATCTACACAAAAATCAACAAGGACACAGCAATCCTAAATGACACACTAGGTCAGATGGAATTAATTGCTATTTACAGAACATTCCACCCCAAAGATACAGAACATACACTCTTCTCAACTGCACACAGGACATTCTCAAAGATAGTACATGTCAGGACACAAAACAAGTCTCTACAAGTTCAAGAAGATTGAAATCATATCAAGCATCTTCTCAGATCACAATGGCATGAAATTAGAAATCAACTACAACAAAAACACTAAAAACATTCAAACACATGGAGGCCAAATAGCATGTTTTTAAACAATGAGTGAGTTACCAAAGAGATCAAGGAAGAAATAAAAAACTTCCTGGAAACAAATGAAAATGAACACACAACAATTCCAAATCTATGGGACACAATGAAAGCAGTACTGAGAGGGAAGTTCATAGCACTGCATACCTACCTCAAAAAACTTCTAATGGACTTTCTAACCCTACAACTTAAAAACTTAGAAAGAGAACAGCAAGAAAAGCCCAGAGTGAGTAGAAGGAAGGAAATAATAAAGATCTGAGCAGAAATAAATGACATAGAGACTAAAAAAAATTACAAATGATCAATGAAACCAAGAGCTGGCTCTTTGAAAAGATAAACAAGATTGATGAACCTTTAGCCAGACTCATCAAGAAACAAAGAGAAAGAACCCAAATAAACAAAATCAGAAATGAAAGAGGTGAAATAAAACCGATCCAACAGAAATACAAAGGATTGCAAGAAAATAATATGAACAACTATATGCCGCCAAGCTGGACAACATGGATGAAATGGACAAATTCCTAGAAAAATACAACCTTCCAAAACTCCATCAGGAAGATTCAGAAAACCTGAATAGGCCAATAACTGCTGATGAAGTTGAAGCAGTAATAAAAAAAACTCGCAGGACACAAAAGCCCTGGCCCAGATGGCTTCACAGGGGAGTTTTACCAAATATTCAAAGAAGAACTAACATCTATCCTCCTCAAACTATTTCAAAAAATCCAAGAGGAAGGAACACTTACAAGCTCTTTTTACGAGGCCAGCATTAGCCTAATTCCAAAACCAGATAAAGACACTACAAAGAAAATTACAGGCCAATATCCTTGATGAACATAGTTGGTAAAATCCTCAAAAAATATTTGCAAATCTGCTCCAGCAATATATTAAAAAGATCATACATCATGACCAAGTGTGATTCATTGCAGGGATGAAAGGCTGGTACAATATTTGCAAAATCAATAAACGTGATACATCACATAAACAAACTGAAAGACAAAAATCACATGATCATATCAATAGACACAGAAAAAGCATTCAATAAATTCCAGCACCCACTTTTGATAAAAACTCTCAGCGAAGTGGGAATAGAAGGATCATACCTCAACATAATAAAGGCCATATGTGACAAACCTACAGCCAACATCATACTCAATGGGCAAAATCTAAAACCATTTCTCCTAAGAACAGGAACAAGACAGGGGTGTCCACTTTCACCTTCTTATTCAACATAGTACTGGAAGTCCTAGCCACAGCCATCAGACAGGAAGAAAACATAAAAGGTATTCAAATTGGAAAGGAGGAACCAAAACTGCCATTATTTGCAGATGACATGAGATTGTACATAGAGAACCCTAAAGACTTCACCTCAAAACTACTAGATTTAATAAATGAATTCAGCAAGGAAGCAGGATACAAAATTAACATCCAGAAATTGATGTCACTTTTATACACCAACGATGAACTCTCAGAAAGAGAAACTAAACAAACAACCCCATTTACCATTGCAACAAAAAATTAAGATGCTTAGGAATACACCTAAATAAGGAGGTAAAAGACTTGTAGCCAGAAAACTACAGGACATTGAAAAAAGAAAAGAGGAAGATATAAACAAGTGGAAGAATATACCGTGTTCGTGGATTGGAAGACTTGACAGCATCAAAATGTCCATACTACCCAAAGCAATCTATAACTTCAATGCAATCCCTGTTACAATACCAACAGCATATTTCACATCTAGAACAAACACTTCGAAAATTTATATGGAACCAAAAAAGAACCCTAATAGCCATGGCAATTCCGAGAAAGAAGAACAAAGTTGGAGGGATCACAATACCAGATATCAAGTTATACTACAAAGCCACGTAAGCAAAACAGCCTGGTGCTGGCAGAAGAACAGACATATAGATCAGTGGAACAGAACAGAGACCCCAGAAATCAAACCAAACCTTTACACTCAATTAATATTTGACAAAGGAGGCAGGAGCATACAATGGAGTAAAGAGTCTCTCCAACAAATGGTGCTGGGAAAATTGGACAGGAACTTGCAGAAAATGAAGGTAGACCACCAACTCACAGCATTCACAAGAATAAACTGAAATTGGATAACAGACTTAAATGTAAGTAGTGAAACCATAAAATTCTTAGGGGAAAATGTAGGCAGCAAAGTCTCAGACATCTCTCCTAGCAATATGTTTGCTGATACATCTCCTAGGGCAAGAGAAACGAAGGAGAAAATAAACAAATGGGACTGCATCAAAATAAAAAGCTTCTGCACAGTGAAAGAAACCATCAACAAAATAAAAATATGTATGGGAGAACATATTTGCCAACGATACATCTGATAAAGGGTTAATTTCCAAAATATATTTCCAAAAAAGAAAAGAGGAAGATATAAACAAGTGGAAGAATATGCTGTGTCCATGGATTGGAAGACAACTCATACAACTTAACAAAAAGAAGACAAACAATCCAATTAAAAAATGGTCAAAGGACCTGAATAGACACTTCTCCAAAGAGGACAGACAGATGGCCAAGAGACATATGAAAAAAATGCTCAAAGTCACTAATCACAGAGAGATGCAAATTAAAACCACAATGAGGTGTCACCTCACACCTGTCAGAATGGCTCCATCAACAAGGCAACAAATGACAAGTGCTGGCGAGGGTGTGGAAAAGGGGAACCTAGTGCACTGCTGGTGGGATGCGGACTGGGGCAGACACTGTGGAAAACAGTGTGGAGGTTCCTCAAAAAATTAAAAATGGAGCTGCCATTTGACCCAGTGATCCCTATGATTCTAGGAATATGTCCTAAGAAACCTATAACACTAATCGGAAGGAACTTATGCAACCCTGTGTTCATAGCAGCACAGTTTACAACAGCTAAGCTCTGGAAACAGCCCAAGTGCCCATCAGTAGGTGAGTGGATAAAAAGCTGTGGGACATTCACACCATGGAATACTAGGCAGCTGTTAAAAAGAAGGATCTCGTACCCTTTGGGACAGCATGGAGGGACCTGGAGAGGATTATGCTGAGTGAAATAAGCCTGTCAGAGAAAGTCAAGTCTCACATGATCTCACTCATACGTGGAACCTAATGAACAACGTAAACTAATTAACAAAGTAGAAACAGACTCACAGATACCGAGAACAGACTGACAGCTGTCAGAGGGGAGGGGGTGGGGGGCTGGGTGATAAAGGTGGGGGATTAAGGAAAGGAAAAACTCTCGCCAGGCCCCGTGTGGCTCAGCGGTTGAGCGCCGACCTAGGATCCAGGAGATCAGGGTTCGATTCCGGGTCAGGGCACACGCCCGGGTTGTGGGCTCGATCCCCAGTAGGGGGCGTGCAGGAGGCAGCCAATCAGTGACTCTCTCATCATCGATGTTTCTCTTTCGCTCTCTTCCTCTCCCTCCCTCTCTCTGAAATCAATAAAGATATATTTTCAAAAAGAAAAAACTCTCATAGACAGACAACAGTGTGGTGATTACCAGGGGAAAGGGGGGTGGGGCAGTAAAAGAGGGTAAACCGGGAATAAATGGTGGTGGGAGGAGACTTGGCTTGGGGTGCTGAACACACAACACGATGTGTTATAGAACGGTACCCCTCCAACCTATATAATTTTATTAACCAATGGCACCCCAATAAATTCAACGAAGTTAAAAAATAAGTTGTGTTCTCCCCCCTCCCCTCCCTCCCCCCTTTCCCCTCCCATTCTCTCTCGCTCTCGCTCTCTTGGTTTTGGTTGTCCCTGGACAACTGGTCCTGACTTGGTGTTGGACCTCTGGCCCTGTCCTTTCTCTTCACACCTTAGTCATGGGAGTCTGCTCACTCCCTCTCAGCCTTTTGGTTCCTTTTGAACAAGTTAACAGTCCCAAGAGCAACAGAGAGGACAACTTTGCTTTCTCCCAGTTATTGCTACTCAAGCTTCTCTCCCTCATGTTGGCTCCCAAGGCCCTGGACGACTGGGAGCCACTGTTGCCTGGACCCTCAGCGCTGCACGTCAGCTTTTCATTAGACCTGGCCTGCTCTCTGGAAGTAACTTGTGAACTGTGCAAAATGAATTCACTTTTCCATGGCACCAGAGGACCGTTTAGTAAATTACTTTTATTGCACAGAACACCACCCCGGTGTCCTGGAAGATGGAACTAATGTCTCCGTGAGAAAACAGAGCCCTGGAGCTTGCCCATGACCTTGAGGCTGGTGGTGGACCTGGGGAGTAGCTGACTGAGGGTCTGCCGGGATAGGGCAAACATGGGGATAGTGTTGGGTGTGAAGCTTCTAGAGTGGTTTTCTGACAACTCTAAAAGCTAATCCTTGATCACAGTTTGATGAAGTAACATTCATTAATGGCAACAACAGCAACGACAGCGACATGGGTTATTCAGGTCCTGTTGAACTCTGGCCCTGGCGGGGGGTGGGCACTGCACGCGTCATGTCACTCCGCAGAAACAGCATGAGATGGGTGTTTTGATATCATCATTTTATGGGTGAAGAAATGAGACTGCAGAGACGTTAGTCCCACACCTAAGATCCTGCACATAGAATACACCGCGGTGAGGGTTCCAACTCATTCATTTACTCAACAGATATTTATGTTCCAGGAACAGTTCTAAATGCCAAGAATACAGCAGAGAAACGCAAGTGAATACAGTATATTAAATGAAAAATTAAGCATATTTTTTCATAGTTTATTATGAAAAATATTAGAAAAGTATATTAGATGATGAAAAACGTAGGCATATGGGGCGCAGAGAGCGTTCGTGTGGGTGACACTCCTGTCTCACTGGGAAGCGGTCAGGGAGGCCTCTCTAACATGACGGCACTTAGGCAGGGAGTCAGAGGGACCGCAGAAAGGAGCCATGGATTTGTTCCAGAGGCAGGGGAACGGAAAGCCGGGAGGCCTGCAGTGGGCGCGAGCGGCGTGGCCGAGGACAGGGGAGGCCGGCAGGGCGGCGCAGCCGGGCGAGGGGAAGGGGAGAGTGAGGATTAATGCGCAGGGCAGAGGCTTGGAGAGCTGCCTCGCCCCTGTTGCCACCTGACGACCTAAGAGGACGGCGGCTGTCTACGTACGAACCAGGACGAGAGCCTTCCTCAGACACCCAACCTGCTGGTGCCTTGACCTTGGACTTCCCGGCCTCCAGAACTGTGGCAAGTAAACGGAGTACAACAGCTTCAGGATCCCTCAAGTCCCTGCTATGGACCCCGTGGGACTTCACTTTTACTCGTCCCCCGCAACCCTGATTGCCTTTCGGGGGGGATGGCAACGCGCTGGGCAGCGCTTCCCAAGTCGCTTATCAAATGCTGTGCAACAGATCACCCCAAAGCTTAGTTGTACAAAACAAGCATTTTGTATGCTCACAGTTCTGTGGGCCAGAAATTTTCGCAGGGCTTGGCTGGATGGTTCTGCTCCATGTGGCATCCACTGGAGTCTCTCATGAGGATGTAGTCAGACGGCAACTAAGATTGAGAACCCAAGACAGCGTCACTCACCTGACTGGGAGCTTTGTGGTGATGGCTGGGATCCCCCCCCCCCCTCTTCATAAAGGGTAGCCTCCTTTATTTACGCAGCGTTCTATTAGTCAAAACAAAACATATGGCAAGCCCAGATTCAAGTGGAGGGGAAACAGACTACGCCCCTTGGTGGGTGAGTGGCAAGGTGACACTGCAAAGGGGCACGTGGAACGGGGTGTCACAGCCGTCTTTGGAAGCAGAGCTTCCCCGTGACACGGAGCTACAGTGTCTCCCTTGCCGGCCTCAGACGTTCCTTACCCTCTCCCCACCCTTGCCTGACCTGTCAAACCCCATTATCAGTCGACTCCATGCCTGCACCTGAGTAGCTGAATGTTTCTGGAGAAAAATCACACGACTTTCTAACCATCCTCACTTGTATTATCACCACGATTCTCACATGTTCTCTGAAAGCTGCTAGTGAACCTTCAGTTTCCTGGATGCTCACCTCCCGTGCTTCAGGGGACCGTTCGCACCCCTTCTAGTGTCTTACCCCCCACCCCTCGCTGGGGTTAACTCCACCTCACAATTTGCAGGCGCGATCAGGCAAGAGGCCCCCTTGCAGGGCTGTGCTCATCCTGCCTTCCATCCTGCTGAGCTGGAGAAGGACCCCGATCCCAGCCACGGCCTCCCCCAACTGCATGGCCGCCTCCCTTTCTCACCGCAGCAAAGACCTCGCTCCTGCCTTGCCCCCCTCTCGCCGCTGTCCATTTCTCTCGCTCTCCGGGGATGTCTCTTGTGTCTACTCAACACTTCTTGATGTCATCTAATCCCATGGCTTTAAGTGCAATCCAGCCTCGGATGACTCCCAAATTATGTCTCCAGCTAGGGCTTGTCTCCTGAACTCGGCTGTATATCCTGCTCCCTACCTCATGTCTCCACTTACATGTCTAACAAGAACAAAAAATTAACGTAGCTAACAGAACAATGGGTTGTAGCTCCCTACTTCCAACCTACTCTGCTGTTCCTCAAGTTCCCCCTTGAGCAAAGGGCACCATATGCATTCAATTTCTCTTGACAAAGATCTAGTAGCCTCAGTAGAGCCTTTTCGCCACACCCCACATCCATCCTTCCATCCATCCATCCATCCATCCATCCATCCATCCATCCATCCATCCATCCTTCCATCCACCCATCCATCCATCCATCCATCCATCCATCCTTCCATCCTTCCATCCGCCCATCCGCCCATCCGCCCATCCTTGCACTCCACCTCCAAATACTCTGAATTTGATGATTTTACTATTCCACTGCTATCACCCTGGTCCAAGTCACAATAGCACCTCCTAGCTGCCTGTCCTACCTTTAGTTTCCCTGCTTACGACTTACTTGATCACTGATTGGGTAAAGACATGACTGTGTTATCACAGCATGCTGCATCAAAATGCCTGGTTCAAATGACACAAAGTGAATATCAGAGTACTTTACACTTCTACTTAGAACCCTTTAATTACTTTGCATTACAATGGAATAAAATCAACTTGCTAATTGTGGCCTATGTGCCCCATTCTTGGTACCCAACTCCTATTACCCCCCCTTTGCACTCTCCACTCTAACCAGCCGGCCTTCCCAGCTTGAGAACAAGCCTCGCTCCTCCCAGCCGCAGGCCCTGGATGGGGTGCCTCCCTAAACATTAGCAAGGATGCTCTCACCGGTCCCATCTCAGCTCACACCCTCCTCCCAGAGGCCTCTGGTTACTGGAGATAAAGCAGGTTTCTCGTGCCCCTTGTAGACTCTATATCACATGACTCCATTTTATTTGTAGCAATCACTACCTAAAATTTGCTTATTTATCAAATTGTTTCCATGTTTACTGTTCATCTTCCTCAGCAGAACATCAGCTTTTTGAGGACTAGGACTTTATCCTGTGATTCCTGGAACTTAGACAAGGCCTGGCACAGAGTTTGTATTCTGTAAATATTTATTGACTCACTGGAGCAGTGCTTTTTGATTTATTAACTAATATAAGTAATTCATATACATGAAAAAAATTTTAAATAGCATCAGGCAGAAAATAAAAAATAGAATGATCCTGTTGCCTGCTCTTAGGACCTCGCTCTCAGGGTCCCACTCCCAAGAAGTAAGCTGATTTTGGAAGTTGTAGAATTTAGTACATTAATGTCCTTTCCACCTCTTCTATTTTTATTTATTTATTTTTGAATTTAAAAGTTAGATTATTTTTTAAACACGTCTTCTCTTGGTTACCTTTGTAGCCATGTCACTGCTATTTTGTAGCCCCTTTATGTAAGAAGAGAAAACGTCCACCACAGACGCTTCCCTCCCTCAGTCTTTGGCCCCTCCGCTCCCAGTTCAGGTCATTACTTTACATGATCAAGGTTTATTACATTTATATTCTGATCTGTAACTATAATTAAGTCTTCTGTGCTTTGATGACAGGGTAGTTTCTTAAAATCAAATACCATTAAATGGCAATTGAAATTATGATTATGTAAATATTACTCAGTGGAGAGCCAAGTAGTTTGATTAGACTTGTGGGGAAGGAAAAATGATCCTAAATCACCAAACCCAGGGCACGAGAAGGGAAGATTCAGTCTTCAAGGTCAAATAAATTCTGTTTTCTGCTTCATATTTTTTTTTCTTGCTAAAATCATCTGCAGTTTAATTTGCTTTGATTTGACAGGTCATTTTTTGACAGCTTTGTTTTGTCTTTTCCAAAATCTCTAATTGACTCTTTTTTCTTGTTGATATGAAAGTTATAATAATAAAAATCTTTTCAAAAAAGATTTATTTTTACTGAGGGCCAGGCAGTAAATGTTTTGCATGCATTATTCTACTTAATACCCACAATGACCCTACGAAGTAAACATTGTTTTTATAGCTATTTTTCGAACAAAAAAGAGAAATTAAGTAACTGCTCAAGGTCACATACAGAGTTCGTAATTTGAACCAACCAGTCTGATTTTGGAGACTGAGATTTTAATCATGTTGTGATGTCTTTACCCAATTGTTAAACATATTAGGTGTCTTTCTTACAGTTTTGTTGAAGTAAATGCCTTTAGGTTGAAGATCCTTTGGGGGTGTTTTGACTTCCTGCTTCAATTTGAACTTTCAGGGTCAGCGCTGTCATCCTGACAATTGATTGTAGTGCACTTCTGGTTTGGCTCGCGTGTCTTCCTCTTTATTCCATTTAAATTTTTGCTGGCATACAATGACAAGGAAGTTTTTCAGGGAGGCTAACTGGAAATTAAGTTTCTGTGTCCTTGCTTGTTTAAAAGTCACTAAATTGCCCTCACGCTTGATTGATAGCTTGGCCAGCTGTAACATTTAGGTTGAAAATAGCCTATCAGGCCCGGACAGGCGTTGCTCAGCGTTTGAGCATCAACCTAGGATCCAGGAGATTGAGGTTCGATTCCCGGTCAGGGCACATGCCCGGGTTGCGGGCTCCATCCCCAGTCGGGGGCGTGCAGGAGGCAGCCGAGCAATGATGTTTCAACTCTCTCTCTCCCTCTCCTTTCCTCTCTCTCTGAAACCAATAAAGATATAGTTAAAAAAAGAAAAAAAAGAAAATAATCTATCAGAACCCGGTCAGCATAGCTCTACTACCTTCCAGGGTCCAGTATCATGCCAGTTCTTTTGTAAAGATTTCTCCCCTCCTCTGGAGGCTTTATGTTTGCTTTATCTTTTTGTTCAATAATTGATGCATCCAAGGCTTGGGCTTGCTTCTGCTCTAGGAAATTTTCTTCTGTGATTTATTTGATAATTTCCTTCCTTTCAGGTTTTACTTTCCCTCCCTCTGAAATCCTTGCTGGTTGGCGTTGGACTTCCTAGACTGAAATGAGATCTACCATGTTGCTTAAGTGTTTTTTCCTCTTTTGCTTTAAAACATTTTTCCTTCTTTCCTGTTTTTGTTTTTTTTCACTCTATAATCTTTCTTTGACTTTGTCTTCTAGCCCTTTTATTTTTTTTCATTTGACAATTACATATTTAATTTTCAAAAATTGTAGTTGCTCTCTGTGCCACGTTCAAGCATCCTGTTTGGCTTTGATGGGTGCAGTCTCTTTTCAAATCTGTACCCGCATTCTTGGTAATTGATGGCTCTCTTAACTTAGAGATTCTTTTGTGTTTTTTATTTCATTCAAATGTTTGTTGACTCTTGGCTAATTGTTCCTGTTTATAATAAAAAAATTAGGTATTTCTAAGATGGGCCATTAAGGTAAGTTTCTTCTGTAGCTGAATAGATCTGTTTCTACAGTAGATCTCACCATCATTCCTTTCCAAAAAAAAAAAAGCCCAAATAGGATGGACTTTATTTATTATGAATTACCAATATCCACATGAAAAACTTCAGTGTTTCCAAGCCAAGTGTTCAATATCTTTATAGGACAGGGCTCTGGCTTTATGCGGAGGCCAACAATGTGGGTAATGTGTTCTCTAATATGTGTGGAAGTAGGAGAAGCAGGGGGTCTAGTCTGGCTCTTTTGTAAGCAGCTTCTTTTTCAGAAGCTTAAAACAGCACCTATTTATTTAGCTCACAATTATGTGGATTGGCCAGTTGGGCTAGGCTCAGCTGGGTGGTTCTTCTGTACAGCCCTTTAATTAATCATGCTGATTACAGTCTCCAAATACAGTTTTGTTACCTGGACATCTGAACTCTGAGCCTGGAGATTCTCTGTATTTCTTTTAGGAAAAGGGTTCCAGCCCCTGCTTGAGCCTTGTCTTCTTTGTCTTCTGAGATGCAGTTTCCTACATACTAGACATTCCTCCAGTTGAATCACGTGTACTTTTGGGGTACGCAGATCCACACTCTGGGGGCGGTTCACATTGCTCGCTCCTCGTATATAACTGTGTGTATTTTTATTTATGTGAAACCAGAAGAAAGTGAGTATCGTGGGAAAGCTTTAGGGAAAAGGCATAATAAAAAGTCTGTGTGTAGTTCGAAGGGTAGATGTGGGGAAGATCGCGTCTGTCTTACAGGCGGTGGTTCTGCCATGAGTTAGTGTCTAATGCAGCTGATTGCATACAAGGGATTTTTTTTTTTTGGTAAATTTATTAAGAATTTATTTTTTTAGAGCTGTTAAAGATTTACAGCAAAGTTGAGGGGAAGGTGCAGAGTTTCCCACATACCCCTCCCTCCACATGGGTAGAGCGCCCCCATATCCACACCCCCACAGAGTGGTACCCTTGTTACCGTTGATGAACCTGCACTGACCTGTCACAATCACCCAAAGCCCATGGTTGCAGTTCTCTCCTGGTGCTGTACATCCTACGGGTTTGGACAGGCGTATACTGACCTGTTCCTACCATTATAGTATCATACAGAGTATCTTCATTGCCCAGAACACCTGCTGTGCTCTGCCTATTCATCCGTCTCCCCCCTCGTTCTTGGTAAACTCTGATCTTTTTAGTCTTCATAGTTTTGTCTTTCCCAGAATGTCTGCAGTTGGAATCATGCTGTATGTAGCTTTTTCAGGTTGGCTTCTTTCAGTTATTAATATATATTTAAAGTCCCCCCATGTCTTTTCATGGCTTGGTATCTCATTTCTTTTTAGTGCTGAATAATATTCCGTTGTTTGGATGTACCACAGTTTATTTATCCATTTACCTACTGAAGGACATCTTGTTTACTTCCAGGCTAGAGGGTTTCAATGGTGGTGAGGTTTTCCTCTTTCTCTCAAAGCCCAGCAGTGAGAACCATGTCCTTCTCTCCTGGGGCCTCCTGAGTCTGCCCCCCATAGCCATGTGAGCAAGCGGCCCTCCAGGGCTCAGACATGGAGCCCTGTTTAAATCTACGTTGTCTAACGAAGGGGCTGGACCTGCGACTGTTGGACTAGCTTGGGCTCTTCCCTAACTTGCTATTCTGTGTTTGTTTTACTAAGAACATATTTTACATCACAGTGATGTAAGATCACTGTGAAAATCTGAGAAATGCAGAAGAGTTAAAAAATATTAAATGTTACTCAGTATTCTACCAATCAAAAAAGGTTAACACTTCAGTGTATATCTTCCCAAATATTTTGAGAAGAAATAGGAAGCCTATGGCATATATAGTTTTCATTTGAGTTCTTAAAAATTTATAGCTCATGCCCTTAATATTTTTCAGAAACATGACCCTTAATAACTGGCACGATATTTATCACATGGCTACAGGACAATTGAGCTGTGCTCTGCTTTTTGTGTTTGGGATATTTCTGAAGTGTCCTCTTATAAATAATGCTGTGAGAAGCGTCTTCTTTCATAAAGCTTTTTTTTGCACATCTGCTTGTTTTCTGAATGACTTCTTAGAGTGGCAGATAATAGGCCAAAGTGTTTCAAACATTCTCAAGCTTTTGATATGTACTGCTGAAGGGCCCATCTGCTGAGGTTGTGCCAGCGAATACACTTTTGTTAGTGTGTAAGAATTCTCTTTTGACTGGACTAGCATTGAAACTTGATATCATCTTTAAAAAATGGAGAGAGACTGGGGAGAAGAAAATTAGCATGATAAGAGGAAATATTTTTCAATATTTTTTCTTTTGCATTTTTTGATTCTTAGTGACTTTAAATATCTGTCCCATTTACATTTCTTCTTTTGTAATTTTGCCCGTTCAAATCTTTTGCCTGTTTTTCTGTTGGTGTGATTGTCTTTTATTAACCTATTTGTAAGACTTATATATTAAGAAGTTTTCTCCTTTGTATATCCATATATATGGATGGGAAGTATTCTTGTATTGCTATATATACATATATGCACACATATGTACAAACAATTTTTTAGTCTCTGATGTTCTTTTTAGTTTTGTTTAGAATTTTTTTTAAATAAAGAAGCTTTAAGTTCCTTGTGTGCGTTCTTTCTCTTATGGGTTTATTTGTTTTGGTACTTTTGAAGTTTATTTTATTTTATTTATTATTACTATTTTTAATCTTTATCCAAAGGTATTTTTTCTATTGCCTTTCAGAGAGTGGAAGGGGGAGAGAAAGAGGGAAAGAGAGGGAGAGAGACATTGATGTGAGAGAGACACATCGATTGGTTGCCTTCCGCATGCTCCCAGGCTTGTCCTGGATGGATCGAGCCCGGGACCCTTCAGTCCGAGGGCTGCTGTTCTAACCACTGAGCAAAACCGGCCAGGCCTCTTTTGAAGTTTAAATCTTTCAATCATCTGGAATTTACACTATGTAAGTGTGATACACAGATGGCCAATTGTACAATTATTCACTGAATAATATTTTATTTAGCCATCAAATTGAAATGTTTTTGAAATACACTTAATTCTTACACGCATTAGGATCTGCTTCCAGGGTACCAATTGTTTTCTATCACCCAATTTGCTTACTGTGCAGGAGTACACTATCCTAATTATTGTATTTTTTAGTATATTCTTATAAGTGGTAGTGAAAGTTCCAGTGGCTAGTTTTCCCCAATTTAAAAGCAATTCTTGCCTAGTTATTCTTCCATATGAACTTCAGAATAATTTAATTACACTATTTCCATCCCCAATTTACTGAATCTAACATCTTTTGGCCTGTAAATTAATTCGAGGAGAACCAGCATCTTCATAATACCCAGGCTTCTCCCCACATAATCTATTCTCTCACTATTCAAATAGCAAGTTTGTTTTTATATAATCAGTAAATAGGTGCAATAAAATATCTTTAATACGCCCATAGAATCATGTAGAGGTGTGATCTTACCAGCAACGTTGTACCAGAAATCAGGACACCTGGGTCATCGCCCCACCCCTGCCACCAACTGGCTGTATGAACTTGGACAAGGAGCATCTCTGGGCTCAGTGTTTCCACCTGTAAAGCTAGGAAGCCCCGATGAAGAGGCCTCCCTCCAGCAGCAGCAGTGGGGCGTCTGAGTCGCCACGCAGTTTGTACAGCAGGCGGTCCCCCAGAGGGGGAGTAATGTGACTATAGCTTACTGCACCGTCCCCACAGGCCCTCCTGGGACTCAGACTGAACATAGGCACCCACACTCCTTGGATGAAAGTCACTAAGAAACAGAAGAGCTGTGTATACTATGGAATTAGTTCCATTTCTTACATTTTCTAGCCTTCAGTGCTGTGATAAAAACAAATAGAAAGCCGCCCCACAATGCCACTGCTGCTGTTCCGAAGGCGGGGTGAGATGTGAGCCCTCAGTGGAGGAGGTGAGCCTCAGGTCCGAGGCTGGGGCCCTGGGCACTGTTACCATTTTGCAAAGCTCCAGGGAAGCGAGACAAAAGCAGGGAGCAGCTTTGCAGGTCCCTGCCAAACTCTTGGGAGCAGCGGGATCAGGGGAAAAATGAGGCTTCTGAGAGCATGAGCGTGAACAAGCATTCAATACCCCCTGGGAACCCACCAAACAAAAACGCAATCATCTTCATCTCGGGATTAAAAAGGAAATGTGAAGGGCGTTTGATCTCTTAAATTGGATTATAAAGCTTAGCTGGAAATTCTTTATGGTGGGGACAGAATAACTGAGAGCAGAGCTCCAGGTCCACCCACGACCTTTCGTCCCTGGAAAAATGGGGCTTCACTTCCACATCGCACGGGGTTTTAACCGGCACACTTCTCCTGCGGCCTCCGAAGCGATTCCGGATCAGGAATGTGAAACTCGAACTCGGCGGTGGCGGCTTACTAGCTCTCATTTAGATGGAGACTTTTGAAAGCTTTTTTTTCATTGTCACAAAAAATGAACTGGTGATGCATAAGCAGCACTAGAGGAAGAGTTTAACATTTTGGCAGATAAAATAGAGCGTACTCTGAAGACATGTATTATGGACATACGCCATAAAGATGTTTTCAGTTTCTTGTGGTGTTAGGAACAGCTAGGAGCTTGTCAGTTTCTGGAGAGTCACTTGAGGCCATTTGCACGTAGCATGTTCACTGCAGGACGGCAGATGTGACTGAATAAATAACATGCAGCCAGTTGTGAAGCCGCCTCCCAGCCCTGCCCAGGCCCCCGGCGCCTGGAAGCTGTGGCCCTGCTACAGGAAGGGAAACAACTCAAGACCTGAGGCCCGGTGTCAGGCCTTCCCCAGGTTTATGTCACAGGAGCCAGACCTGCAGCTCACTAAAGCAGTTCGTTCTCTCGGAGGCTCTGAGGCGAATCCTCAGACGGAACTGTCAGCGCCGAGAGTTTTCTCCCAGCCCCAGACACTGCCTCTTTCTCTCTCCACATAAATTCACCGTCGGCACACTGAAACCCTTCCGCAGGTCACTGGGGAAAGGCCTCTTGCAAGGCCCCTTGCCCGTGGGGTCCGGGGAAGCACTTAACTACACCCAGGGAGGAGGGCTCCACGTGGATGAAAGCGATGAACATGCTGGAAAGGGCCACGGGCTGAGAGATTAGAACACCTAGCGGACACGCTTCTTTGACTGCAGCGCAGACTGGGGGGCAGGGGCCCCCGGCCGGCAGAGGCAGCCAGCAGCCAGCCCGCGGGCCGGCTCCCCTTTCTCGGCCTGTGGCCTTTGGGGTCAGGCGGGAGCCCTGCAGGTTGGGGTCTTCCTCAGTCACCTCGGCAGGCTCCCCGTGTTTCTCAAGGGCAGATTTCACCAACCCGCGTGGCCTTCCACGCTGCTGAGGCAAACGAGGTGTCCCAGTCGGAGCGGCTCTCGGGCCCGCGGGCCTCCCGGGGCTCCCGGCTGTCGGTGGACCTGCCTCTGCTCCTGTGCTTGCGGCCAGGCCTGCCCCAGACCTGGAGCCTGCACGGAGAGCCTGCCGCACGTCCTGGGGACGAACGAGGGACCTTGGTGGCACTGGAGGAGGGCTGCTTTCCGCTTGCCAGCCTCGTGCGGGCGGAGTCTCCAGGTTTCATTTCCATCTGTCTCCTTTGTACGTTCCCTGTCCCTTCCTTCTGCCCCTGGCTCGTGGGGGACAACCTTGTTGGTTTCCTTGGTCTTATGTTTTGTTTTTCTCCCGTGTTGCTCTCAAAGGAAACAGATGGGGAGAGGATTTTAGAGGAATACTGAATATCACATCCCCGTGGGTGAGATCACTTCAGAGTTCTCTAAAATTGCCCGTCACTCTTACGTGGGTGGGAGACAGCACCCGGTCTCTGGGAATCGGGGTGCTGCGGCAGGTTAGGGGTCGCCAAGGGCGAAGGCTCACCAGGATAAGGCTGCGGGGAGAATGTACTTAACAAACAGTGCTCACCTGGAGCTATGCTCCTTCGTGTGTGTGTGAGATTTCTTGTCATGGTATCTAAGTGTCACATCTGGGACGGCTTACCTTCCTTCAGTCATTTACAATAGCAGCCACCTTGGGGCTGCCAACGTGAGATTACTCGGCCCAGAAAAGAATTTTTTAGTGGTACAATATTAATAGTATGAGATTATTTTTCCCTCTCCCTTTAAAAAAATGTGGGCAAACATGTCAGGAGGAGTGATGTCATGCCTTGAACATATGAAGGGCATTCTAGGCATATTGCCTCTGGCTACATTTGATGACCTCATCCCCACTCTCTGGAAAATAAAAAAAAGTGCACATGGGCTTGGCTCCTTCAGGGAGGAATCTGAGCTTTGGTGTTGTTAAGCCCACCAGTGGGTATTGAGCCATTAGTCCTGGCAGCACAAGCTGAGCTGGATTCAAAGACGCACACGTAGGCATGGAAGCAGGTGCCTAGTGGAGTCCCAGAGCAGGCCGTCCCGGGGTGCCCATGGCAGCTTCACTCTAAGTCAACCACCCTGCTCCCCACCCTCATCTCCGCCTGCCCTGGTGCAAAGCTGCATAAGTCACTTCCCAGTCCAGGCACGGAGTTCTTGCAGTAACCTAGCAACGTAGCAATAGAAGCGTCCTCATGCGGTTTAGTTTTTCAAGTAATGAAATGAAGCCATAACACTTTGCTTTTAAACAGTACGGTGTCCAAGGACTTGAAAGTCTGTCGTGAGCAGAGAAAAGGAGTCACAGGAACCTGCTCCTGCAAGGATGGCTAGCTCCATTTCACAGATGGCTAAGCAGTCCACACACAGCGCAGGGACCACACACAGCACAGGGACCACACACAGCGCAGGGACCACACACAGCACAGGGACCACACACAGCGCAGGGGACCACACACAGCGCAGGGACCACACACAGCACAGGGACCACACACAGCGCAGGGACCACACACAGCACAGGGACCACACACAGCACGGGGACCACACACAGCACAGGGACCACACACAGCACAGGGACCACACACAGCACAGGGACCACACACAGCACAGGGGACCACACACAGCACAGGGGACCACACACAGCGCAGGGACCACACACAGCGCAGGGACCACACACAGCGCAGGGGACCACACACAGTACAGGGACCACACACAGTACAGGGATCACACACAGCGCAGGGACCACACACAGCGCAGGGACCACACACAGCACAGGGACCACACACAGCACAGGGACCACACACAGCGCAGGGACCACATACAGTACAGGGGACCACACACAGCGCAGGGACCACACACAGCACAGGGACCACACACAGCACAGGGACCACACACAGCACAGGGACCACACACAGCGCAGGGACCACACACAGCGCAGGGGACCCTTCCTCATGAGCAACAGAGCCAGGAAGCATGCAGAAAACTTCTAGTCAACAGAGGAAACTAAAGGAAAGGAGCCATAAACCAGCCCATTTCTCCCTCTCTCTCTCCCTCTCTCCTTCTCTCCCCCTCCTCTCTCCTTCTCTCCCCCCCCCTCTCTCCTTTTCCCTTCCGTCTCCTCTTCCTCCATTCCTCTCTCTGAGATGAATAAAAAAAAATTTACATGTTAAAAAAAAAGATATCAGAAGGTTGAGGGAACTACTCCAATTACAATTTATGATGTCCCTTGTCCAGTTTCCAGACCTGAGACGGAAACTGTTGGCTGCAGGAGAGGCAGGATCCTCAGGAGGAAGGGCCCTGCAGCACCATGGCAGGTGAGTATGATACTGGTTCCCCCAAAGGCCCCCACAGTTTACTCAGCTCCCTGTGCTTTAAGTACTCACCCAGGCACTTAATTGAGTTAAAGAAAAAACCAAGTACCTACTCAAGCCTCTTAATAAAGGAAGGGTAAGATATTCTACCTCAAGTAATATAAATTTCAGTGTGATCCTGATCATCTCTGGACAGGTTTTCTGTGTTAAAGACTCAGGTTACAAAGTTAAAGATTAATTATAATCTTTATAAAGGGGAACACCCAAACATTTCAAAGATTGTTGGTAGCAGAGCTGGAGTTGACATTGATACCTGGGGCCCCTCCCTCTTAGAGCCGAGGCCCAACTTGCAGAGTACACTGGGTCCATGGACTCATTGGGAGGTCATTTCCCTGGAACAGACATAGTGGTAGTTTGCAGAACTGCCATATCTGTCCTTGGCCTCTAAGCTAAGAGATATTGTAGTGGAAAGAGCCGAGTGGAAGACTTTGGAACTGCTCTTCTCCTAACGGCCAAATAGGCAGCAACTCTGGTGGCCCTCAGTGAGCTATCTCCCGTTACTCACCCCTTTGTGGAGTGCCCTCCAGCATTGACTCTGAGCTCGGCCAAATGGATCTGAGCAGGCATGATGCAAGCAAAGACTAGATCAGAGCTTGCACACGGGGCCTTGGGTCCAGCTGCCATATAAAGAAGCTCTAGGGAGCTACATGAAGAGACCATGTTGGAAAGATAGGTCCCAGCCTCCCAGCCGTCTCTGCTAAGGTGCTAACCCCCTGAGTAAAGCTCTCTTGGCCATTCCAGGCCCTGCTGCCATCTGACTGCATCTTGGCCATTCCAGGCCCTGCTGCCATCGGACTGCATCTTGGCCATTCCAGCCCTTGCTGCCATCTGACTGCATCTTGGCCATTCCAGCCCTTGCTGCCATCTGACTGCATCTTGGCCATTCCAGCCCTTGCTGCCATCTGACTGCATCTTGGCCATTCCAGCCCTTGCTGCCATCTGACTGCATCTGTTTGAGAGACTCCAAGCAAGACCAACAGAAGAATGATCCAGTTAAGCTCCTGTTAACTCACAAGCTATTTTATTAGCTGACTAATAAAATCGTTGCTGTTTTAAGCCACCCAACCTTTTCTGGTAATCTGTTATTCAGCAACAAGTTATGTAAACAACTGTGAATAAAAACAATGCAGTATCCTGGGGGGAATGGCAGAGATTAGTGTAACCAACAGACTTCCTTCTCACAAGGCAGACTTTTGAGTGGTGTATCTGGTTGTGTATGTTTATGGAAGGAGAAATGGTTCAAGTTAAGAATCTGAAGGGACTCCTAGGCAGCGGTGAGTGGCGAGACTGGTTGGACATAGACCTGGCAGGAGAAAGATTAGAAGCCTGGGGCCAAGGAGGTCTGCGAAAAAGGCATGAGGATGGAGCTGTGGGAGAGGCCATAAAGCCTATGCTGTGGGTCCTGGAGAGCATTTCACTTGTGTTCCAGCTAGCTGAACTCCGTGCTATATATGGGGAGTATTACTCCTAAATTTAACCTCTCTCATTTCCTGAGCTTGTTTTTGTCCTGACTTATACCTTCCTAGGAGCAGGTAGGTCATTATATGTGTAAGGATTAAATGACTTCCCCGTGGTGAGAAATCCCCAAACCTCCCCTGCTGTGAGCTGGGGTAGTGTTCAGATGATTGTACCATAAGTAATGACCTTTTTCTGCTCTATTATAATTAATCTTTAACTTTGTAACCTGAATCTTTAGTCCAGGAAACCTGTCCAGAGATGGCCAGATCAATTGAAATTTATATTACTTGAGGTAGAATATCTTACCCTTCCTTTATTAAGAGACTTGAGTAGCTACTTGGTTTTGTCTTTAACTCGATTAGGTACTTGGCTGTCTTCCCAGCTCACAGTAACGTCCTTCCTAGAGAATACACTTACTCACAGGGATGCTGCCCCGGCAGCCGGGTTTGGGCTGCCTGACTGTGCCTCTCTGGCCACAGTTGAATGGACCAAGGGTGGGCCCCTGGTCCAAGCTGACCAACCAGATTTTTTTCTCCTGGGAACTTGGAGTTGAGAATATGGCCTAGTAAATACTGGCTGCTCTTTGGAAGAGAGAGCGCAGAATCTCAGGAGCTGGGACAGGCTCACCTTCTGCTCAGACACGCACAGGGAAGCGTCAAGGTCTCATCTTCAGAGGGAAACGAGAAGATCTTCAGAGCTTTCGTCTTTTTGGCTTCCCCTCCTCCCCGATGCCACCTTCCTTACTCCTATATCTGTATAAACTCTCCTCCCTACCTTCTTTAAGCCAACTTGAGTTTTTTTTTGTTACTTAAAACCAAAGAGGTTTAACTAACAGAGGCCCTTTGCTGGAACATACTACTGGGTACCTGTAGGTGGCTGCACAACTTTTTTTTTTTTTTTCCCATAAATCTATCTTTATTGATTTCAGAGAGAGGGAAGGAGAGGGAGAGAGAGAGAGAAACATCAATGATGAGAGAGTCATTGATCGAGCCCGTAACCCGGGCATGTGCCCTGCCCAGGAATTGAACTCGATCGCCTGGATCCTAGGTTGACGCTCAACCGCTGAGCCACGCCCGGCCGGGCTGCACAACTTATTCTCCCTCCCTCCCTGCCTCCTCCCTTCTCTCTCTCTCTCTCGTTACTTTTAATTCTACTCTCCTCCCAAGACCGCATTAGGATTGTACACTCAGGTTATAGAGAACCCATGAGTTAACCCAAAGCCATTTTCTTGCCAGGAATCCCGTAGCTCTAAGCCCCGAGCTCTGAGGGATAAACTGAGCTGAAGGGTGCGCCTCCCGAATACAGCTCACGATGCGGCATCTGAAGGGAAAGAAGCGGAGTCGTGCTCTGGGCTAAGGACGCAGGTCGCGGTCCTTTCCTTGAGCGCCAGCAGCCCCCACAGAGGAGGGGAGCAAGCACCAGAGGCCGAGGAAGCAGAGGGGGCTGTGGCCTTGGACAGGGGTCGCTTCCCTTCACTGTTCTTCAGCACCGCGGGAGAGACTCGCCGCCCTGCCATTCCAGGGGAGCTGAGGCGCAGAGCATTTGCTCAAGTACACTCGATACATCTCCACTCGGATTCAAGTGCTCTTGCTTCTCGCCGCAAAGGGCGAACAGTAAAACCTGGGAAATAGAGCAACCTTTCGGAATCAGGGGAACGACGGGACGAACTATGACACATCCACGCCTCAGAAAGCCGAGTGTTTGTTAAAGAGAACGACAAAGTGACATGTTCTAGTAAGGGCTGCATCCGTGGCAAAGGCCGCTCGCTAACCCCTTCCTCACAAACAGGTCTCTCCCCCCGGTTTTCACTGGGCACCTAACTGCGGGGAAAGGCTGCGTTTCCGGCTTCCCGCGCAGCAGGTGGCACCGACCAGGTCCCTTCAATGGGACGGAGGCTGGCAGGCGAAGGCACAGCCTTTCTTCCTTTGCTCCATCGCCCTTCCTGGGACACGCGGTGACCGAACTGAGGCCGCAGGGAGAGGGGAGCTGCTCGCGGAGGGCGGGCAACAGGGAAAATCTCGGGCGCTTGGCTCAGAAGGCCGCCCGGCCATCCACCTCTGGGCTATTACGTCACGAGAAAGAAGCCTTTGTCCTCTTAATGTGGATCTAGACTTAGAGCCCCACTTAATACCTATTTTAGCAGGCAAAGGAATTCAATTGTCATGTTTATAGGACGATATCACTTAAAAATACCTGTGAGTTTGCCATATATATATATATATATACACACACACATATATATACACACACACACATACACACACACACATATATATGCTTGTAAATGTTTAAATGATTATGAAGAAAGGTGGGGAAGTATATGACCAAGCTTCTAACTTTGATTTCCTAAGAGGTAGGATGAGGGAAAAATGTTTACACTTTTCTTTTAAAATCTTTCTTTAAACTAATAACAATCACCATTTTTTCAACTTATGGAAAAGCAGTTATTTCTAGCCTTCCCGAGGCGGGAGCAGCCGGTGCACAGGTGCCCGGTTAGGCCGCCAGTCAGGCGCCTCGCGGTGAAAGCTCAGGAACAGAAACCCGCTGCGGCTCTGCCGCAGGTGCTCCGTCTGCCGAGAGAGTTAAGTTTGTGGCTCGTTCCTATAAACTTGTTTCTGGACAGAGGCCCTGCTGGCTCTTTATGGGGTTGGGTAAATGCTATTGGGAAGATGGATTATTTTTATTAAAAAAAGAGGAACTGTTGTGTTTTGCCCAAAATTGTCTCTTGATTTGCTTCCACTGTGGAGCAGCTGTGGGCAGAGGTGGACAGGATGAGTGAGGGGAACAATAAGCGGTGGGGGGACATCCCCCTCGTGACTTCTCATCGCTGATCACACGGCTGAAGTCCAGGGTGAGAAGGGGTGTCAGACACCTCGAATTTACTGTCCAGGATGGAGACGACAGCATCACCCACAGGATACGGAGACACGTACATCTTTGCTGATATGGAAACAAAAATTCGGGGAACAGAGGCTTCAGAACCAGTAACCAGCAGCAATGCTTTCAGATGCCCTTTCTGAGCATTTGTTCAGGAAAAAAAAATATTTTTTTTTACTTCACCAAACTTCATTTCTTGAAGGAAAGAAATGAATGCCACAAGACCATAGTCTGACAAAGTTAAAGCTGCACAATTTTACACTATTTAGGAGCTAATTAAAAATTTCCGCATGACCAAGAAAAAGGAAAACCAATAGCTTGCTTTGGTTTCCATCTCTCTGTAAATGGAAGAAACAATCACTGAGAAGGGGAGGGTGTGGCGATTCCTTTGTAAAGACATCTTTGCAGGCCACATAAAAGCTCCAGAAACGTATGAAATAAATTCTGAATGGCACTGCTAATTTGCTATAAGGGGAGGTGTCTGGACTAGTAGAGAGAATGTGAAACTTGGAAGCAGGTAGGTGTGGGTTCAGATCCTTGAATTTTCATTTATATTAAGTACAACAAGATGTTAAAATAAAACTTTTCAGTATTACTTCCGGCCAGGGCTTCAAGACCAGGGTGCTAGCTTACATCAGAAAGTGGGATATGAGACCACCGCGCCGCAATTGCCAGGAATGTTCCAAACCAGTTTTGGGTGACTTACTCCCTCAGCCATTGAAAACATAAAGGGGTTGAGCAGAAACTAGAAGACAATCTTTGTTTGGAAAGGTGGAAGATTCTTCTTGTACTTCGGGTCTTCAGCGGGACCACCACCGAGTTTATGTGTCTGGCGGCTCGATGTCCGAGTCACGCCCGAGGCACAGGACGGGGAAGGGCTGTTGCTGCTCCACTTTGCTGAGAGGGGAGTGAAATGGTGCTGCTGCAAAGGGGTGACTTCCACTTCCCACGTCGATTGGGACAAAGAATGTATTCCGCTTTACCAGATGTTGCCAGCGAGTGTGAGAAAACTGACGAGGGTTGTCTTAGACATCAACCCGGAGGCTGGAAGGCGAAGGCACAGCCTTTTTTCCTTTGCTCCATCGCCCTTCCTGGGACACGCTGTGACCGAACTGAGGCCGCAGGGAGAGGGGAGCTGCTCGCGGAGGGCGGGCAACAGGGAAAATCTCGGGCGCTTGGCTCAGAAGGCCGCCCGGCCATCCCCTCTGGGCTATTATGTCACGAGAAAGAAGCCTTTGTCCTCTTAATGTGGATCTAGACTTAGAGCCCCACTTAATACCTATTTTAGCAGGCAAAGGAATTCAATTGTCATGTTTATAGGACGATATCACTTAAAAATACCTGTGAGTTTGCCATATATATATATATATATACACACACACACACACACACACATACACACACACACATATATATGCTTGTAAATGTTTAAATGATTATGAAGAAAGGTGGGGAAGTATATGACCAAGCTTCTAACTTTGATTTCCTAAGAGGTAGGACAAACCTACAACCAACATCATACTCAATGGGCAAAAGCTAAAACCATTTCCCCTAAGAACAAGAACAAGACAGGGGTGTCCACTTTCACCATTCTTATTCAACATAGAATTAGAAGTCCTAGCCACAGCGATCAGGCAAGAAGAAAACATAAAAGGCATCCAAACTGGAAAGGAGAAAACTAAACTTCATTATTTGTAGATGACATGATATTATACATAGAAAATCCTAAAGACTCCACCAAAAAAGTACTAGATTTAATGAAGGAATTCAGCAAGGTATCAGGACACAAAGTTAACAGACAGAAATTGATGGCATTTTTATACATCAATAATAACTCTCAGAAAGAGAAACCAAAAAAACAATCCCATTTACCACTGCAACTAAAAAAATAAGATACCTAGGAATAAACTTAACCAAACATGTAAAAGACCTGTACTCAGAAAACTACAGGACACTGAATAAAGAAATAGAGGAAGATATAAACAAATGGGGAAAATATACCATGTTCATGGATTGGAAGAATTAACATCATTAAAATGTCCATACTACCCAAAGCAATCTTTAGATTAAACACAATCCCTATAAAATACCAATGGTATACTTCATAGATCTAGAACAAACACTTCAAAAATTTATATGGAACAAAAAGACCCCAAATAGCCACAACGATCTTGAGAAAGAAGAAGTAAGTTGGAGGGATCATAATACCAGATGTCAAGTTATACTACAAAGTCATGTAATCAAAACAGCCTGGTACTGGCACAAGAACAGACATGTAGATCAATGGAACAGAACAGAGAACCCAGAAATTGACCCAAGCCATTATGGTCAATTAATATTTGACAAAGGAGGCAAGAACATACAATGGAGTAAAGACAGTCTCTTCAATAAATGGTATTGGGAATATTGCCAGGTACATGCAAAAGTGAAACTAGACCACCAACTTACATCATACATAAGAATAAACTCAAAATGGATAAAAGACTTAAATGTAAGATGTAAAACCATAAAAATCCTAGAAGAAAACTTAGGCAGCAAAATCTCAGACATCTCTCCTAGCAATATGTTTGCTGATACATCTCCTAGTGCAAGAGAAACGAAGGAGAAAATAAAGAAATTGGACTGCATCAAAATAAAAAGCTTCTGCACAGCAAAAGAAACCATCAACAAAATGAGAAAGGAGCCCACTGTATGGAAGAACATATTTGCCACTGACACATCTGATAATGGATTAATATCAAAAATGTATAAGGAACTCATGCAACTTAACAAAAGGAAGACAAACAACCCAATTAAAAAATGGGCAAAGGGCCTAAATAGACACTTCTCCAAAGAGGACATACAGATGGCCAAGAGACATATGAAAAATGCTCAACTTTGCTAATCATCAGAGAGATGCAAATTAAAACCACAATGAAGTATCACTTCACACCTGTCAGAATGGCTCCATCAACAAATCAACGAATGACAAGTGCTGGTGGGAGTGTGGAGAAAGGGGAGCCCTGGTGCCCTGCTGGTGGGAATGCAGACTGGTGCAGCCAATATGGAAAGCAGTATGGAGTTTCCTCAAAAAATTAAAAATTGACCTACTCTTTGATTCAGTGATCCCACTTCTAGGAATATGTCCTAAGAAACCCGAAATACCAATTAGTAAGAACTTACCCCCTCTATGTTCATAGCAGCACAATTTACAATAGCTAAGATCTAGAATCAGCCCAAGTGCCCATCAGTAGATGAGTGGACAAAAAATCTGTGGTACATTTATACCATGGAATACTATGCAGCTGTAAAAAAAAAAAAAAAAGGATCTTTTATCCCTTGGGACTGCATGGAGGAAACTGGAGAGTACTATGCTAAGTGAAATAAGCCAGTCAGAGAGAGACAAGTACCACATGATCTCACTCATGAGGAATGTAATAAACAAAATAAACTGATGAACAAAATAGATCCAGAGACATAGAAGCATGGAACAGATTAAGGGATCTCAGAGGGAAGGTGGGGGTGCAGGGTGGGGGGAGAGATTAACCAAAGAACTTATATGCACATATGCATAACCCATGGACACAGACATTGGTCTGGGGAGGGCCTGGGGGTGGAGTGGATGCAGGGTGGAGGGGATCAGTGGGGGTAAAAAGGGAACATCTGTAATATTTTCAACAATAAAGACAAAAAACAAAACAAAACAAATATTCCAAAATAACCAAAATATCACTACACAGAGAATAAGAATAAAGAAAGCACTTTGTGCAATAAAAAAATAAAAAATGAATTTACAACATATTTAAAAGCAATGAAAATCATGCTTTATACTAAAACATATAGTCACTTCAAAAGCTTTTCTCATAGAAAAATTCATAGCTTTAAATACCTTCACTGTCTATAGAACTAAAAGTAGGCATAGGAAACGACAATAAACCAAAATACACCAGGGACTGAGGATTATCACATTTTGTTGCCTCTAAGGCCCACTTAATTTTTTATTTTGACATCTCTGAAATCAGAATGTGTCCTCAATTTATGTTGACAGTGTAGCATTGTGACCTCATTATCGCCTGTACCCTGGAACGTAGCTGATTTCCTGGGGGCATGACCGAGATCATTTGGCCTGTCAGTCGAACGCCCACTTGGACACTGTTGGAGGAAGGGATATGGACACTGGCTGATGCCTAAAATGTGTTGAACGACATGCCCAGTGAGAGGAACTGGCGTGGAAGGTGCAGGGCGAACGTCGGCGCCTGGAAGAAAACGCCGGGAGCAGTGGTGGCAAGCCCGTGAGAAGCTCTGTGTCTCCGGCACAGAGATGGCTTTGTGCTGAGGACATGATGACTGAGTGGACAGTGGTTTAAAAGAGCAGGACTCTCAATGAGAAGACGTCTTAGAGAACTATTTTAGGCATTTTATATTTTCCTTTATGGATGGATGCATGAGAGAAATATGACTTATATTTATGCTTAAGAAACCTACAAGAGCTTGTTCAATAAGCACAAAATAAATCTTCTAAGTGATAAGAAGCCTCATGTCCTAAATTATGTGGAAGTGTTTTATTTTTCTTAGTGGTATTCAAGCTAAGGGTGAAACGTGGCAGCACAGCCGAGAGCAATGTTAACAAAATATAAAACTAAAAGAGTAAAATGTGTAAGTAAATATAAAAACCAGGTTTTTGAAAAGATTACCAATGTATACATAAACATTTCATGAGCATGAATAAGAAAAAAAGCATAAGCCTGGCCGGTGTGGCTCAGTGGTTGAGCATCGACCTGGGATCCAGGAGATTGCGGTTCGATCTCCGGTCAGGGCACAGGCCCGGGTTGCGGGCTCAATCCCCAGCAGGGGGCGTGCAGGAGGCAGCCGATCAGTGACTCTCATCATTGATGTTTCTATCTCTCCCTCCCTCTCCCTTCCTCTCTCTGAAATCAATAAAGATATAGTTTTTAAAAAAAGGGGGGAAAAAGGAAAAAAGCATAAGAGCAAAAATATACAAGATTAGGAGTAAGAAAAGAGACCTACAGAGAAGGCTGATTGAAGCAGTAGAGAACATTGCATGCAGTTTATCATCAGCCTCTTTGAAAATCAAAAAGGGTTGGCAAACTTCATATGATTATATACCTAGAAAACCCAAAAAATTCTAGTTTAAAAATTTCTAGAACAAATAACAGAATTTGAGAATGATGGACACAGCTTTTCTTTATTCTAGAGAGAAGAACCTAGAAATGAAAATAGGAAAACATGTCAAAAATAGGGATAAAAATGCAGAACCTACATGAAATAAATGAGAATATGAGGAGGAAGGATATAAATCAACATTGAAAGGGTGGAAAAATATGTTCTTGTATGGAGGAGTTATCGTACAAAATCAATTATGTCACTTAATATATGGATGCAACTCCAACTAGAATTCCGGTGAGGGCTTTGGGAGGGAAAATCGATTATGATCATCTTCAGTTTCATATGGAGGAAAAAACACCTATGAACAGCCAGTAAAAGTGTAAAAAGAGGCCTAGTGTGGAGACACCTGCTTTACTAGGTATTAAAACACGAAAAGCCACCGCAGTGAATCAGCATGTGATCCCAGCTAAGAACAATGGTATGGATGAGGGCACAGAGGACAATTCAGGAAGGTCTCGTTACATGAGGATTTATATGTGAAAATGTGGTATTTTGATTCAGTGTAGGAAAAATGATTTATTTAATAAATTATGTGAGCGCAACAGGCTCTCCATATGGAAGAGAACTGAAGAGGACTTGTATCTAGTATCATTTATAAAAATAAATTTCAAATCAATTAAAGAAATGAGGCTTGCAGGGTCTCTTTAGATGGATGGGCTTCATATTTTGAAACTCTTCTTTGGCTACCACATCTCGAGTCATCCTGTCCAAAATCCTCACAGGATCAAAGGGCAGCTGGAAGGAGGGAAGACACAGGCCTGCCTAGTCTCCCGCTACCAGGGAGCTCGGAAGCGAAGGCTGTCAGTGCAGTGGAGGAAGGCAAGGAGAGCAGGTGCTGAGTAGGCCGCGGGTGGTGTCTGCTAACGAGAGCCAGTTGGAGAGAGACAGGAGACATAAAGACAGAGAGAGAGGGAGGGAGACAGAGAGAGGGAGACAGAGAGAGAGAGAGAGAGAGGGGAAGAGAGAGGGAGGGAGAAAGAGGGAGAGAGGGAGGGAGAGAGGAAAGAGGGACAGAGAGAGAAAGATAGACAGGAGAGAGAGAGAGAGGAGACAGAGAGAAAGAGACAGGAGAGAGAGAGGAGAGAGGGAGAGAGAGAGAGAATTTATATTGGAATATTTTATTGTCAGAGTCTGGGATCAGTAGCTGTTACTACAAGACAGGGTGGCTCTGGCCAGCCCTTTGCTATGGTTTCTGCAGTTGCCCCTGGAAGGACAGAAGATTGACTTCTATTTCAGATGCTGAGGGGAAGAGTCCAAAAGTCATGTCTAGGAGCCCCCTGACTTTCTAGAGCAGCTCTTCACTGGAAGGAAAAGGAATGAAATTATTGCCGCCACTTTCTTCATGCTTAAGTACTTTGGAAAAAAAAAAAGGGGGGGGGGAATAAAAGCCAAAACACTAAGCAGCAGTCTGACTGCTTCCTTCACTCCTTTCAAGAGACACCAGACAGATGTGGGGGTTGTTAATTGTTTCCCCAGCAGCGTGCAGAGGAACCCAGTGGGGGGCTTGAAAGTGAGCAGGTAAGGCCCCCGGGGTAGTGGCTCTTGAGAGAGTCCTATTTCCGGTGCTTCTGCATCCAATTCCAGAGACAGTGAGGCCAGGCCTCACCTGAGAGGGCATGGGTGTGGAGAGAAGAGGCCAGGGCTGGCTGGGCAGCAGAGCCCAGGAGGGGCACGCCCACTGCCTTAGGCCTGAGCGAGGCTGGGAGAGCAGCTGACCTGAACCAAGGACCCAGAGGGAGACAAGGAGCTCTCAGCCATGCTGCTTGGGATGTGAAGGACATTTGAACTGGGATCACGAGGGGAGCATTGTTGCAGCTGCAGATAACCATCGGAAGGACGAGAGGAGCTGGGAGGGCAGGCCTGGCAGGGCTCTCCAGATGCACGTAACCATTCCCCAGGCCAGAGAGATGTTATTTAAGGGCTGGTAAGTGAGGACAGAGCCCAAAACACACCCAGCACCTTCAAGGCCACTTTTGGGGGCTCTCTGACAGAGTCCGGGTCTGGGAAGCAGTGTTCCTGGATGGTGAACAGCACTGAAGTGCAGCCCATGCCTCCGTTCTCATCAGCCAGGCCAGCTCTGAGAACTTTCCAGGTGTGAAGTGGTCAGGGATGGCCACCCCTCAGGAATATGTCTGGGGTCAAATAGACCTGGGCTTGAATCCTAACTGACCCACTTGCTATCTATCTGATCATGGACAGGTAGCCAGGCCCTCTGAGCCCAGTTCCTTGCTGTTAATATGAGAGTTAAGAGACCCCACAAAGTTGTTCAGGGGCAAGGGTTTAACAGAAATGAATTAAACAGCACTTAGCACAGTCTGGCACAAAGTAGGCACTTAATCATGTGACTTGTCTTCATTCTCTCTGAGGAAGCAAGGGTGGCCTTCCAGGAGGTCCTGGAGGGCCATTTTCCTTAGTAAGGTGCACCTGGCCGGGCCTCAGGTGGGCAGGGTGGGCTTGGCTTAGTCAGCTCTATCTCAAGGTACATTGTTCCTGCTGCTTTATCTGACTTCTTTATTGTTGTATCCCTTTGTCTAAAATAGTGCCTGGCACAAAGTGGTGCTCAATAAAAATGTTCAATGAATGAATTAATTTGTGTCTTTTTTCCTTTGACTACTTTGAGTGAAACCTTAGAAATTTCATAATTTCGCCTGGACAATTATTGTCACCTGGAGACCAACCTCCCTCCTTCAGTTCACAGTTTTCACAAAGAACTGCCACCTTCTAAGGTCAGTGCCAGGTCTCAGACCTCAGATCACATTCACACAGGTACTAATATACACCCATCACAAAGCCTGCATTAAAAAATAAATATTTTGGAGATCCAAAATGGCGGCGGATTGAGTGGAGGCTATAATGACACTCTCCAGGGACCAATCTGGATTTACAACTAAAACATAGAAAAGCCATTCTGAAAACCAACTGAAGACCACCTGGAGAGCACCCTCATAACCAAGGAGGAAAAGGGGAGACCACATAGAGACTGGCAGGAAATACAGAGGCACGAGAGGGCTGGCTGGGCTCCCACAGGCAGCAGCTGAAGATTCGGAGGGAGATCTCAGCTGTGGGGGTGCCCACTGAGGACTCTGGGGCCTGAACTCCTGGAGGGACTCCACAACCCAAAGCCCCAGAACTGAGACAGGTGCCCACACAACACCTGGATGTGAAAAGCAGCAGGGTTTCTGCCAGGGAGAGATGGCTGGAAATCCAGGCCCCCTCTTAAAGGGTCAACACACACGTTTCATCTGCAGCGAATCACCTTGGGCTCTAGCAGAGGGAGGGCAGAGTGGACTGGAGCTGTGTGAGGAGAGTCCAGGGCTGTGGACTCTGGAGAGTGAGATCAGAGGGCACCTATCTGGTTTCTTGTGCTGAATCATTCCTCCAAACTTCAGAGGACATCTTTCTCAGGCAGACAATTTTCTGATTTTGCCTGAGGGGGGAAGCAATTGCTCCACCTTGCTGGAAAACCTCTCTCCCTATTCAGAAGAGTTTCTACTGCCTGAGGCTTGTTAAGAGATTGATAACAACCAGCCACCCACCTTGTGGAGCTTCTACAGCCTGAGGCTCATTAAGGGAATCAGATTAATCAACCTGCAGGCAAAGGCAGACCTCAGGGTGCTTTGAGTCTTTGCCTGATCTACTTCTGGACCTGGGCCTTGGAAAAGCAGACTTTGGTGGCATCTTGGTCCTGTCCAAATGCACCCAGCTCCAGCTGAGGAGACCACAAGCCAAGGGTTGTTGATAGCTCCAAACAGGGTACTCAGGGCCAGTCACAAACTGCATCTGACATTGGCCTGCACCAGTGACCCTCCAGAAAGACTGACAGTCCTAGCAGATCTACCTAATACTTAGAAACAAACCCAAAAAGGCAGCCAAAACGGGGAGACAAAAAACCAAGCCCCAAATAAAAGAACAAGAGAAGTCTCCAGAAAAAGAGCTAAATGAAATGGAGATAAGCAATCTCTCAGATATGAAGTTCAGAATACTGATTGTAAGGATGCTCAACAGCATGAAAAAAGATATGAAAACTATGAAAAATGACCAGTCAGAAATGTAGAATGGCATAGCAGAAATAAAGAATACATTAGAAGGAATAAACAGCAGATTAGAGGAAGCTGAGAACTGAATCAGTGAATTAGAAGGCGGTAGGAAAAAATCACTCAATCAGAGAATCAAAAAGAAAAAACAATTAAAAAACAGAAGGACTGTCTAAGGGAGCTGTGGGACAACATGAAACATAACAATATTCGCATCATAGGACTGCCAGAGGAGGTCGAAAGTAAGCAGGGGTTAGAGAATATGTTCGAAGAGATAATGGCAGAAAACTTCCCTAACCTGGTCAAGGAAAAAGTCACACAAGTTCAGGACTCTCAGTCACACAGAGAGTCCCAAGCAAGAAGAATCCAGAGAGGCCCACACCCAGACACATCAAAATTAAAATGCCAAGAATTCAAGACAAAGAGAGAATCTTAAGGGCAGCAAGAGAAACGCAATCTGTTACCTACAAAGGAGCCAACATAAGGCTGTCAGCTGACTTCTCATCAGCAACTCTACAGGCCAGAAGGGAACGGCATGAAGTATTCAAGGTAATGCAAAACAAGGATCTGAGACCAAGACTACTCTATCCAGCAAGACTATCATTCAAGATAGATGGTGAAATAAAGAGCTTTTCAGACCAAAAACGGCTAAAAGAATTTACCACCACAAAACCAGCAGTGCAAGAAATGTTAAAGGGACTGCTATAATTAGAAGTAGAAATAAAGAGAATAAGAAACATAGGCATAAAGAAACAAAATGGCAGTAAATAAGTATATTTTGATAATAACCTTAAATGTAAATGGATTAGATGCCTCATAAAAAGATATAGGGTGAGTGAATGGATAAGAAAATATGACCCCAATATATGCTATCTACAAGAGTCCCACCTCAGAACAAAAGACTCACAGAGGATGAGAGTGAAGGGATGGAATTTTCCATGCAAATGGAAGTGAAAAAAAAAAAAAAAGCTGGGGTAGCAATACTCATGTCAGACAAACTAGACTTTAAAAGGAAGACCATAACGAGAGACAAGAAAGGTCATTACATAATACTAAAGTGATCAACCCAACAAGAGGATACAACTCTGATAAACATATATGCAACCAATATAGGAGAACCTAAATTTATAAAAAAACTTCTAGAGGACTTTAAAGGAGAGTTTGACAACAAGACAGTCATACTATGGGACTTTAACACCCCATTGACTTCACTGGATAGGTCTTTCAGACAAAAAATCAACAAGGAAACAGTGAACCTAAATGACACACTAGATCAGATGGATTTAATTGACATTTACAGAACATTCCACCCCAAAGTTGCAGAATATACATTCTTCTCAAGTGCACATGGGACATTCTCAAAGATAGACCACATGTTAGGACACAAAACAAGTCTCTATAAGTTGAAGAAGATTGAAATCATATCAAGCATCTTCTCAGACCACAATAGCATGAAATTAGAAACCAAACACAATAAAAATACTAAAAACCATTCAAACACATGGAGACTAAATAGCATGTTTTTAAACAATGAATGGGTTACCGAAGAGATCAAGAAAGAAATAAAAAACTTCCCGGAAACAAATGCAAATAAACACACAACAATCCCAAATCTATGGGACACAATGAAAGCAGTCCTGAGAGGGAAGTTCATAGCACTACAGGCCTACCTCAAAAAATTTCTAATAGACTCTCTAACCCTACAACTTAAAAACTTAGAACAAGAAAATCCCCGAGTGAGTAGAAGGAAGGAAATAATAAAGATCTGAGCAGAAATAAATGACATAGAGACTAAAAAAACAATACAAAAGATCAATGAAACCATGAGCTGGTTCTTTGAAAAGATAAACAAGTCTGATGAACCTTTACCCAGACTCATCAAGAAACAAACAGAGAGAACCCAAATAAAGAAAATCAGAAACGAAAGAGGTGAAATAACAACTGACCCAACAGAAATACAAAGGATTGTAAAAAAATGCTATGAACAATTATATGCCACCAAACTGGACAACCTGGATGAAATGTACAAATTCCTAGAAAAATACAACCTTCCAAAACTTAATCAAGAAGAGTCAGAAAACCTGAATAGGCAGATAACTGCTGATGAAGTTGAAGCAGTAATCAAAGGGCTCCCAGCACACAAAAGCCTTGGACTGGATGGCTTCACAGGGGAGTTTTACTGAACATTCAAAGAAGAACTAACACCTACCCTCCTCAAACTATTCCAAAAAATCCAGGAGGAAGGGACACTTCCAAACTCGTTTTACGAGGCCAGCATTAGCCTAATTCCAAAATCAGATAAAGACACTACAAAGAAAGAGAATTACAGGCCAATACCCTGATGAACATAGATGCTAAAATCCTCAACAAAATATCAGCAAACCTGCTCCAGCAATATATTAAAAAGATCATATACCATGACCAAGTGGGATTTATTCCAGTGATTCAAGGCTGGTACAATATTCGCAAATCAATAAACGTGATACCTCACATAAACAAATTGGAAGACAAAAATCACATGATCATATCAATAGACACGGAAAAAGCATTTGACAAAATCCAACACTCATTTTTGATAAAAACTCTCAGCAAAGTGGAAATAGAGGGATCATACCTCAACATAATAAAGGCCATATGTGACAAACCTACAGCCAACATCATACTCAATGGGCAAAAGCTAAAACCATTTCCCCTAAGAACAAGAACAAGACAGGGGTGTCCACTTTCACCATTCTTATTCAACATAGAATTAGAAGTCCTAGCCACAGCGATCAGGCAAGAAGAAAACATAAAAGGCATCCAAACTGGAAAGGAGAAAACTAAACTTCATTATTTGTAGATGACATGATATTGTACATAGAAAATCCTAAAGACTCCACCAAAAAAACTACTAGATTTAATAAATGAATTCAGCAAGGTGGCAGGAACAAAATTAACACTCAGAAATCAAAGGCATTTTTATATACCAATAATGAGCTCTCAGAAAGAGAAACTAAACAAACAATCCCACTTACCATTGCAACTAAAAAAATAAGATACCTAGGAATAAACTTAACCAAACATGTAAAAGACCTGTACTTGGAAAACTACAGGACACTGAAAAAAGAAATAGAGGAAGATATAAACAAGTGGAAGAATATACTGTGTTCATGGATTGGAAGAATTAACATCATTAAAATGTCCATAGTACCCAAAGCAATCAATAAAATTCAATGCAGTCCCTATTAAAATACCAATAGCATATTTCACATCTAGAACAAACATTTTGAAAATTTATATGGAACCAAACAAGACCCTGAATAGTCACGGCAATCCTGAGAAAGAAGAACAAAGTTGGAGGGATCACAATACCAGATATCAAGTTATACTACAAAGCCATGTAATCAAAACAGCCTGGTACTGGCACAAGAACAGACATGTAGATCAGTGGAACAGAACAGAGAACCCAGAAACTGACCCAAGGAATTATGGTCGATTAATATTTGACAAAGGAGGCAAGAACATACAATGGAGTAAAGACAGTTGCTTCAATAAATGGTGTTGGGAAAATTGGACAGGTACCTGCAAAAAAATGAAACTAGAAACTAGACCACCAATTTACACCATACACAAAAGTAAACTCGAAATGGACAAAAGACTTAAATATAAGATGTGAAACCATAAAAATCTTAGAGGAAAACATAGGCAGCAAAGTCTCAGACATCTCTCCTAGCAATATGTTTGCTGATACATCTCCTAGGGCAAGAGAAACAATAGGGAAAATAAACAAATGAGACTACATCAAAATAAAAATCTTCTGCACAGCAAAAGAAGCCATCAACAAAATGAGAAAGGAGCCCTGTATGGGAAAACATATTTGCCACTGACACATCTAATAAAGGGTTAATATCCAAAGTATATAAGGAACTCATACAACTTAACAAAAGGAAGACAAACAATCCAATTAAAAAACGGGCAAAGTGCCCAGCCGGGTGTGGCTCAGCGGTTGAGCATCGACCTAGGATCCAGTAGATCACTGTTGGATTCCTGGTCGGGGAACATGCCCAGGTTGCAGGCTCGATCCCCAGTCGGGGTCGTGCAGGAGGCAGCCGATCAATGATGTGACTCTCCCATCAGTGATGTTTCTATCTCTCTCTCCCTCTCTTTTCCTCTCTCTGAAATCAATAAAGATATATTTTAAAAAAAAATGGGCAAAGGGCCTAAATAGACACTTCTCCAAAGAAAACATACAGACTGCCAAGAGACATAGGAAAAAATGCTCAACTTCGCTAATCATCCGAGAGATGCAAATTAAAACCACAATGAAGTATCACTTCACACCTGTCAGAATGGCCCCATCAACAAATCAAGAATGACAAGCGCTGGCGAGGGTGTGGGGAAAGGGGAACCTGGTACAGTGCTGGTGGGAATGCAGACTGGGGCAGCCACTGTGGAAAACAGTATGGAGGCTCCTCAAAAAATTAAAAATGTAACTGCCATTTGACCCAGTGATCCCACTTCTAGGAATATATCCTAAGAAACCCGAAACACTAATCACAAAGAACTTATGCAGCCCTGTGTTTATAGCAGCATAATTTACAATAGCCAAGATCTGGAAACAGCCCAAGTGCCCATCAGTAGGTGAGTGGATAAAACAGCTGTGGGACATTCACACCACGGAATACTATGCAGCTGTAACAAAGAAAGATCTCTTACCCTTTGGGACAGCATGGAAGGAACTAGAAAGTATTATGCTAAATGAAATAAGCCAGTCAGAGAAAGACAAGTACCACATGATCTCACTCATGTGGAATATAATAAATAAAACTGATGAACAAAGTGGATCCAGAGACAGAGAAATGGAACAGGCTGAGGGATCTCAGAGGGAAGGTGGGGAGGGTTAAGGGGTGGGGAGAGATTAATCAAAGAATTTATATGTTTATAAGCATAACCCATGGACATAGACATTGGTCTGGGGAGGGGTTGGGGGTGGGATGGATGTGGGGTGGAGGGGATCAATGGGGGTAAAAAGTGGACATCTGTAATATTCTCAACAATAAAGACAAAGAAACTTTAAAAAAAAGAATTAAAATCAGTAAAATAAATAAGTAAATAAGTATTTTGTGTAAAACAAGAAAATGTTTTCCGTATGATGCTTTAGACATTGTTGGCTACTGAAAACCTACTTAATTGATAATTTGGTGGGATTTCTTGGCAATCATCATGCCTGCTGGGGAATTTTTGCAAGGTTAGCAAATCTTGGTTTTCAGGTGTAATGGAATTTTATGAATACTAAACTGAACAATGAATGTTTAAAATGATATTGTATTTTGGCAATAAAGAATTATTAATTTATATCTTGCTGGTTTCTTTTCCCATTTGGGAGTCAATGATTTTATGTTCTGACCTCAAACATTTTTGTAGAGCCCCGAAGAACTCACATGATGTGGGCACTGGGCCTGGAGTCTGTGATGAAGAACATCTCCTTAGGACTGTAGACTCAGCACATTTGCAACCGCTTATCTCGAGGGGCCTACATGTCATGCTGGAAATGGGAAAGGCCGTCTCAGGAGGCGTCTTCCAGGGGCTTCCTCAGCTCAGCCCTGCCGTCAGCCCCGAGCCGTGCCACCTCCTTTGGCCTCCGCGCTCTGCCCTGAAGCCTGCGGTTGCTTTGCGGGCCCTCGGGCCGGTTCCGGGCTGTTGGGCTCGCTGGTCTCACTGTTCAAGTCACGCTGGTGGGCTGACTCGGTCACCGTGCATCCCCTTGAAAAGGAAGGCTAGCAAATGTGAAGCTAAGAAATGACGGATGGATTCTTTTATTTATTTACTTTATTTTTCCCATGACTGTTTATTCTCACCACGGCCCCCGCCCTGCCCAAGTCCACTCGTGGACATGGATGAATCCTTTGTGTCGCTGGCAGTCAGCTGCCCCTCCCAGGCCACACACCACTACAGTGGCCCCCAGGGCTCTCCCTCATTCTCGCTGCAGCCTCTGGTCTCACCCCTGCCCAGGGAGTGGACAGAGCAATGAGGGGAAGGGACAGGAGAGCAAATATTGGAGATCTGAGCATCCAAATGCCTTGTTGGACTTGCTACTCAGACAATGGTCTGAGAATGAGTAGCACTGTACCCTCTGGGGCTCATTAGAAGTGGGGAACCTCAGGCTCCGCCCCAGATCTGCTGAATCATAAGCTGCATTTTAACACAGTCTTTAGGTAAATTAGTGTGAAATTAAGCTTTAGAAGCCCTGGACCAGACATCACCACCTGCAGCCTCTGATACTCAGAGTCCACTGGGCTGAATCTAACTGGATCATCTGCCCCCTAACTTGTCTCGTTCCTGAGGTTCCTCTCTTCTTCTAGGTTTCTGGGGTGTCTTAAGCATAATTTCAGTATAAGACGTTCATTGTCTATTATGTTATGTTTTTATGGCTTTCTCCCATTTAAACTATAAGACAGGTAATAGGTCAACTCATTTTCTATCGCCAGCAGCTTCAATGAGCATAAACCATCATGACTCCTGTGGACCATAGTTTCCGCATCTGGACAGTCGGGCTGGCTCCGCCCCAGCGTGCCTTCCATCCGACCCTCTGCTTCCACGCTGTGCCTGGGGGAGTCGGAGCTGCAATGCTGAGAGGTGCCTTGGAAGTCGTCTGACTTCACAGCGTTCTCCCCCATCGTGCCCCACGGGGCCTGGCGAAGGCGTAAGCCCCTTTACCACACCCACCTAGGATGACTGTCCACCGAGGCAAGACGTTGCTAGTCACAGAGAACCTAGGATTTCTGCAGTCAATGTGCTTTATTTCCTGGAAGATCTACATTTTTAGAAACTTGTACTTTTGAGGCTTCACAGTTAAATTAGAAGATAAATAAGATAGAACTGATCTCCAATTCCATGAGCCACTAGCTAACATGGGAGTTGAGCAGGCCTAAGATGACCCCATGACCCCTGCCTCCTAGTGTTCAGCCTTTTGCGCAGCTCTCGTCCCTTGAGTGTAGGTGAGTCCTGTGACTTCCTTCTAACCTCACTGCTCTGATTTGGTGCAGTATGTGGCAAGTGATGAAACTCCCATAATTATGTTATATTACATAAGACTCCATGTCTCTAGCTGACTGCCTTGCTACGTCCAGTGCTGGCTTTGAGAAGCGAGCTATCAGGACTTCTGCAGCCACAAGGAGGTAAATTCTACCATCAACCTGAGGGAGCTTGGAAGGGGACCCTTCTCCAGCTGACGCCCAGATGAGAGCTTTGTTCGGCCTGACACCTCCACTCCAGCTTTGCAGGGACCCAGCAGAACCATTTCTGGTCCCTTGACTCTCAGAAACTGTGACAATAAATGTGTGTTGCTTTAAGCAGCTATTTGTGTTTCAATAAGTGCAGAAGAGAGGTGGAATCATGGCAGCAGTGTGTGTGGGGGGGTGTATCAATTACATGACTTTGGGTGCAAGGAATAGAAAACCCAGCTACTAACAATGGTTAACAATAAAGATGTTTAATATCTCACAGAGCCAGAAACCAGTGTTTCGCTTGGTTAAGAAAGCTGTTTAGTGGGGTCATCAAGGACTTAGGTCCTCTCCATCTCCCTTCTCTGCCATTCAGCCAGTGTCTTTGTCCTTTAGGCTCCCTCCACATGGTTGCAAGACCGCTCCAGCAGCTCCAGGCATCGCCGAGCCCAGAGGGGGACAAGACCTCTACTCAGGCATCTTCGTTCTTAAGGTCCCAGAAGCCATGTCCCCTCCCCGTGCCATCCCCTCATATCTCATTGGTCAGAGCTGGGTTACCTGCCACCCCTGAAACAACCAATGGGAGAGAGAAGAGGCCATCATGCTGGGACTGGTTAATTCAGAGTCCCTGGGGTAGAGGAGAACCAGGTTTCCTCTGCAGCACCAGGCCCCTCAGCCCTGAAACAAGTCAGGGTTCCGCTAGCAAAGACAACGGGGCGGGGAGGGTGTGACAAGGCGGGTGTTGCCTTTGGGCACCCAGACCTGTCTCTGTCTCAAACGCAAGTCTGCAAGTGGCTGCTCTGTCATGCAGTGTGGAGTCGCCCTTCATAAATCCTCAGGCACTTTAAAGGGTAGTCATGTGTTTGCTTGGGGCGAAAGTGATTCTGGACACAGTATGTTTCATCAAACCTAAGAAACCATGAAGTACAAGGTTTACTGTTACTTTATAAACCTCTAAGATAGAAAAGGTATTTTAAACTCTGACATAATGCCTTAACAGTAGTTCTGCGTAGTTGGGCAGCACTAGCCTCTTGAGCTTTGAAATTTCTTCCACCTTTTCTGAAAAATTTGGCGATTACTCCTGCCTTCAGTTGCTTGTTTGATGTGGGGCAAATATAACTGCTTCATTTTTGGTGGATTTCTTCTTTTTATAGGTCTTGAAAGCAGTTGGTTGTTGCTCTGTGAGAAAGTATGGAATTGCAGTTGTTTGTGTAAAAACAAATATTTGTTTCACAAATGTCAATTCGGCAGCCCACTCTGCTGTTTCTTTTTGCATCCACAATAGCTCATTGTCTGACTGCCACAGCACAAGGTCCTCTTTCGAGGGGCTTTTAAAGAGCGCTGAGCCTCAGCACGGGCCTTGCAGCCGCGCACTGAACTCGCCGAAACACTGGCAATGCCACCAACGGTGACCTTCTGCCTGCAGGTTCAGTGACAACTGCGCCAAGATCGCCTGGGTCTAAGGCTCACTTTGATTTTAAAGATGTTAAAAAGTGGGGGAAAGGCTTGTCTTAGAAGCCAGGAAATGTGGTTTGTCTAAACAGCGCACTTGTCTCTGGTTTAATCCAAGCTGCTGATGGCTCCTCGCCCCCCGGCGACGCCGAGAGCAGGGCCCCGCAGTGCACCGACGGTGCAGGTCAGCTGGGACCGCGTGGCTCCAACTGCGCCCGCAGGCCGGCAAGGCTCTTTGCTCAACAGGCGTGCTCGCCACCCGTGCCTGTGACTTTCTTACTGCTAATTGGACAGATGCTTGTGTCGTCTGTCACTTCCTGCGTTTGTTTTCTGCTTCACTGCACTCTTCACTGAGGCATTAGGATTCTGCTAGAAAGGAAGGTGCGTGTGCATGTGTGTGTGTGTGCGTGTGTGGGCGTGTGAGCCAGAGAGAGAGAGGGAGGGAGGAAGAGGGTCAGAGACAGACGTGATAGTTTTGAGTTTAGTATGAAAAAAACAGTCACCTTTAAAAAAACTGGCCAGCCATTGAAATGGGAGAGGAACCACAGCCCTGGGCGGGCTCTGCAGAGGGCCATCCACGCGACTCCCTCAAGGGCCCGCCTGCGATGAGGCCGGGCTCCTGCTGAGCCCGCAGCTGCAGGCCAGGCGTGGTGGAAACGCAACAGGGCCCGGACCACACCACCCTGTGGAGATGCAGATTCCGAGGAAAGGGCGCGATGTGGGAGAGCCACTCCTCTGGTGCCCAGCAAGGGAAAGGCTCTTTCACTTTGATGGTTCACTGAAGAAAATACTCCCTTGGGCAAAGGTTCACTCCGCCTTGAAGTTTGTTTTCTTCAGCACCCTGGTCCTGGCTCGCACACCCTGCCCAGTTCTCTGCCATGTGGCAGGAACTGCACAGGAGTGTCAGCGTGTCTCACATCCGGAGGACATCTGTTCTCCAGGGGCCTTCTTGTCCCTGCACAGGCTACCGCTGAGGCAGTTTCTGACTCATTTTGCCTCTCCTAGCTCCCAAATCATTGTTTCTCCTTCTAATGCTCGCATTTTAAAATTTCACTTCTTGCCTTGGTAAGAGCAGAGGAAAAGGAAGGTTCTCTCTTTCTTTGCAGAAAACTTTCCCCACCACACCCCCCTCCCCGCCTTCCCTCTGAGATCCCTCAGTCTGTTCCATGCTTCTGTGTCTCTGGATCTGCTTTGTTCATCAGTTTATTTTGTTCATTAGATTCCACATACGAGTGAGATCCTGTGGTGCTTGTCTTTCTCTGACTGGCTTATTTCGCTTAGCATAATGCTTTCTAGTTTCCTCCATGCTGTCCCAAAGGGTACGAGATCCTTCTTTTTCGCAGCTGCGTAGGGTCCATGGTGTAAATGTCCCACAGCTGTTTACCCACTCACCTACTGATGGGCACTGGGGCTGTTACCAGATCTTAGCTATTGTCAGTTGTGGTGCTATGAACATAGGGGCGCATAAGTTCTTTCTGACTTGGTGTTTTGGGGTTCTTAGGCTGCTCTTTGAAAGCTTGTGGGCTTTTACACTTAGTAGCAGATCGTTGAGACCTCTGAATCCCTAATTTATTCTGAAGGCAACATTTCAGATCTGAGACGTGCTGATCAGCTTAATTCTCAAAGCGTTTGTCTTCAGCACACTGAGGGGATTTTAACACATCGTTAGCTAGTTTGGTGCGTTTCCAATATTTTTGTCTCTTGTTTCTGCACATAGAGAATTAAAGCAATGGGGAGAAGGGTAAAGGGAGCCTTTATCAGGGAGGCTGGCTCTCTCCCATTAACAGCTCCTATGGCTTGTTTTTTCCACTTAGTTATTATAGGTCAAAAGTTACTTTTAGATGAGAGTTGATGCCTTTTGTTTCTTTAAAGGGTCTTTAGAATGCCAAGAAGGTCATGCCCATTCCTCAAGTGGGTAAATTTGACAAGGAGGTTGATAGATTAATCCCAGGCTATGTGTCAAATGAGTGTCAGAATCTGGGAAGAGCAAACACCCAGGCCTAGACATGTTGTCACTGCAAAATTTTGCTAACTGTAGGCTGATGGTATGATCCTTTATAGTGCAGGCGATATACGTCCTTCATCAGTCGCCCACCTCCTTTGTGACCAGACCTTTGTATTTTTCTCCATAGCACAGGAGATTTGGCCTCCTGTAACACTGACCTCAGAATCCCTTTATTCATGAACTCGTCACCCTCGGGTAACCAAGACAAAATGATTGGCACACGATTCCTAGGGCGATTGCAGGTGTTTCTTCCCAGGCAACACCAGCCTGTGGACGAACCAGAAATGACCTGCGCCGACACCCGCAAACCCTGGCGTCCTCCACGCAGTGGTTCCTGACTTGGCTGTATGTTTAAATGAAAACCCCAGAGATGAGGCTCAGGCTTGGTTAGTTTTAAAAACCTCCATGAATAATCTGAATGTACAGACAGGGTAAGGATCCATATTCCTGGCTGTCTTGAGGATGTGGCGAGGAACCACTTCACCCTCGGAGGTAGGCTGGGGGAGCCCCTGGCCAGATGGGTCGGGCTTCGCTGTTCTTAAAGAAGGCCATGTCTACTGTCCTCTGCAGGTGCTGGGGGAGGACTGTGGGCTTCTCCTTGAGGTCAGAGACATAACAGCGTCTCGGTGAGCAGGCCAGGCCGGGAGCAAACAAAGCACTCAGGAGTCTTTGGGGGCGAATCTGAACGAGATAGGTTGGGACACCTTAAGAGTGAGTGAAATTATTGAAAAATTGAACCTGTCAGAAGTCCTTGAAATAAAGCAGTGGATAAAACAATACATTTAGTCTTTCCAGAAGCCTTTGATAAAGTTGTTTGTAAGAAGGAAACTGGGCAGCCCGGCCAGCGTGGCTCAGCGGTTGAGCATTCACCTAGGACCCAGGAAGTCGGGGTTCGATTCCTGGTCAGGGCACATGCCTGGGTTGTGGGCTTGACCCCAGTAGGGGGCGTGCAGGAGGCAGCCGATCAATGACTCATCATTAATGTTTCTATCTCTCTCTCTCCTTTCCTCTCTCTTAAATCAATAAAAACATATTTAAAAGAAAAAAGAAAAAAAAGGAGACTGGGCCCCGGGGGGGACCCAAGGCGCTGCCAGGTCCAGGACCTATCAGGAGACACTCTGACCGTTTGTCCATGCAGCCAGCCTCCGCCGGGGCCTCACAGCGATGTGATCAGCAAACCCTGTGATTCTCAGGGTTCTTCATTCCTCAGCTTCAGAGCTCCCTGGAGACGCGAGGCTCCTCAGGCAGAGGCGGGAGGGACCAGCTCTCGGCCCTTGTCCTTGCCCACCAGGGCTCGAGCGGGTAAGCAGCTGGGCTGGGGGCTTTAACCTACGTCTTGATCCGCACTCGAACAATGGAAGCTCTCCTAGTGCCCTGAAGCAGGTGAACGGGAAGAGCTGAAAGCAGGAGAGCAGCATGGAAGTCACCCTCTCTCTCATCTCCAGCACCCGCCACTGGCCCAGGGCATCGCGTTGCCCAGGTAACCAGCCCCGAGGCCTCAGGTCCTCTGGAAGCCTTTGTTTCTCCAGCATCTAGTCCTGCTTCTCTTAATCTTAGCGCTGTGTGTTTTCCTTTGGCAAACTACTCATCACCTGTTTGATCCATGGAATTCAGGCGGGAGCTGTTACTACAGCTCCTCCCACCTGTCCCAACAGCCATATATCTTAGCTCCAAGGGTAGATGTGTCCCCAAAGCTGGCCAATTAGCATATTCCATCCCTTTGGCCTTAGTGACTGGTATAGGGCTGGTTACCACCCTTGTCCAATGATTTATGGCCCAGGGATTTTGCTGGAACTATTGAGAAAGAGGCTCCCTCTGTGCACAGAGCTTGCTAAGCTGCTGAGCAGGGCACTGTGAGAAGGGAGCTTCTTGACAAAGGGAAAGAGAACAGAAGACAGCAGAGCAGGGGAGGGCACAGGGCATGCTTTTGAAAGCGAACTCTTACTGTATCTAGTCATGTTTACGAGACATGCCCTCTGGACCTTCCTGGTACATTAATCAGCGAGTTCCTCACCTCACATTTTTTCCCTTAAGCTTGTTAAGGAACATCTAACCTTGTACAAGCCTTAAGCTTGTTAAAGCTGCTCTGTCACTCACAGGATCATTGCATAAGCCCCCTAGCAAATACCTCCCTATATCCCCCAGTGGCCCATCCCATTAAAACCAGCCTGTCCTGTTACCCTAGGGATAAGCTCCAGGCAGTGGTGCACAGTGCCTGTCTCACACAGGACTCTGTGCTGACGAGCTAGTGTGGGCCTGGGGACTGGCTCAGGTAGAACGCTGTGACATTGGACAGCAGTTTTCTGGAGCCCAGGGTTCTCCAACAGTGACTGTGAGGAACATAGGAAGGAGGGCCTGGGAATGAGTCATCACTGAGCATCTTCCCTGTCAGATGCTGTCAGGTGCCTAACACGCCCTACCTCACTTAATTCTTACCCAGTCTTGTATAGATTATTACCTCTGTCCCACAGATCACAAAATAAAATCAATGACAATAACTACTATGTATTGAGTGTTGTGTTCCAATGCTTTCTCTAATTCTACTTTATCCATTGCAATCATAGTAACCTGCAATTGGAGATTATAATCTATATTTTATAGATGAAACCAAGGTTCAGAAATGTTAAATGTTAAAATGTCAAAATGTTAAAAGGTTAAATTCACCATCCACTGCTAAAAAGAAGACATCTGTCCTTAGACCCAGCTTGGAAAAGAAGCTCAATATGAAACCTTTTCATTTGCAGGCTTGTGATGGAGCTGCCTGGTCAGATGTTCTGGGCTAATGAGGGCCTCTTGGCATGCCTGACAGAGAAAGGGAGACACAGTCGACAGGAATAGATGGTGTATGGTGTTCGCCCTGAGCTACCACCGCAGGCCCTGGCACAATGACCACCAGCTGCAGTTGGGAGCTCTGGTTAGGTACTTGCTTGACAAGGTCTAAAGGAGGTCTCTCCCCAGGACTATATAAGACAACAAGAAGGTCCCATGAGGAGCACAATGCGGGGCACAGCTGGCACCCAGCTTACACACTGTAAAGTAAACCACACAGATCCTAAGCAGCCCGCAGGCTCCTACACTTGAGCAGCTGGTGTAATTGCTAGTTGCTAATATGAGGAGCTGGCTGGGATTAGGGGCTGTTTGCAGGCCCTGCTATTATTCTCTCCCTATGTTGTGCCAGTCCCAGAGTTCTGGCGATCTGTGCTGACATCCTGAGGTGACCTGTGTCCCATGTTTGCCATGCCAGTCCACTCCAGACGGTGATTTCTCTCTAAGCCAGAGCCGGTGTCCACGTAAGCAGGAGTCATCTGTGTCTTAAGATGCAGCCACTTGTAGCTCAGTCTTGAAGGTAGGTCAGCTGCATTCAGTTGTGCCATTTACTCCTGTTCCAATGGTTATATTAGCTGAGCAAGGAGGCCATTAGACCTAGGGGGGCCTAATGCTGTGTGACTTTTGAAAGCAGAGAAAAATCTAAGCCTGTCAATGCCTTGAGGTTGTAAAATCAAAACGCTAAGGCCAACCAATCACAAAGGCAACGAGGCTTCTATAGCCAACCAAACAATGTCCTTTCTTAGCTGCTACATCCAAGCTTCCCCAAGCTCCTGTCAGCAGAACCTTCCTAACCACCTCCATTTTGGCGTTAATTAGAATTCGTTTTTACTCAAATAAACTCTTAAATTTTTTAATACACCGCGTCTATCTTTTAACACTACCCATGGTGGTGATGCGTGGGGTAGGCTGGAAGATGGCTCCCACGACACCATGTCCCGATGCCTGAAACCTGGGACCGTCCCCTTCCGTGGCGAACGATGCTGTATGGGGATGATTCCCCCCCTTTCTATTGGCTTTATTGGGATGACACTGGTTAACAAAATTATACAGGTTTCAGGCCCACAATTCCACCACACGTCATCTGTACACTGTGTTGTGTGTTCACCACCCAAGTCAAGTCTCCTTCCATCACCACTCATCCCCTTTACCTTCCTCAGCCCCCCAGTCACCTCACTGCAGTCCGTGCCCACGAGATCCTCTCTCTCTCCCATCCCTCCCCCTTTCCGCTGCCCCCAGACGTGCCTTAGGTAAGGATTCTGAGTTGGGGAGAGTGTCCTGGGTTATCCAGGTGGGTGCCCTGTGACCACAGGGTCCTTGTAAGAGGAGGGTCAGGAGGCTCAGAGTCAGGAAGGAGCTCGATGAAGGTGAGAAGTTGGGGTGATGCAAGGAAGGGTGAGGAGCCAAGGAGTTCAGCAGCCCCCAGAAGAGGAAAGGGCAAAGGAAACAGACTCTGCCCCTGAGCCTCCGAAGGAAGCGGCTCGGCTCACTCGGTGATTTCAGGCCCGTGAGGCTGACTTGGTTCTGCCCTCTGGTGCTGGAAGATGAGGAGCCGCGCTGTCTGAAGCGGCTACACGGTGGCAACTTGTGGCAGCAGCCGCCTTTCCTTCCGCACCCCAGTTTAGATGCTGAGGGGTGTTTTCTCCTCCTGCACAGGCCTTCTGCAAACACCTGCCCCTCCGCGCTTTAGTGAGGTGTCCTTGAAGATGCACAGACTTCCCCGGATCCACCTGTGCAGGTTTCACGGTTTCTCCAGCTTTACGAGGGAAAGGATGCCTTTGGTGTGTGTGCATCCTCAAAATGCCTGTGTTCTCCACCTGCTTCCTGTGTTGCACCAGCAATCACCTCCCTCATACCCCCCCACCCCTCCTCCCTCCCTTCCCCTCTGCCCCCTCCCCTCCCCCTCCCCTCTTTCCCCCCTCCTTCCCTTCCCCTCTGCCCCCTCCCCTCCCCTTCCCCTCTTTCCCCCCTCCTTCCCTTCCCCTCTGCCCCTCCCCTCCCTTCACTCCCCCCCCCCCCAAGCAAGTGCTGGTAAAAACTGCCCACTTGCTCTTTCACGGGGTTTGACTGTGACAGAAGAGCTCTTGTCAGCCAGTTAACCATTCAACTCACACCCGTGCTGCAACTGAAGGTAGCAGGGGCAGGCCAGCTGTCCTGGGTACTGAGGCCCTGGGGGAGGTGGATTCACCTGGACTGAGCCTCAGTTGGATGTGAGGGTGGCTTCACCTGGAATATGCCTTCAGACTATTTCCCCGTTGTTGGAGCCCATTAAACTCAGAAGAGGCTGATGGTTAAACTGGATTTTATACCTTCATAACTGGGTGTATTTAATGCTGCTGACTGCGTTGATACTTGCCATTGGGAGCCTTCCTCCCTTTAGCAGAGAAGTAGAATTATCAGAAGCCTGTTTAGTAGCCATGAGGTCAGAGCCAAGAGAATAATTAATGAGAGTTTGGGGGGATACTTAATTCAGAATAGCTGTTTTCAAAAGAGGCATTTTTTAAAATAAAAGAAATGTTTGGTGAAGTCTAGTATGTGGGAGTTATAAAGGGAGAGCTATTCTGAGCGCATCAGGGGGAGGGGTCACTTCTCACCTGTGGTGGCCCTGAAGACCCTGCCCGATGGGCCTGGCGCCTCAGCGCTGGGCAGTGGCAGAGCGGCCCTGCCTGCGATTCCAGCCCGGCCTGTCCCACCCACAGAGGCCCGAACCAGCGCCGCTGGGGGTGGGGCCTCTGGGCGCCCCTGCCTGTGCTCGAGTCTGTTTCTAAAGCGGGTACAATACAAATGATTAGGATTTATTTCTCTAAATTACAATTACAGTTTGGTTTTGTTTCTTTGAAATTACACCCTGGTCCCCTTGATTGAGTTCTGAATATTCCCAATCTCGTCAGCCACACATTTACGATCTTTTGGTTTATTTCCACAGATGGCTGAACTCATGACTATGTATGAGTTTTACAGGGGGTTGTCTCAGAGGGCAAATTCACTCCTGAACGTTTGCGGGGTATTGTGGTCACCCCATGTTTTATCCACGTGTGATGACAGCCTCACCTTTGCATGGGGAGGCCCGCTCCCCTTATGGAAACCTGCCTGTTAGCACAGCAAGCGTGTCTGCGAGGGACACACAGCTCACATTCCCAATTTCCCCAAATTGCCGAATGAGGAAGGGGTTGTGCGTGTTGAAATTGTGTTGGGACGGTCAGAAAGCATACATACTCATCTTTGTAACTGAGAAACTCAAGTCCTGCGTCTCTGCGACGGTGCAAGTCCCCATGTCCTTGACCAGTCGGGAAGAGAAACACCCACACGGTGTGAGCACTCAGCACATCCCAACTGGTAACACCTTGGACAGCAGCTCTGTGCTCAGTGTGACGGAGCCAAGTCAGCTTTGCGTGGTTTAGACCCATATTTCTTACTTTCCTTCAGCCAGTTGCTATTTCAGATGTGGCTGGTTGTGACTTCTTTTGTGTTTAATTAACAACAATGTAAAAAGAATGGTTTTCTTCCCCCTGGCACCGTCCGGAGCTCCTGCCTCCCTTGGTGCTCCCTGGCCCCTCATGGGCCAGCTGCCTCTCCGGGCTCAGGATTCCTGGGGGGGATGGGGGGGGAGCGGCTCCACTGGTGCAGGCCCACCCTGCGCTCTCTGCCACGCCCAACACAAGTCTAACAGCACAGGGTTCAAACTACTGGCCTGTCTCCCGGGGCATCGCTGTTCATTCAGAGACCCTCAGGCCCAGCCTGGTCTTCACAGCCGAGCTACCTGCCTTTACCACCTGAACTGGACCTACTAATGCTGCCCCCCAGGGGATCGGCACAGTGTGGGAGACACACCAGTGGGCTAATTGCATGCGATGGAGGAAAGCTTACCCATAGAGCAGGAACTCTTTTGAGGTTAAAGTCTGCATAAGTGCCTGTGAAATGTTGATGCCTGGAGAGAAATAGCTAATAATTCCCTTGTCATTTCCAGGCCACCTGAGAAAGCCACGTATAGTGGGTGTTGGAGAGAGGACCTGCCATTGTAACAAGTGTGATGGCTGGAGGTGACCTTAACAGAACTGCTAAATGGACTTGTGTGTATTTTTTTCTTTTTAATGTGGACGGCTCACTGTTTTTATGGCTTTACTTGTTTCATCTTTCTTGGCACAGCTGGCTGTTGCAGATTGAAAATTATTAGGAGTAATTTTTTCTTCCAGTGGAAAGCCTCCCCTACTTTTCCTAGGTATGACCCAACCTGTGCAGGTGAGTGACTGAACTGCGTTTGCTCGCAGCTTCTTGGCACATGTTTCTTAAAATGTTAGCACATAAAGATACCTAGAAAGAATCTGACATACTCATGGGCCACCATTTTAATACAAAAAGCTGCCACACAATTTTTAGAAAAGTAGCATTAAAACTGCATTAAGAATTAAAAACAATCATTTGGTCCAAGTGAGAGACATGGCATGGCTTGTCCCCCTTTACTCCCGTGTTTCGTGTCTGAATACGGATCTGTACGCTGTATCTGTGCGGGGGTGCAGGGTCTGAGCCCCAAAGAGCTTCCCTATCCCATCTATTGCTTTGTAGTTTATATTTCCCCTAAATTTGAAAATCCTGATTCATAATTACATCGTTGGTAGTGGAAAGACATGTAGGGTGGCGATCAGATAGCTCTGGATGTCTGAACAGAACATGGACCCAAATCACAGGTTGTGCTCGCACCGTTGTCTTCATGCCCAGCCCCCCACCGTTAGCACGCCCTGCAGTGGAAACCCGGGTATTTCAGCCAGAAAAGCGATGGCAGGTGGCAAGTGGATTCCTTGCTTATCCTTTGGTGGTATTCCTAAGGGTTCTTCATGTTCTTTTGTAACGTTTGAAATGGCTTTCAAATATCCCCTTAATAGACCACATGTTTCTTCCTCTCAGAAGAAAAAAAATTATTTTGGAAAATAGTCATTTCCAGAAATGGAGTTGTCTGCACCGCGATTTGTTTCTTAAAAAATCCTGATGTCTTATTTCCAACATTAAAAACGTGATTTCTGCTCTGAAGTGATAGGTTCAAGCTGAGCAACGCAGTTGGAACGATTATCATAGAAACGGTCTCTAGTGGCATCCCGGGTCATGAAGGGAAAACTGTGTCTTATCAGCCGCTTCCAACTCTCGTTGAGCCCCTTCCCCGTGACGTTTAGAGCATCCCTGTGAGTCAGGGCACAGGAGACTCACTGCTCGCTCTTCACAGGACAACTATACTGGTGGCCACAATTTGATGTGACGTGCAACGTTTTAGTGTTGAATCAAGGTCCTGGCTGAAAATGCTCTCTATGTCAATGATTCTCATGTATAGGGAATTCTAGGTCTAGCCCTCTAGTCCCAGGGGAGGGTGGAGGTACAGCGGAGCTAACCCCAGTGGTTTTGCCCCAGTGGGCCCCAGCCTGGACCCCAGACCCCCAAATGGCTCACGGACACATGAGTTAAAGAAACGCTTCCTGCTTGTGTTGCTGAGATTTGTGGCTGTCTGCGATGCGGGACGGCTTACAAAGTGCCCCTCCCAGCCCCTGAAGTCAGAGCGCCCCGTGGCGGCTGGGGCCGTCCTTTGCAAGGGCTCATTTGGTCAGTTATCTGTTGCCCCTGCAACTGCCTGCAAATGAGTTTCCTTTCACCGTGAGTAAAACCAAAACCTTTAAGCCCACATGACCCCTCTCCCCCGCTCACGTCCCCTCTGACCACGCCTTCCACGGCTCTCCCCTGCCTGCTCTGCTCTAGCCACCGCGCTCCCTGCTGTCCTCGAACATTCCACACGAGGCTGCAGCCTTGTCTCTGCAGATACCTCCATGGTTCGCTCCTCACTCCGTCGAGCTTTTGGTCCAATGTCACCTTCTCAGAGGGGCCGGCTCTAATCACCCCACTGAATCCCAGCCTCGGCTCTCGTCCCCACCCTGGCCGCCCCGTCTGCTGAGGTGCTGGCCCGGGTCACCCGTCTGGAGGGGGGCGCGGGGGCCGGGGCCTCTGGCTCGCTCCTGCTCTCAGCGCCCGGAGCAGCGCCTGCCACACCGCGGGCGCTCGGTGGGCGGCGTTGAACAAGTCAGGAGCTATGCTGGTGGCTGCCGGGCCCCCGTGAACAGCACGTGTGCAGCGACGCCTTCCTTCACCGTGGTGTCCGGCCAGGGCTCCCAGCCCGCCTTCCTGTCCTCCCTCACCAGGCGCAGCGCGGTCTTCAGAAGGGCAGGCCTTTCTGCAGCGGGCCTTGGGCAGCGGGATCTAAAAGGCCGGCGGCGCCACTTCGCTCCGCACCTCACAGAGCCCAGAGCTGACTGTCCCACCGAGCGCCAGATGCCAGCCAGCGACCACTCCTCAGAGGGGCTTCCGCCCTGGTCACACCCGAAGCCACTCTCCTTTCCCTCTATGCTCAGTGCTCATAATGAACCCGGCCTGACAAAGTTTTGGCAACTGTAGAGCTCGGCCCATTTTTGCTGTTAGACACACAGCTCTGAATGATATTCCTGTGGCTTATGGCTTTTCCAACTTTGGGCCAAATTTGTCAATGCTGTACTGAAGAATATTAATTTGTACTTACTCTAGGAAAAATCAAATGTCTTACCACAAAAGGTGGAAGAGTCCCTCTGTGCCCTGCAGAGGAAGGCAGAGCTTTATGCCCTCCTCTGACACGTTTCCTAGCAGACGGCGTCCTGTGAGGGGGACTGGTGACTGTCGGGTTTCAGATACTTTCCCTCTGTGTGCTTGTCACCCTCCGGACTCACCTGCCTGGCCCCTGGAACCACAGCCCATGTCTCACGAGAGCCTGGTTTGCTACCTACAAGTGCACTACTTGGAATTATAGTATTTGCAATACAATTTCCAGCTCTACTTTTATGTTCTAATGAACAAATTTTGAATTACTGACCAATTTTTATGACGTGTGATGACACAATTGTAAGAAGCAAAATGTATATTTGACAAATGTAAACAATCATGCCCATTAGAAGGAGAAAATGCGTTAAGCAAGATGAGCTGTGCCCTGTTAACTGCAGTCAGCTCACTGAAGAGGAACTGGGGCAAACTGACCAGCAGCATCCTTATCAGACATGGACAGACTTTAAAGATAGAAGGATTTCTGTGAAAATCACAGTGAACATCACATGACAGAATCTAACGGTTCTGCCACTTTATCTCTGAAGTTGCCAGCAGACCCCCTGACCGACAGTTAAAAACCACCTGTTAACCAGGCCCCTTGCCTGGCCCTGGCTCCCCCACGTGTGGTCCAGGGTCAGCAGATCAGCACCGCTTGCTTGGGGGTTGGCTAGAAATGCAGGATCTCAGGTTCCCACCACAGACCTTCAGAATCTGCACCTGCATTTTAACAAGATCCCCAGGACATTCATATGCAGAGTCAGGTCTGAGGAGCAGTGCTCTAGGTGTCCTTTGGTGACTAAGACGGCTCTCAGAGGCATCCTTTCTAAATGAAGAGTGGCAGCAGGCGGGTTTTCGAGGACGGCCACCCACACTGAGTTGGCAGTCCCTGACAGGAGCAATGGCCATCTCTTCACTTCCAGCTGGTGCAGGGGGTAGGGACTGGGGTGGCTCTGATGAAGGTTTCACCAGGAAAAGGGGTGCACTTGGAGACCCACAGCCAAGGTTGACCAGCAGAGTTGGGCCAAATGCTGATGCAGTTCTCACCCCTGGACCAGTGTTATGAAAAGGGGACACTTGGAGTGATTTGCTGGATGACGCTCATGGTCACGGGGGCTCGAAGGCAGCAGTTATTTTTTCTCCTTTTGTTCAGGCAGCAGCTGTGGCTCCGAAATGTGCTGCATTTGACGGGGATTTATAACTTGATGATTCACGAGTTTTTTGAGTTAATGCTTTTGTAGCTGGACAGAGGTCTCTGCAATGCATGTAGTTACAGCCTGGGGGTTGAGAGTTAGAACACAAATGACAGCACCGTGCCTGTCACTTCCTAGTTACTTTCTATCCAATGTGTTCCTTATGGCCCAGCCAAGGTGATACCACCCTCAGGTTCTAAGGTCCCCTTCCTGCAAAGACCACAGCTTGCTCCTGCTTTTCTTTGCCCCTGGAGTGCCCTCCCAACATCCCACCTTTCACCTCCCATCTCAAGCACCACTTCCTCTGGGAAGCCTTCGGTGACTGTGACTAGATGATACCTCTTTCTTCCAGAAAGTCCCTGTAATCTAGTGATTCTCAACCTTGGCAGCACATTAGAACCACCTGGAAAACTTTCAGAAGTGCTGACATTCAGGCCACAGTCCTGATCAATTGAGTCAGAGCTGCTGGGGGTGGGCACAGGTGCAGTAGCTGGTAAAGCTGCCCAGGGCTATCCGCTGCTCGGCCAGGGTAAAGACCCAGTACCGCAACCCTGCCCGTTAGGGTTCCATTCAGCCTAACTCGGGGGTGAACTACACAAGAGACCACCTTTTCACTTTATCCCGGTGCCCAGATTGGGAGCTCCCGCATCAGGCCAGTCTTCTCATCTCTGTATCCCCAATCGCATCTAGCAGATGACTCAGTGAACCCCAACATTGGTTCTCCTTCAATCATTGACCCTGCTGTGGGCCTTGGGTGACCGCTGACTCAGCTCCGAGGATGTGTAGTTGCTGCTGCTCTTCTTGCACCGTTACCTCCCTACCTCCCTCTCTGGATTCAGGGCTTAGGCCCAGGGAAGCCCTATCTATACCTGCTGAGCCCAGGACACTAAAACCCGGGTATTCTGGAGCCATTATCACTAAGCGAAGGATTCCACTCTGCTAGGAAAAAGTGTGCTTAAAGGTATACATGGCTACAGGCTTCTTTTTGTCTGTTCAGGAAACTTTCCTTTGAATTGTCATAGCTACATAACAAAGTATTGCAAAACTTAGTGGCTTAAAACAACAAAACACTTACTGTCTCAGGTTTTGAGACTGGCTTCATTGGGTGGTTTCAGCTCAGTCTCTCATGAAGTTGTGGTCAAGACATCAACTGAGACGGCTGTCGTCTGAAGGCCTCACTCACGTGGCCGAGCAGTCGGTGCTGGCTGTTGGCAAGAGGCCTCAGTTCTTTGTCACATGACCTCCACACGACTGCTTGAGTGTCTTCAGGACAGGGCAACGGATTTCCCACCACAGTGAGGGCCCAAGAGAGGAAGGCAGAATTTGAAATGTCTTTTGTAATTGTGTACTATTATCACCACAGTATCATACCAGCTGCACGGGTCAATGTGGGAAGGGACAAGAGAGAGGACTTGGATTTTCTTTACTAGGATTCTCTGTGGATATTGGGCTACCCCAATAACTCTTGGTTACTTGGTATGAGTACTCATGGGCTTTGTGTTTCTCTGTCTCTGTCTGATTTCTTTGCTTTTGTCTTGTTATATGTCCCGAGAGCTCGGCCTTTTCTCTCTGGCCGTGACGAGCTCTCGGGGAGTTTCCTGTGTCTATGCTGTTCCTGCCGGAGATGGTCTATTATCTCCATCAGCTGGACGGTGCGTATGTCCCTGGCGGGCAGCGCAGTGAGCTGTGGGTCTCAGCTTAGGGAATCTTAGACCTTATTCTGCTCCAGAGGGACGGCGCATGACTCCCCGAGTGTTGGAACAGCTCTTTAAAAACAGGGCTCCTGACTTCCTCCTGACTCCGGGAGTAAACTTTTGCACTCTCCTGTGGGGATGCCTCTTGCATCCACAGTATTGGTTTGAGTCACATTAGATTCTACTTGACAAGGCCAGACAATAGATCCTTTTTAATCGGAAAACCTTCTAAATTGAAAAGAAAGAAATTTTTCTTTAGAGAGCTCTCATATCATTATAATAGTCATGAAGATTCTCTTAATGGCAAAATCTTACTAAAAGACAACCTTAAAGTTTTATGTTCTCAGAATTAGGCTTGGCAACTATTGGGTTGGGAGCTCCAAAATATGGCCAGACAGAAACATGGACTAAGCTCCATTTACAGCCAAGGTCCTACCACACTGCTGCCCACCCTGAAGGAAATGACAGAATCAAAGGAGAAAGTATAAAGAAGGTACATGAAATCCACTGGTAATGGGTTAAGGAGACAGGAGAAAGCAAAGTGGGAAAATCGTGGGATTGAATGAAAAAGAAAAATGGATAGACACTTACCTCTTTTACACAGGTGGCCACAGGGTAGTAAACACTTAACATTTGTAAACAAAAGTTCCAGAGGCCTCTTAAGAGAATTTAAAAGAGAGTTTTATCCTGATATTTGTAAATCAGAGAATGTAGCCTTGGGCATGAATAGAAAACAGCTCTGAGGTGGGGAAAATAAGGCAAGGGTTTTAAACTCGAGAGTTATAAGGAGCTGATCAGATCAAAGGGATGGGTTGCTAGGGAAACAAGACCATAACCTCCCATCATGCATTTTCTAATGGGTGGGGGCAAATGGACTTTAAAGAGTCGCTGACTTAGTAGCCAGCAAGTGGAGTTGGGAGATAAGAACAATGATTAGTTTCAGTTGACTCAGGGTCAGCATAAAGAGTCACAGGATATGGCCAACAGTTGGGTTCCTAAGACATGGTCTACAGAAGAGGGGGGTCATAAGGCAAGGCCAATGCCTCAGTTTTCCTTAGAGACTGCAGAATAAACTAGTAAAACTAGTTTTGTGAAATGGACAATGCAGTTTGTCAGGTAGATAGAGTCAGAGTTTAAACTGCAAATGGGCTGGTCACTTGAGCAGGGTCAGAGTTCAAATTGCAGAAGGGTCTAGATATTTGGTCATAAAACTATGATATCAGAATCCTCACATGCATAGTGAACAGAGATGGCATGCAGGCAACAAGACAGAAATGAGGAGTTTCCCCTTCTCATGCTCTGAGGCCTGTGGTCGTGCCTCTGAGGGGTCTAGAAAAGAAAATGACTGTGAAATTTCAAAGGTGTGTTATCCTAGATGCGTAAGAACAACGGACAGGCTCACGTCAGGTAAAGACTGACCATTGGTAAGGCAGCTATAGGCCTGGGATATGACTCCCCACCATGATCTGCCCAGTGAGGAATTTATGATTACATCCTGCGTGGTTACTTTCAGTTCACTCAGCTGGTCAGACCTGCCACGCAGTCCTCTGAGCTCGCCAGGTCTGCTATGTGCTGAAGTTTAGGTGGCCCAGTCCCTTCCTTTACCTACGGGTTGGCTTGCTGGAGTTCTCTTCTCTCCACTCAGTCCCCAGACTAATCAGTCTGTGAGATGAAGTGATGAGATGGGCCAAGGTGTCTCCAAATTAATGTGCTCCCTGGACTCTGTCATTGCTTATCTGTCCCATCTTAATTTATCCCATTAATGATGCTGATGTGGGCAATTTCTAACCTTGATTGTTGGCAGTACACTGTTAGGGCTTAATAAATGTTTGTCAAACTGAATGAATGACAGGTTGATGGGCAATACTGGGAAGCATATGGAACCTTCCATAGGTAAGCTTCTCATTCCTTGCAACCTCCCCCTCACCTAGTCTAACAGGTGCCCTGCTCTGAATAACAAATGCCCCTAAATGCTTTGCTAATCTCCCAAGTGCTTACATGAAGATTTTGCTCTGTGGCCATCTGATAAACATCAGTTATTCTTTACCCGAGGTCTTTTAAGACCTCAATCAAATATAACTTGTTCCTGAAGCCTTCCTTGACAATGTGTCCCCACTCCCCAGCCACTCTCAGAATTGCCCATACAAGTATATGGTAGCACTGTAAAAATTAAAAGTAATGGGACAAACCAAAGACTCTCTTGATCTAGCCCTCCTATCACTCCCCCTTTGGTTACCAGTCTGCTGTGGATCATTCCAGACTGTTTTTCTCACTAGCAATTTATTTTGGAAATATTTCCATGTAGACCCATCTCTACACAGAATATAACTGCTGTGGAGAATTGCACCTACAGTAGGTGCATTGTAGTTTAGCTACTCTTCTGCTATTGATGGATATTTTCCCTCCAATATTTTACAGTAACTGTGCCACAATGAGTATCACTTTATATGCCTCCTTATTCATAAATGCCAAGTATTTCATTTCTATAGAAATGCCTGAAAGTAGAAGTCTGGATAGAAGGTGTATATATACTTGTTTCTACATATTTTCGTATTCAGTAGTTTTTCCCCTCATGCATTGGTAAGAGTTCTTTGTGTATTTTGAAGAATAATCCTTAGTCTGATACACACATACATACACATAAGAGGGTATATGTATATATTTGTCCCCATTTAAAAATTTTTGTATATTGTGTCTTTAGTCATAAAAATGTCATATTTTTATGTGGTCAAATTTATCAGTCTTTGTGGTTTGTGTCTGTCTCAGGAAGACTGTCCATATGCCAAGGTTATTTACAGTTCTATTGTTTTGTTATCCTAAAGTTTTATTCTTGACTTTGAGCTGTTTGAATTACTCGCAATTTAGTTTTGTATATGTTAGAGGGTATTACCTAATTTTCTTTATTTTTCCAAATTGAAAGTCAATTAATGCACACTATTTATTGAATAATAACCCCATTCAACCTCGCCCCCAAATTGAAATGACATTTTTTTATGAACTAAATTTCTAAATGTATTCATGAGTTTGTTTCTGTACTTTGTAGTAGATTTTTCTTGATCTCTTTGCTTATTTCTTGGTCAATACCACACTGTTTTGGTTACTATAGCTTTATCTTATGTTTTGGTATCTTATACGGAATCACTTGTTTTTTGGCTGTCTGACTTCTATTAGATATTTGATGGATAAGACTGAGTCCTATTTGTCTCTGAATGTCAAAGACATTTACAGAGTTTGTATGAATGTGTGCTGTCTGATGGAAATGGATAAATCCAGAAGCCATTGTTGCTACTGGCGCTACACTTTGCTTTCTCAAGGCCTCAAAGATCATGCTAAAAATAACAATTTTCCCAGTTTTTACTCCACTTCCCGTTGTACTCCTACTTCAATGAGTTATTTCATGGAAATCTTATGATTATTACTTATTTTGTTTTTAAATTTCTCCTTTAATCTTCCAGAATGGCAACCTATCATTCACTCTGATCTGCATCTTGCTACTTTTATTTAATAACATATTTAGAGATTATTCCATATCAGTACATGTCAGATGCTGTTCCATAAAATGGTTGTGCTATTGTATTTAACCAAGATGGCAATTCAGTTGTTTTAATAAATACTCTTTATATGCATAATATTCTCAAATATCTAGAATAAAAGTTCTGCACATAAAATTGGTGGGTCAGGGAGATTAAAGGTGGTGGCGGACTGAGTGGAAGCTACACTGACACTCTCCTGGGACCAAACTGGAATTACAACTAAAATATAGAAAAACCATCCTGAATAATCAACTGCAACTGAAGACGAGCGGGAGAGCACCCTCATAACCAAGGAGGAAAAGTGGAGACGATATAGAGACTGGTAGGAAGTGAGGACATGAGAGGGCTGGCTGGGCTCCCACAGGCAGCAGCTGAAGGTCCGGAGGGATGTCTCAGCTGTGGGGGTTCCCACTGAGGACTCTGGGGCCTAACCCCAGGCTGGGCTTCGCAACCTAGAGCACCAGAACTGAGAAAGGTGCCCATATGATATCTGGTTGTGAAAAGCAGCCCGGTTTCTGTCTGCCAGGGAGAGGTGGCTGGAAATGCAGGCCCCTTCTTAAAGGACAAACAATCAAAGTTTCCTGTGCAGCCACTCACCTTGGGCTCCAGCAGAGGAGGGCAGAGTGGACTAGAGTTGTATGAGGAGAATCTAAGGTTGTGGGCTCTGGAGATTGAGATCAGAAGGCAGCTATCTGGATTCCGACACCAAGTCATCCCCCCATACTGCAGGGAACATCTTTCTCAGGCAGACAACTGGCTGCTTTTGTGTGTGTGTGTGTGTGTGTGTGTGAGAGCAAATATCCCCACCCTGCTGGAAAGCCTCTAGCCCTACCCAGAGGAGTTTCTACAGCCTGAGACTTATTAAGAAAATCAGATTAATCAGCCTGCAGGCAGAGGCAAACCTCAGGGTGCTTTGAGTCTCTGCCTGATCTGCTTCTGGACCTGGGACTCAGAAAAGCAGTCTTTTTCAAGTGTGTGCATCTTCATCCTATCCAAATGCACCCAACCCCAGCAGAGGAGACCTCAAGCTGAGGTTTGTTGATAGCTCCAAACAGGGTACTCAGGGCCAGTCACAAACTGTGTCTGACATTGGCCTGCACCAGTGACCCTCCAGAAAGACTGACAGTCCTAGCAGATCTACCTAATACTTAGAAACAAACCCAAAAAGGCAGCCAAAACGGGGAGACAAAAAACCAAGCCCCAAATAAAAGAACAAGAGAAGTCTCCAGAAAAAGAGCTAAATGAAATGGAGATAAGCAATCTCTCAGATATAAAGTTCAGAATACTGATTGTAAGGATGCTCAACAGCATGAAAAAAGATATGGAAACTATGAAAAATGACCAGTCAGAAATAAAGAATGACATAGCAGAAATAAGAATACATTGAAGGAGTAAACAGCAGATTAGAGGAAGCTGAGGATCAGATCAGGGAATTAGAAGACAGGGTAGAAAAAAATCACTCAATCAGAGAATCAAAAAGAAAAAGCAATTAAAAAACAGAACAGTCTAAGGGAGCAGTGAGACAACATGAAACATAACCATATTCACATCATAGGAGTGCCAGAGGAAGCTGAAAGCAAGCACAGGTTAGAGAACCTGTTTGAAGATATAATGGCAGAAAACTTCCCTAACTTGATCAAGAAAAAAGTCACACAAGTTCAGGAGGCACAGAGAGTCCAAAGCAAGAAGAACCCAAAGAGGCCCATGCCCAGACACATCATAATTAAAATGCCAAAAATTCAAGACAAAGAGAATATTAAAGGCAGCTAAAGAAAAGCAATCTGTTCCCTACAAAGAAGCCAACATAAGGCTGTCAGCTGACTTCTCATCAGCAGCTCTACAGGCCAGAAGGGAAAGGCATGAAGTATTCAAGGTAATGCAAAACAAGGATCTGAAACTAAGACTACTCTATCCAGCAAGGCTATCATTCAAAACAGATGGTGAAATAAAGACCTGTCCAGACAAAAAAGGCTAAAGGAGATTATCACCACCAAACCAGCATTGCAGGAAATGTTAAAGGGACTGCTGTAATTGGAAGTAGAAATAGAGAGAAACATAGGCATAAAGAATTAAAATGGCAATGGATAAGTACCTATCAACAATAAGCTTAAATGTGAATGGATTAAATGCTCCAATAAAAAGACATAAGGTAGCTGAATGGATAGGAAAACATGACCCAAATATATGCTGTCTATAGGACACCCACCTCAGAACAAGAGACTCACACAGGATGAGAGTGAAGGATGGAAAAAAAGTTTCCATGCAAATGGAAATGAAAAATAAACTGGGGTAGCAATACTCATATCGGACAAAATAGACTTCAAAATGAAGACCATAATGAGAGACAAAAAAGGTCATTACATAATACTAAAGGGATCAATCCAACAAGAGGATATAACCGTGATAAACATATATGCACCCAACACAGGAGCATCTAAATTTATAACTTCTAGAGGACTTTAAGGGAGAGATCGACAGCAATACAGTAATACTAGGGGACTTTAACACCCTACTGACTTCACTGGGTAGGTCTTCCAGACAAAAAATCAACAAGGAAACAGTGACACAGTAGATCAAGTGGATTTAATTGACATTTACAGAACATTCTACCCCAAAGCTGCAGAATACACATTTTTCTCAAGTGCACATTAGCAGGTGAGTGGATAAAAAGCTGTGGGATATTTACACTATGGAATACCATGCAGCTGTAAAAAAGAAGGCTCTCTTATCCTTTGGGACAGTATGGATGGAACTGGAGAGTATTATGCTTAGTCAGAGAAAGACAAGTACCACATGATCTCACTCATATGTGAAATGTAAGAAATAAACTGAGGAACAAAATAGATCCAGAGACATAGAAGCATGAAACAGACTGAGGGATCTTAGAGGGAAGGTGGAGGTGAAGGAGTGGGTGGGGAGAGATTAATCAAAGAAATTATGTGTCTATATGCATAACCCACGGACACAGACTTTGTTATGAGGAAGGCCTGGGAGTGGGGTGGATGCGGGGTGGAGGGGATCAATGGGGGAAAAATGGGATATCTGTAATACTTTCAACAATAAAGATAAATAAAAAAAATAAAAAAAATTGGTGGGTTAAAGGATATTTAAATTTTCAGCTTTGTTTTATATTAAGTTGCCCTCCACAAAGTGTCTAGAAACTTTATGAATGAAGACCCTGGTGGCACTTGCCACCAGGCTTTAGACCTGCTCAGACTTGCATTGTGAGGAACAGGGGAAACTCCATAGAAACTAGAGCGGGGACCCGACGCCAGTGGAATGTGGGCATGTGCAAGCGTGTGCATGTGCACGTGGGTGAGTGTGTGTGTGATGTACATACAGTAGGAAGCTTAAGGAAGAACTATAAGTTAGAGTCCTGTTTAAAGCTCTCATAATTAGTGGAAGTGTCAGCAGTTTGAATAAAGCGTCTGCCTTTATTATTCATTGGAGACTGGCAGTAATAAGTGTGAGTTTCACAGTCCTCATGCTGCTAATCAAAGCACAGAGCATTTCTTAAGATCATAAGTCAGCATCCTCCAAACAGGAGCGTGAGGGAAATTTGGTGTCTGGGTTACTAACTGGAACACTAGCCTGTGCTTGGGCCTTGGGCTGTTTCAGAGGGACCGGGCTGGTAGTCACACGGGGAACTGGAGCTGGAACTGGAGCTGGGGCTGGGCCTGGGGCTGGAGTTGGGGCTGGGGCTGGAGCTGGGGCTGGGCCTGGGGCTGGAGTTGGGGCTGGGACTGGAGCTGGGGCTGGAGCTGGGGCTGGAGCTGGAGCTGGGCCTGGGGCTGGGGCTGGGGCTGGGGCTGGAGCTGGGGCTGGGGCTGGGGCTGGGGCTGGGGCTGGAGCTGGGGCTGGGGCTGGAGCTGGGGCTGGAGTTGGGGCTGGGCCTGGGCCTGGGGCTGGGGCTGGAGCTGGGGCTGGGGCTGGAGCTGGGGCTGGAGCTGGGGCTGGGGCTGGGGCTGGGGCTGGGGCTGGAGCTGGGGCTGGGGCTGGGGCTGGGGCTGGGGCTGGAGCTGGGGCTGGGGCTGGAGCTGGGGCTGGGGCTGGAGCTGCAGCAGGAACTGGAATGAGGCTCCCAGACTGGGCAGGACACTCTCCTCAGACTCAGTGTCCCCGAGTCTGCAGGAGGCAGTGGCAGGGAGCAGCAGCCCCCACCGTCCTTGCTGGTGTAGTTCATGATGTTTGGCTGCAAGGGCTGTTTTTCCACGCGGGAAGCGGGCTTTGCGGGTGGAGTGGGAGGCCATCTTTGCTGTGCCCTCTCAGGGAGCTGGTGCGGGGCTCGGACTGCGTACCTGCCCGGCCCACCCAGCTCACTTCCATGCGGTCTGTCATATTTCTGTCCCTTTCTCCACTTCTGCCTCCACTGACGTTTGTTTGGGGGAGTTTCTCTTTCCCGGTGTGTCTTTCTCCGCACAAACGGAAAGAAACAAAACACCAAGCTCTCGTTTCTTCTTTCGCTGACAAGGGCAGAGATAAGAGCGGCCCTTGGGGCCTTCCTTTCTCCTCCGCAGCGCCTCCTCTCTAGCTGTGAAAGGGCCCCTGGTCCTGGCGCCCACAGGGAGAGGGGGAGGCTGCCCCTGGCCTCACCCGCTGCCCCTCCTCTGGCCGTCCTCCCAGCCCCCACGGGGCTCTCTGCTTCGTCCCCCGTGGAGGGTGGCTTGGCCTGCCAGCCTCTGTGGGCCCTCCCTGGGTCCTCGGGTCCCTGCATCTCTACGTTACCTTCGTGCCCGCTCCACCCTCTCCTCACGTACAGGACTGAGAGCTGCCAATCAGTCCGGAGAAAACACCTCAAATAAACATTAACCGAAAGCGACCACGCTTTACAACAAAATTTTATTAGAATTAGGTCAAATGAGAAAACGTCATGCTTTATATTTGCTCTAATTACCTGGAATGCCTAGATTTACACTCAGCTGAGTATAAAACAGTTTGTGCCCCTGGATTCTGCTGTTTGGAAAACCAGAAAGTCGGTGTGTGTGGCAGCTGCCTGACACGGCCGTGGGTCACGTTCTGGGGCTGATGATGGCCAGCAAAGCGGGTGTCACGCCCACGCTCGGGCCGAGGAAGATGTCATTCTCGACCTGCTGAGGCCGAGCCCCCAGCCCGGGCAGGGGCCAGCTGTCTGGAGTCCGGCATTAACGTCTGCGTTTCAAGAGAAGCCAGGCTCGAGGTATCTTCGTAGCAGAGGCACAGGTCCTGCAGCTGAGCTAAGCGCTGCGGTGCTGGCTCAGGGGCCGCGCCTGCGAGGGGTCCTGACACCTCCCCGGCTCCTCAGTGTGGTCCCTGCGCCATCATCTGCCCCTGTCGCTCTGGCTCCTGCTAACCAGCTGGGAGGGGGATGGAGGACAGGTCGGGCTCCAGCGCCCTCACCGGCCCTGTGGGGAGCAACCTGTGCTGGGAATCTCACTGCCCACCCTACAGAGGGACCCTCTCAAGCCCAAGAATGACCCCAATGCAAGGCTCCTTCTCAGGTGAAACAGCGGGGGGGTGGGGCGGAGAAACCAGCTTTCCACATGACTCCCGCCCGGGTGGAGAGGGGAACTGCATCAGTGCAGGGCATTCCCTCATCACCACCCTTCAACAGGAGGGGCGGCTGGAAGGACACCACGGACAGGGCGTGGGCTCTGTGAGAACCGTGGGGTGGGTTCTGTGGGTTCTGTGGGCTCTGTGAGAACCGTGGCATGGGTTCTGTGGGCTCTGTGAGGAGGTTGGTGGCGTGGGTTCTGTGGGCTCTGTAAGGAGGTTGGTGGCGTGGGTCCTGTGGGCTCTGTGAGAATCGTGGCATGGGTTCTGTGGGCTCTGTGAGGAGGTTGGTGGCATGGGTTCCATGGGCTCTGTGAGGAGGTTGGTGGCATGGGTTCCATGGGCTCTGTGAGGAGGTTGGTGGCGTGGATTCTGTGGGCTCTGTGAGAACAGTGGCGTGGGTTCTGTGGGCTCTGCGAGGAGGCTGGTGGCATGGGTTCCATGGGCTCTGTGAGGAGGTTGGTGGCGTGGGTTCTGTGGGCCCTGTGAGAACAGTGGCGTGGGTTCCGTGGGCTCTGTGAGGCTGCCAACAGTGGCCCTGAGGGCTTCTCTGGGCTCTGCAGATAGCCTTGGGATCACTAAGAGCAGGTGGGAGTCTAGGCCCTAAAAACTGGAAACTTATCATTACTAAGTAACCGGGCATTCCCTTCAGTTCAGGAGCAATGTGTTTATGCTTAAAATTCTTTTTCTTATTTCTACACTCTCCCTAATGAAGGGAGTAAAATCCAGACCCTACGTGAGGGGCCTGGTGGCGCGCGGAGCAGAAACGCCCGCAGACGGCAGGAGCGCTGCACTCGCCCCTCCACCTTCCCCGCCACGCCCGGTTCCTTAATAAAAATGGCTGCTGCCACAGGGTAAATTCGGTTGTATAATATAGAGAAACAGCGATAAATTCTCATTTCTTCAGGCACCAGAGGGTGCACAGGACGAGGGCTTGGTTCTCGCGTTCTCCAGCCTGTCTTCCCAGCTGCCTCGCCGGCTTGGCCTGGGCGCCTCCGTGAGCCCTGCACGACCTGCGATCGCAGCCGCCCATCAGTTCAGCTGGGGTGGACCTGGGGTCTGCTCCCGCTTGAGCTCATAGCCCCCCAGGCCCAGGTCCCCCTCGTAAATGTTTTCCGTGCTGGGGGTCTGGGGAGACGCCTCCTTGCCCAGACCCAGCCTGGCCGGCCTGTCGGGGGAGCTCTGCTCCTGGTGGCTCATGGCCAGCTCGTCCTGGCCCACAATGCACTCCGCATCCTCCGCCTTCAGCCCTTCCTGCAGGTTTTTTGGGGGGGAAGGAGAGAGAGAGGGGGTCACTTCATGTAGAAAGCAGAGCACAGCAGCAGTCCTACTGTGTAAGAAAAGAGCTGCTTCGGTTCCTTCTTCCAAGTGCCCTGTCCCGCCTGGCTGAGGTCCCTGCTGCGGCCCAGCCACCTTTCCCACCTCCGCGGGTGTGGTGAAGCGTTTCCCTGATTGGCACTGAAGATGGCACCTAATGCGACCTCCTTGGTTTAAGGAGTTAATATGAAACCCCGGGGGGTTTCCTGGGTTGATATCTAAGGGTTATGAGAGGACTGGGAGGTGGAATCCTGTGACCTTAGAGTACGGAATGATCCTCAGTGCTGGTTCTGTAACAACATGATGCTGGCTTGACCCTATCACAAAATTCTCAAAACAGTTTCTGTTATATTTTAAAAGTGCATCCACGCAGCACGTTTCTTGGATGAGTGTCACAGGCTAAAATGGTTGGAAGTCACCGTAGTGGCCAAAGGCATAAACTAAGTAGTTCTGGCCAATACAGTCGTTGTCAGACAGAGGTCCCCTTGCAGGAGGAATGGACGTCTCAAGCGTTATTCCACTGGCTTTGGGAAGGCCGTGCAGAGTCGCTTGTAGAATGAGCCCTGGCTCGGTGACCGCCGGCCACTGGTTTCCTACATCAGCCTGTGCAGGAACCCCTTGGAGGCCTTCTTAGAACACAGACGCTGGCCCCCAAACTTAGCGTGGGAGCCGGGACCCGACACCACACTTCTCAGGAGTTCTGGAGCGGGGCTGAGGCTGCTGGTCTGGGGAGAACAGCTGCCTGGGGCCGCCCGCCTGAGCGTGTGGGGCGCATTTGCTGTTCGTGCAGGGGCCAGCGGGGCAGCCTGGGAGGGTGCCTCAGCCCCACGCTGCTCTCTTCTGCAATCCCTGGCTCTGACCTGCTGCTAATGGTTTGGTTGTTTCTCAGCGTTTTTATGCCACTCCCTTGAGCCACAGAGCACAGGCTGTGTGTGTTCAAAACCTCAGAACACGGCAGTTTGTGAGCACACGTTAATTTCTTATGTTTCTAAATTCATCCTATGGTTAAAAATACTGGTAAGAAGAATGAGCCCGCATCAGCAACAGAAGCAGCTTCTCAGCGCAGTGAATTTTAAAATGCTTCCTCCTCAGGCCGGAAGGAGTGTCCCCGAGGTTGCTGGGCTCACCCACCTTCCCCACGCCTGCCCCACTCCGGACATTTACTCACCCCATAGGCCCGAGGACTGGTGAGCAGCCTGGAGATTGGACCACACCACTCGGGCAGCGTTGTGGTCAGCGGAGGACCAGCGTGGGTTAAGATTGGTTTCAGATATCTGGAGGCCTGTTAAGGAATACTTGCCAAAAGGGGGTTAGGGTTTAGTTTCTCAGGCAGCATGACCTCTGCATGCAGCCAAGGAGATGGTTATGTTCACCTTTAAATCCTCTACTCCCTCGCTGGGGAGACAGCTTGGCCTGCAGAAACTGGTGTTTCTAACCTTTGCTCCACACACTTTTCCAGGAGCCATTAGTCGGGAAGGAATGGCGCCTGGGGCAGCCAGCACGGGAGGGTTGTGGAATGTGCCTCCCTCCCACCTCCCACTCAGCGTCTCAGCTGCTTAGAGAATCCATTCTTAATAAACAACAGCATTAAAGATTGTGTTTTCTTAAAACTGCACACAGAGCTTAAACCACCAGTAATTTTCACAAAGAAGCAAGAGGTATTTCATGGAACGTTCAGTCCTTTTAGAGCCGGGCAGTGAACAGATTGTTTTCCAAAATGCTTCATTTTTAATAATCCACAGTCACTTCATACTTCACACATCAGTTCCTCTGTATACAAAATTATGTTTAAAAGCAGGTAACAGGTTTATTTTATTGTCTAGCATTCGTCCTTGTCTCTTCACTCCAACGTACTCTATAAAGTTAAAAGAAAAGCCTGTTTGTCTAAAGCCACTATCTTCCCTCCAACCCAGCAGTACTGAGCCCAGGGGCCGCCTCAGGTTACCTTATTATTATTTTTTCTCAAAGAAAAGTAGCCAAGCCATTTTGCCATTCCATCAGAAACAAGTTTTAAGCTTTATATTATTTCCTCTTCTGGAAAATATTTCACCTCGTCAACGTCCTAAAAAGCTTCAATAAGGAGGGAGAGGGGAGCCATAGACAGCAGGTCTCGCTGGCCGGCTGGAGAAGGCCGCAGTCCCCGGCCCTTGGACACAGCAGAGCCCGGAGGTGCCTCTGCTGGCGCCCATCCCTCGCTGGGCCGCGCGCTGTGCCATCCGGACACCCGAGTGCGCCGGACGATGGGACACGCCGCCCCCGGGGGCAGGAGTCTGGCTGCCTCCGGCTTCAGATCATTTGCCGGCAGCGTGGTGAGAAGCACGGACGCCCGTGAACACAGCCTGGTTATGATGCAAGCAGGGGGCTGCAAGTCACCAGAGGGTCTGCAGCTCCAACTGCAGACGACAACCCGAGGACTCCTGTCAGACGGGCAAGGCGCAGAAGTGCAGAACCTGGCATTCCCTGTAACATCTTGGAAGTAACGCGGGAAAGCCCTGGGTGGTCTTCCATTAATTTTTATTAGAGTGTTATTTCTTCCCTTTTATGGATACAATGATTTAAAATAATCTAAAGGTTCCCTTTGCTATTGAGATCACTGGCATCATCCCTGGTAGAAGCTAAGTTTTCAGGGCAGGATTGTCCACGTGCCCAGCTGTGCGCTGGAGAGAAGAGCTCACAGCCCTGGTCCCTGGGGCGACTTCAGACGCCCTCAGCAGGCGTGTGTGAGGAGCCTGGTCTAGGGCTGTGGTGTTCAAAGGTCAGTGAAAGGTCCTCTTCTGGGGAGGAGAGGACAAGACACAGGCACAACCTGAGTGCAAACCAAGGAAAATCCAGCCAGGGTGTTTCCAGACGGAACACTGACAGCAGGCAAGCAGCGCTCCCAGAGAGGAGTAAAGTGAAGCAGAAACAAGACGGAGAGGCTTGTCCGGACCCCAGCGAGCAGGGCAGCTCGCGTGAAGGCCTGGCACTGACGCCGCAGACGCCGAAAGGATGCTGCGGGAGCAAGAGAGACCGCGGGCCGCGTCACGGACATTTCCTTCCCAGAACCCTGACGGGGTCTCTCTTGCTCTTTAATCCTTGCCCAAGGATATGGTTTCACTGATTTCAGAGAGAGGAAGGGGGACAGGGAGAGAGACACCCCGTCCGCACCCCGACTGGGGGTCAGGCCTGCACCTAGGCAGAGCCCTGACGGGACTGAGCCCACAGACGGCGTGCGGGACGATGCTCGACGCAGCCCCGCACCCCGCCAGCCGACCGCACCTCTAATTCTGTGCGACCGTCCCCGCAGCGAACACATGAGGGTGACATTTGTAGCTTCCTGTGAATGTGAGGCTGGGCCAGACTGAAGACTGTCTGTGCCTCGTGGACGGGCCGGACGTGCGGCTCGGCGACCTGGGCACACTGCCAGCTCTGCACTTCGCTGCCCGCGGCGCCTGTGGCCTGGCTGTTTACCCCCCAGAGCCTCCGGTATTCTGAACATCAACTGAAGCAACATGTAGGAGTGGTTTTAAACTTTCACGCTACTTAAATGATATTTATTTCATTTAAAAAATTCATTTTCTAAACAATACTTTCAGGAGAAACTGGAGTCTCAACCGTTGTTGAGAATGGTGGGAAATGATACCAAGGTGATACCAAGGGTAGAGGTGAGAGGACGGCTCTGCAGGCATCTGGTGTGTAACTGGGGTTCACGGGCTAGTTAGCAGGCGGAAAATTCAAGCTGCCGCTACACAAAAAGTGGTTATTTGGGTTAAAACTTGTAAGGGGAGCTAGTGAGAGGCCGTAGGTGAGAGAGAGGTGGGGAGAATTTTTTGGTGTAAGACTCTTCCAGGAAACTCCTGAGGCCACTGTGGCTGCTGTGCTGTGCCTGTGGCTCAGCTGTGCGTGGGCGGAGTGGGCACACACTGCGTGGCAGTGAATGGAATGGGACGTGCAAAGTACCATCCACGGCCACGGCAGGTGTGGAGCAGGGTCTGGGTCTGCCCAGTGCTGGCCATGTATTACGTGCTCAGTGGATGTTTGTTGAATTATGATATAGGATGACATTCCGGGTGGTATGAGTGATGAAAGTGGGCTGAGCAATAATGCAGAAGAATGAAGGGGAAGGATTGCAGCCAAGGAGTGAGGTCTGCCTGAGGGCAAAGCCTAAGAAAGACCAAGCTGAAGATGGACCTCTTGGGTCTCAGGGATTAGACAAAGGGAGCCATGAAAAGAGTGGTAGTGGCGTAAATAAAGTGGCTAAAAAATAACTTTCGTGTTTCACTCATTCATCTATTTGTTCTTTCATACACTCACTTGTTTTTATTTTTGTTTTATGAGCTAAGCTACTGAGGTACCCATGGAAGGAAATGAACAATCACCTTACGGAGTGGAAACTCCCTGGTCTCCAGACTGTGGTCTCCTTGAGGGCGGGGCTGTCCTCTGCACCTGGGTTCAGTGCTTGGCACATTTTAGATGTTCAATGAATAGTTGTTAAATTAATAAAGACAGCAGGCTCAGAGGGAGTTAAAGAATTAATTGCTTGGTGGAACCCAGCCAGTGACAAAGCTGGGCCTGAGACCAGAAACATTTCCCCACACTGGGATGTCTCCTTTCTGTTACAGACACTGGGTGACAGGATTTGTCTGACTGGATAACTGACTTGGGGGTCCAGTAATCAGTGCCTTTCTGAGCTCTTGATTGCTCAGCAATGTCTAGAAGCAGCTGATTTCCAGGGTTGCCTAAATTATTAAAAAGTAAGAAAACTTTTGACCTATGAAAAAAACCCTAACCATGGATTTTGCAAAATGCATTACTTTTTTTTTTACCAGGTTCTAGTACATATATGTTTGGGAGAGAGATTCCCCATTGGGTATTTTTGGTGTGGCTAGTTTTACTTCTCTGATAAGGTAGGAACTCATCAAGATGTGATATGAAGCTCCGGGGGAAGAAACAATGACTTTTCTCATCTTAGAGGGCTGAAGTTTGGAAATAGCACTGTAGTTCAGTAGATGTAAGTAAAATCTGGAACTCTACCCAGAGTTTAACATGCACAGAATAGGAAAGACAATCCCAGATACATTTCCTCCTCTGGCAGGAGCTATTAGCAGGCCCAGAGCTAAATTTAGTGCTTAACTTGAACTAACATTCAAACTACCTGGTAACACTGATTTCTCTCTATCTCTTTTGTTTGTTAGTTTTTGTTTTGATTATTTTAAATCCTCATGTTTTGTCCATCGTAAGTTGCCCAAGCCAATGCCTAAAGTCCTACATATATTGGTGAGAAGTAAAAACCCCGAGCAAAGGTCAGCTCCACAAATGAACATCTGTTTTTTTCTGAGGGGACTAAAGTTCATTGTCCCTATTGATTGAATATTTGCAGTCTCTCAAAATTCATCCTATGAAGCCCTAATTCCCACTAGATGGTATTTGGAAATGGGGCCTTTGGAAGGTAATTAGGGCCATGAGGGTGGGGCCTGATGACGGGATTAGTGCCCTTCTAAGATGAAACCTCAGAGGTTTGCTTACTCTCCTTCTGCATGTCCATCAAGCAGAGGTTGTGTGAGCACACAGTGAGGTGGTAGCCATCTGCAAGCTTAAGGGAGCTCTCACCAAAACCCAACCGTGCTGGACTGTGATCTCAAACTTCCAGCCTCCAGACCATGGGAAGTAAGTTTCTGTTGTTTAAGTCACGCAGTCTATGGTATTTTGTTATGGCAGTTTGAGCAGACTAACATACCTTCACTCTGGCCCTCTTTCAAAGTCTTTGATTTGAGAAGCCTAATTTTGCCTAATCATAAAGATTACTTTGGACATTTGTTAAAAATTCAGACTTCCAAATCCTCCCTTGGAGGCTCTGATTCAGCAGGTCTTCGGGGTGGCCTGGGACTGTGCTTTTTTAATAGGCGCCCCAGGGGATTGATGATCAGGTAATTATAGAACACAGAGGTCTCTTTCCAGAGTATTGTCTTCCATATGAGATTCGAATCTTAAATAGGAAGACAAAGGACATAGTCTCTTATGTCCATCAAAGGATCATTTTTAGGGTGAGGCTACATATAAGGTAAGCCCATTTGGTCCAGAGCTCAGGCCTATCTAACGGCCTGGGCCAATTGTTCCATTTTGTCTGGGGAATGGATTATATACTTGGCTCAACAAGATGAAAACTTGGTGATGCTACACCTGAGAGTACATTAATGAAGCAGCACACCTCGGCTTGCCTAGGAGGACTTTGTGCCTATTTGGAGCATTTGTATGTGTAGGCTTGATAAATGATCTTGCTTTCAGGATAAAATGCTGGTCAGTGCATTGCTGTGCAAGGAAGGAAGGCACACTTATCTCTGTACAGGATTATCAGGAATATACACCCTATTCTTTTATTTATAAAGCACTTCCATATGTCCTATTTCCTCTTTACAACTGTAGGTGGCTAAATAGTCCCATTTTAAAGATCATGAAATGTGTAAAGAGATGGCTTTTCAATTCTCTAAGCTGTTCTTCCCTCCATTTCCAGAGGGCTCTTTATCTTTCAGGGTCGGCCTGTGACTGTGTGGTTAGGATGGGTGCATGCTGACGTGGAAGCCAACCTTGCCCTCCGCTCCCAGACGTTTTTGCAGAAAACCAGGTCCCACTTGCTACTGACGTGATGAGCCCCACACTGCTCCTTACACAGCGCCGGTGACCAGAGCTGGCAGAGGACAGCCAAAATTACACAGCCTCCGTCACACCTCTCCCGCTTGGTTTCCTGGGAAACGCGGCCTAACAAACTGAGTGTCCCTCCCTCTTTCCTTTGGGCACGTGGGATTCTGTAGTTGCACATTCACCATGCTGGCTTCTTGGTTTAGTATGCGATGAGCCGTCCTGAGGGTTCAGGGTTCTGGTTGAAAGAGGGCTTTATGAGTCCCACTGAAAAGCCTTCTTTTTTAAGCTGTTTCACCCCGTTCTCTGGCTTGCAGGAGGACTTCCACCTCCATACCAGGCACTTGTGGAGAACATGGGAGTGGGAGCCTGTCTCCCCAGCAGCCACTCTATTTTAAGAAAAAGCTATCAAGATGGTACCTTCCTCGAGGCTCTCCAGGAGTTCTGGTTAAAAACAAGGAAGTGGCAGAAACCCTTCATTCACACACGGGTGAATATAGGCTTCTTTGACAATCCTAACCTTTGTCATGTTAAAGGAAATCGTCTAGACAACTTCTGGGCCAGAAACAGAACAGCAAATACCAGCATAAAAACCCTGATTGAGTGAGCAGAACCACCTGGAATAAGCCAGCAACGAGTGACTGCAACCCCTTTCAATCTGGTCTCTGAGCTTTGCTAACCCATGTCTGTTGGGGAATGGCTCTCCCTTCAAGGCCAAGTTAATGTGACCCTATAGCCAAGTAGACTTTTTGGATTTGCGACGCTGAACTGCTTCAGCTCCATGACAGTTCAACATGTACATCCTGGCCTGATAGAGTTTATCTCTTTGTCTTACAGCAAATTGCTTTCACCTCCCTCTCCTTCACTAGACTCTGAGCTCCTTGAGGGCAAGAACTGTATTATTATTTTAAAAAATATTTTTATTGTAAAATAAAACAGAAATACATCAAGGCTGACAAATCCAATACAGCTTAATAATTCTTTATGAGGCAATGAAACCACACAGGCCAGGAAACAGAACTTTGTTGCCCACCCATGAAGCCATTTCTGGGTGTCCCCTCCCTCTCCCCACAAGGAACTATTATCATGATTTTTAAACCTATCACTTCCTTGTATCTGTATTGTAGTTTTACCGCTCAAATGTCCATTTCTAAACACTACAGTTTGGTCTTGCCTATTTTAAAAATGTGTTATGTCTTTTAATCTATAGATTGCTCCTCTATACTTTTTATTTCTTTATAATTTATCTGCTTAAGAACCTGTGGAGGTTCCCATAGTCTGAATTTTGCTGATTGCAAACTCATGTGCAGCCCAGCCTCTTTTGCTACCTTAGGTAGTTCCTGCAAATCACCAGTTGGGCCCAGATTGGACCCGATTCAGGTCCTATCCTATATCCTATATCCTATATCCTATATCCTATATCCTATATCCTATATCCTATATCCTATATCCTATCCTATCCTATCCTATCCTATTTTTTTGACAAGACTAAAGAAGGCATGTCATATCTTGTTGTCTCTCTTTGCGTAATCTCGGTAGCCACTGATGTGTAATATCTATATATTTTTGCTCAATGGGATTAAAAAAGTGAAATTATAAATATATCTATTTTATTATATTAAGTAAAATATGTTTATACAGAGACACTTTTTTATTCAGTGGACTAGTCAATATAGGAAAGCCAAGATAAATGGCTTGATTTATTGCATCTATGTATCCATTTTCCAGATCATTACTGGTTATCATCCTCTGAAGACAGCTGATTCTTTGTTTAAATATCATTATGAAATAATGAATTTAAATGAGTTTGATTGCAATTATTATTGTTAAAGCTCAGCCTGATTCACCCTTGGTCAGTGGGGGTCCTTTCAGATTGGCTCCTGGGTCCTGCTGACACGAAGCCGTCTTTTGACAGCTTCCCTGCCATCTGTACGGTAAGTCGTTACAGGCTCACCTTGCATATTTCCTGCTTCAGTCCTCAAACCAACTATTTACCCAAAGTTCTCTGGTTTCTTTTAGTGAGAAATGGTATTTTAACAGAATAATCTGGGAACCGAGGGTTGCAATATACAGTGGGGTGTGGTAAATGTTTGACAACTGATGATATCTCTTAAAAAAAAGACTGGATTGGTAGTGTGTCGCAGTTTCCATGGTGCAAATATTCCCACTATGGCTTACTTCAGTACACCAACACGAAGTCACTGAATGTGGAGTTGGGACAAGATGTGATGAACCTGTTGTTTGAAACTAGTGCAAACCAGCTTCACCATGCCACCGGCTGAGTTCCTACGGATACATCCAATTCAAGTTCAAGAATTTCTGATTCTCAAGGACATAGAGAAGGATAGGATTAGAATAATTCATAACTTATTTTTATCCTATGTTATATATACAGTAGTCTCAGAATGACAGTACTGAGACCACCACCATAACGACATAATACATTAAAAACACTTTGCATATCCCCCCCTTCATTCTAACCTCCTACTAAAAAACCCTATATGAAGTTGTACTATATCTACATTGTCAACACAGAGTGATTACATTCTCTATTCTCTTTCTCAGCCCTCATTTATTCCCAGCTCTAAAGGTAACTATATATTTAATGCTCACCTTCAAGCTTATGTTAATTTTTTACAGTCGTTTTGATTGTCTGAAGCTTGCTCTTCAGTAGGATCCTCATGAAGAAATCATGGGAACATTCTCTGAGTTCTTGAATATTAATATATTAATAACAGTTTATGCCCTTTATATTTTGAAAGTGTTTAATTTTCCTGGAAATAAAGTTTTTGGCTTACACTGTCTTTATTTGGCTATCTTAAATATGTTGCTATTTTTTTTGACATAAGTTTCTCCTGAAAAATATAATGAAAATATAATTTCATTAGATTAAAAAATACCTGAGACAAATGAAAATGAAAATATAACATACCAAAATTGGTGAGATATAGCAAGAGCATTTCTAAGAGAGAAGTTTATAGTGATAAATGCTTACCTCAAGAAACAAGAAAAGTCTCAAACAACCTAACTTTACACTTTAAGGAATTAGAAAGAGAAGAACAATAAAGCCCAAAGTTAGTAGAAGAAATGAAATAACAAAGATTAGAGCAAAAATAAGTGAAATAGAGACTAAAATGACAATCAAGAAAATCAGTGAAACTAAGAGATGACACTGAAGAGATAAACAAAATTGACAAGCCTTTAACCAGATTTACCAAGAAAAAAAGAGAGAAGACTCAAATAAATAAAATCAGAAAGGAAAAAGAAGATGTTACAACTGATACCACACAAATAGAAAGGATCATAAGAGACTACTATGAATAATTATATGCCAACAAATTGGACAACCTAGAAGAAATGTATAAATTCTTAGAAACATACAACCTACCAAGACTGAATCATATGATAGAAAATCTGAACCGACCAATCACTAGTAAGGATATTGAATCAGTAATCAAAAACCTCCCAACAAACAAAAGTTCAGAACCAGATGGCTTCACTGGTGAATTCTACCAAACAGTCAAAGAAGAATTAATACCAATTCTTCTCAAACTTTTCCAAGAAATAGAAGAGGAGAGAACTCTTTCCAATTCATTTTATGAGGACAGAATTACCCTGATACCAAACCAGACAAGGATGCCACAAGAAAATAAAATTACAAATCAATACCACTGATGAACAAAGATGCAAAAAATTTCCATAAAATATTAGCAAACAGAATTAAAAATTATATTAAAAGAATCATACACCATGGTCAAGTGGAATTTATTCCAGATGGTTCAACATCTGCAGTGAATGTGACATATCACATTAACAAAATGAAGAATAAACATTATATGATCATCTTAACAGACGTAGAAGAAGCATCTGACAAAATTCAATATCCATTTATGACAAAAACTCTCAATAAAAGGGGCATAGAAGGAACATACCTCAACATAATAAAGGCCATGTATGATAAGTCCACAACTAACATCATACTCAATGATGAAAAGCTGAAAGCATTTCCTCTAAGGTCAGGAAAAAGACAAGGATGCCCACTCTCACCACTTTCACTCAACACAGAATTGGAAATCCTAGCCAGAGCAATTAGGCAAGAAAAAGAAATAAAGGACATCAAATTGAAAAGAAGTAAAACTGTCACTGTTTGTAGATGACATGATATTATATATAGAAAATCCTAAAGACGCCATCGAAAAAATGGTTAGAATTAATGAATTTAGGGTTTCGGGAAACAAAATAATTACACAGAAATCTGTTTTGTGTTCTTCTATACACCAAAAATGAACTGACAACAGTGTCGTGATCGCTGCGGGGGTTGGCTAGGTGGAGGTTGGTAAAGGGAGGGATGGGGGACATCTATAATAGTGTTAACAATACATTTTTAAAAATGTGAGAATCTTAAAAAGAAAAAAAGAATAAAATACTCAGGAATGAATTTAACCAAGGAGGTGAAAGACCTGTATATCAAAAACTATGAGACATTAATGAAAGAAATTGAAGACGACACAAAAAAATGGAAAGCTATTCTGTGTCCATGAATTACAAGAATCAATATTGTTAAAATGTCTATACTACCTAGAGCAATTTACAGATTTAATGCAATCCCTATCAATATGCTAATGGAATTTTTTCAAAGAAATAGAACAAATATTCCTAAAATTTTTATGAAACCACAAAAACATTCCAAATAGCCAGATAAATGTTGAGAAAGAAGAACAAAGCTGGAGACACCATACTCCTTGATTAGAAACTATACTACAAAGCTATAGTAATTAAAACAGTATGATATTGGTATTAAAAAGAGCCACATAGATCAATGGAACAGAATAGAGCCCAGAAAGAAACCCATGCATATATGCTCAATTAATTTATGACAAGGGAATCAAGAATATACAGTGTGAAAAGAACAGTCTCTTCAATAAATGGTGTTGGGACAACTGGACAGCCACATGCAAAAGAATGAAACTTGACCACTCTCTTACATCATATATTAAAATTAACTCAAAATAGATTAAAGACTTGAATGTAAGATCTGAAACCATAGAACTCCTACAAGAAATCATAGAAAGAAAGGTCCATGACATGGGTCTTTGTGATATTTTTAAAAATCTGACACCAAAAGCAAAGGAAACAAAAGCAAAAATAAATAAGTGGGACTACATCAAACTAAGAAGCTTCTTAACAAAGAACACCATCAATAAAATAGAAAGACAACTTATTGAATGGGATAAAATATTTGCAAATCACATATCTAACAAGGGACTAATATCCAAAAAATATAAAGAACTCATACAATTCAATAACATCAACAAAACCATTGCAACAACATGGATGGACCTAGAGGATATTATGTTAAGTGAAATAAGTTGTACAGAGAAAGACAAATACTGTATGATTTCATTTATATGAGAAATCTAAAAATAAAAAACCCACACCAAAACAAATGAACAAATAAAGCAAAACAGAAACAAACTCATACATACAGAGAACAAACTGATGGTGCTAGGGGGAGGGAGATGGGGGGACATAAAGTACATAACTGTAGAATTACTATGTTATAAACCTGAAACTAATATAATATTGTATGCCAACTATAATTAAAATAATTTGAAAAATATTTAACAAAGAAAACATACCACCCCAATCAAGGTATAAATTATTTTCATTACCACAGAAAGTTCCTTTGTGCTTCTTTCTAGCCCGTTCCCCACCCCACCCACCACTTGAGAAGCACCCAGATGAATCACCTTTGGTCTAGGCATTTACAGTAAGAAGAAGGGGAGGGGAGGCAATTTCACGGAGGAAACAGTGCGCAAAGGCGTAGACATTTGAGAAATTGTGTCATGTAAGGGACTTTAGTCCTCTGACCATCGCAAACCTGGGGCTGAGGGCGTGTGGACTCTATTGGATGGGAGTTTGACAGAGCTGAGGCTTGGAGCAGTCATGAAGGGATGGAAAGTCGTAATAATAATACTAATAATAGTAATAATTTTCTTTCTCTTATAAATCACATGGTGTTTTCTAGATGCCCAAAGGACTTTTTCTTTAAAGTTCATTAATTTCACTAAAATTTTTCTGATGTTTGTCATTCTTGGCTATACTCTCAGGTACATGGAATGCTCTTTCAATGTGTGGTTCCAGGTGTGTTAAATGTGCTGTATTTCAGGACGGTTCTCTGAATTAGCACTTGTTCTGCCTCCTTGCTCCACTCTTTTCCTTTGGGGGCTCCTATTTTCTGGATGTTCAATATTTTGCCTGCCTTCAAAATCTGTAACTTTCTCTTGAATACTTTATATCTTTTTATTTCTTTTTCATTTAAAAATGTTCATTTTTTTCACCTGATATTTATCTTAAAGTAGTATCCATCTCTTTTTTGCTTTTGTATCCTTTAAATTTACTATTCATTCCTGAAACAATTATTTTTCTTTATTTTAAAGTATTTCCAGAGTTTGTTTTCTCATTTTGGTTCGTGTTCTTTCATGTCTGGTACCATGTTCTTGATGTCTTCTAACCTGTTTTAATGCAGTATGCTCGCCTTTCCATCCGTTCGTGGGCATGTCTTCTAGCCTGCTTTCATTTCCTCTTTTTTCTTATAATAACTGTGTGGGACTTTACTTCTATTTTTTATTGTTACAGTTTTTAATGTGAAATTAGTTTTCCTGAATTTATAGAAAGAGGCAAGGTTTAGGAAAGATTTCCAGCTCGACAGGGCTCCCTCTCTGTTGTTTTTACACAGTGTAGGCATGGGGCTTGCATTTTGAGCTTTCCTGCCGTTTCCCTCCCCAGCTTATCTGGGCCTCGTCTTTTCTTCGTCACGATGATCTTAGCCAACTTCGTCTGGATTCTACTCCAGGCAGCTTCTCCTGTGTGGAGGGCCCTGACCTGGAGTGGAGCCCGGGAGACCCACTCTGAGAGCTCTCGGGGTCCTGACTGCTCCAGCCCCTTCGGTCCTTCTTACTGGGACCTCTCCCGCCCACTAGAGAAGGCAACACCCTCGGGTCCCTGCCCAACTCATTTAAACGGCTCCCCCTGCACTTTCCAGGGGATGCCATTGGCTGCGTGGGAGTCCTAGGCCCGGGTTCTTCAGAGGATACGCTGTTGCTTCCTTTTGCCTCCTGCAGGGACACCTGGCTCTGCTCATTTGCAATTTGGAGTTTGTGAGAAAACGTGTCCCTTGTTTTGTTATAAATGTTCCTCTGGGTTTTGGCTTTGTTATCTCAGTGTCTGTCTAGCTTTATGTAGGGATGTGCAGAAATGGAAAGATGGCTATTGATGCCACTGCCATCTTCCCAGAATCCTCCAGGAACTGTCTTTTATTTGATGGTCTTTGTAATTAGTGTCTAGCACATTACTAACAAATGGGGCTGTGGTCTACTTAGATTTTTAAATCGCACTCTGCGTGAACTACCTAAGCTAACTGGGAACCGAGCATGCTCCAAGCAGTGTAGGTCAGACTCATCAGAATGCCTTCCTATGCCAGGGCACATGCGTCACGTGGCTCCTGGAGCCATGGGTCTTTACCGTTCCTGGCCCTGCACTGGCATCTCTGAAAAATGCCTGTAAGCTTATCACTTGCATACAATTTCATGTGACACTTCAGAGAATTCCTAAGTGTCTTGAAACCCGTCCATGTTTCCCTTGAGGACTCAAGCTAGGAAACTCTGGTCAGGAGTGATTAAGTATTAAGGATGCGGGCAGACGAGAGGGCGATGAAGCGGTATGCCTATATCCTGCGTGTGCTGGGAGCCAGCTTTATCGGTGATATCTATAGGATCTACCTATCAAATGTTGAGATAATATGTTGGACTCTTCAGTTCCAGACAGACAATCCATGAACAGAGAAAGGGCAGTAGAGTTTGTCGGAAAGGTTAAAGGAAAGAAGATGGCTGTCGGCTACCAAAGCAACCAGAGTAAGTGGGTCAAGTGGACTCAAGATAAACAGGTAAACACAAGATAAAAGGGGGAATATTGGAATCATGAGGCTGGAGGAAACCCGAGAGTTCATCTGATCCACAACTTCAGATCTTAATATGGAAGAAGGTCTAAACCTGGGGTTTCTACAAGTGTGGTCACCTGACCATCGGCATCAGAACCTCCTATTGCTTGTTAAAACGCAGGTTACTGGGCCCTTGAACTCAACCTTCTTGGGCAGGGACCCAGAGATCTGCATTTGAACAGTCCCCTGAAAACCATTGCTCGAAATGATGCAGAGAAGAATGGCACCTTGTCTCTCGAAGGACCAGATGTGGAGCAATGCTGCAATCATATTACTTTAGTATAAGTGCTGCTCCTCCTACTGTTTCATCCTTAAAACTTTCTCCTTTGGACACAGGATGGGATCAACAGAGTTGCAGGAATCGTTGCTGCCTATCAGATGCAGCTGAAACCTTTTGTGCTAATGGAATATTACCTTTGGCTCAAGCATTTCGAAAGAAAACAGTCTGCAGAACAATACTTCTGCCACCAGCAGGGAGTGGGCCGGAGCTTTTGGGGCCTTCTGGTTAGAGGAATGCTGCCCAGACCCTGCCTCTGTCAGCTCACACTGATTTTGGCAGCAAGCCTGCTGGGTCACCCCCCCCCCCCCCCCCCCCGTGGCCTGTAGGAGAGCTGGGCTGTTGGAAGTGACTGTTCCATTGTTCCAAGTCCCCACTCCGGTTTGGAGGAAAATGTGCCCCGGATGCCTCCTCCCATCACTGATTGGATGTGGTCTTGTGAGTGCCGGAGGCTCAGCTGGCTACCCCGGAATTCACCTGTAAGACGGAGGCAGTTAGCCCTGCCCTCGCCCTCTCTGGCTCACCCAGTGCCCAGGGGGCTGGGCCCTTCCCCTCCACTCCCAGAGTAGAGGGTGTGCCTGGGGGCAGTGGTCCCCACGTGGGCAATGGCAGGGGTCCTAGGGGATGCATAACTGCACTCATCTACCTCTGCAGAAACGGAAACAGTCACCTCTGCACTGGCCCCTGCAGCGTGGGCCCCACAGGTCGGGATTCTCAGAGCACGGAGGTCAAGAGGAAATTATCTTCAACACTTTCATGGGACAGAGACAGCACATACCACACACAGATGGCTGAGGCTGCTCCTGTGACTGCTTCTCAATGTGAGCAAGAGTCTCCACCACATTTGCCTCAATTCTCCTGCTGCTAAAGAAACACGCGATGCTGTGTTAGATCTGGTTCGCTAATTATTCAGAGACTGCAACTACCCCGTGCACTTGTTTCCCACGGCTGCCGTGACGGAGAAGCACGCGCTGGGTGTCTCAAAGCAACAGACAGGTATCGTCTCGTGGTTCTGGAGGCCAGAAGCCCGAGATCCAGGGGTGGGCAGGGCCCACGCCCTCTGAGGGCTGCGGGCGAGCTGTCCCACGCCTCTTACACCTCCTGCTTACGGCCACGCGTCCTGGGCTCCTTGCCTGCCGATGGAGCCTCATCTTCCCACACTGTCCTCCCTGCGTCCTCACGCGACCACCTTCATAAGGCCAAGCCGTCCGCTGGCTTAGAAGCCCACCCTGCTCCAGTGTCACCTCAGCCCAACTAACTGCATCTGCAACGAGCCCATTTCCAAGGGAGGTCACATTCTGAGGTACCGGGGGCAAGGGCTTCAATATATCTTTTATGGGGGAAACAATCTGGCTCATAACTTCCTGTTATTTCTGAATAATCATGATATTTTTAGAGGTTGTTAAATATTTTTTAGAGAGGCTGGGTTTGAATCATAGGCCTGCTCCTTGTTACCTATGAGTGGGCAAATTTCCTAAGCTCTTTGGGCCCCATTTCCTCATTCATGAAATGGAAAAAGCTGCAACAGAGACCTCACAAGACGCTGAGATGAGTGAGATAAAAACAGATACAATTTTTAGCAGTTCCAGGCACATAATAAGCACTCAACAAATGTTAGTTAACACTCCTTTTTTCGTTGTGTCCCTTGAGGAGTTATAAGTGTTAGAAATGGATTTCGATCACCCCACGCCAGTTAACTCAGGAAGCACTCACCACATCCCTGCAAAGTCCACAGCGTTTCATCTACGGTTGCTGGAGCCCAGGGAGGCAGTGCTGGAGCCCCAGGGAGGTAGTGTTGGAGCCCCAGAGAGGTAGTGCTGGAACCCTAGAGAGGTAGTGCTGGAGCCCCAGGGAGGTAGTGCTGGAGCCCCATGGAGGTAGTGCTGGAGCCCCAGAGAGGTAGTGCTGGAGCCCCAGAGAGGTAGTGCTGGAGCCCCAGGGAGGTAGTGCTGGAGCTCCATGGAGGTAGTGCTGGAGCCCAGGGAGGTAGTGCTGGAGCCCCAGGAAGGTAGTGCTGGAGCTCCATGGAGGTAGTGCTGGAGCCCAGGGAGGTAGTGCTGGAGCCCCAGAGAGGTAGTGCTGGAGCCCCAGGGAGGTAGTGCTGGAGCTCCATGGAGGTAGTGCTGGAGCCCAGGGAGGTAGTGCTGGAGCCCCAGAGAGGTAGTGCTGGAGCTCCATGGAGGTAGTGCTGGAGCTCCATGGAGGTAGTGCTGGAGCCCAGGGAGGTAGTGCTGGAGCCCCAGAGAGGTAGTGCTGGAGCCCCAGAGGGGTAGTGCTGGAGCTCCATGGAGGTAGTGCTGGAGCTCCATGGAGGTAGTGCTGGAGCTCCATGGAGGTAGTGCTGGAGCTCCATGGAGGTAGTGCTGGAGCCCCAGGAAGGTAGTGCTGGAACCCTAGAGAGGTAGTGCTGGAGCCCCAGAGAGGCAGTGCTGGAGCCCCATGGAGGTAGTGCTGGAGCCCCAGAGAGGCAGTGCTGGAGCCCCAGGGAGGTAGTGCTGGAGCCCCAGAGAGGCAGTGCTGGAGCCCCAGAGAGGCAGTGCTGGAGCCCAGGGAGGTAGTGCTGGAGCCCCAGAGAGGCAGTGCTGGAGCCCCAGAGAGGCAGTGCTGGAGCCCCAGAGAGGCAGTGCTGGAGCCCCAGAGAGGCAGTGCTGGAGCCCAGGGAGGTAGTGCTGGAGCCCCAGGGAGGTAGTGCTGGAGCCCAGGGAGGTAGTGCTGGAGCCCAGGGAGGTAGTGCTGGAGCCCCAGGGAGGTAGTGCTGGAGCCCCAGGGAGGTAGTGCTGGAGCCCAGGGAGGTAGTGCTGGAGCCCCAGGGAGGTAGTGCTGGAGCCCCAGGGAGGTAGTGCTGGAGCCCCAGGGAGGTAGTGCTGGAGCCCCAGAGAGGCAGTGCTGGAGCCCCAGGGAGGTAGTGCAAGTTCCCTCAGCAGAGCCCGTCATCCCCGGAGCAGCCCTGCGGCCTGGGAGGCACTGCGTGTGCTCCTGTGAGCGGGTTCAGGCGGCACTACGTTATGGGGCCCTGTCTCCACAGGAGCAAGGGGCTCACTAGGAAGGTTGGTGTTTTCATGGTGGGCATGGTTCTTAAGGTCACCTCAGAGCAGCCCCTTCCAGCATCATGTTTGTTTCTCTGGCTCTGGCTGCCCTTGAAGCCACTCTAACTTTCCTCCACAACACGGACAACCTTCTCCTGTCCACTTAACCACCTCTGTGTAGAGTACAGGCCTAGCGGCTCTTTGAGGGAGACAGAACCCCCCCCCCCCCCCCCAGCAAAGCTGGCTCCTGTAACCACTGAGATTTTTACTGGAATCCTGGTAGGTGACATTGAGGTATTTTTGAGCTATGGCATGAAGCCTGCTCAGGAAACACTAAACTCTATTTCCTTCCGCTGAGCAGACACAAGAGGAGGGCCCCTTGTCCTTACCAAGTCACATGTGATAAATAATCTCACCCTCCTTCCCAGGCACATTTTTCTCCCAGATGCAGCCACTTTCAAGCTTTCCTTCACCTCTAACTCAACTCCTACCTGGAGATACCTTTCATAATTGGTACTCAGTACCTGCCCCAACATCTGCTCAATAATATACATGTAAACTAAAAATACTTCTGTGGTGCACTTGGACCTGTTCCTATCCCCTGTCCTACTCCACCCTACCCTACCCTATCCAATCCTACCCTACCCTACCCTACTGCACCCTGCTCTATGCTACCTAACCCTACCCTAACCCTATCCCATCCTACCCTATCCCATCCTACCCTATCCTATCTTACCCTCCTCTCCTCTCCTCTCCCTTCCCCTCCCCTCCCGTCCTGCCCTATCCTACCCTGCCCTACCCTGCCCTACCCCACCCTATCCATTTCCATTCCATCTGTCTTCTATTATTCGTAGAGCAGACACTGCTACTGTGCACCAATATCTAGATCTCTTCCAGGTTCCTGAAGTAGTGGCATCAGTATCTTTGAGGTAGGTGGGGCTATATGACTAACTCTGGCCAATGTGCAGTGGTCATAGTGACTAGTGCCACTTCTACATTGAGACATAGAAAGCCAGCGCATAACCCTCCAGCTGACTCTTTTCCTGCTACAGGGACCCAAGGAGGCCCTAGGTTAAGATAGTGGAGTCAGATCCAAGCTGCTTGGGTCACTGAGTTGCCACATGGAGGACAGTTGCCCTAGAGGGTCACTCATATCTTTAGCAGCCTTTACATGAGAGAGAAATAAAACTGCTTGATGGGCCACTGAGAATTGGGAAATGTGTAGTCTCTCCTATTCTGACTAATACAGTATTCTCTTCTATTTTATTTTTTTTTAGAAATGCCAAAATTATTTTATGCTGAAAAAAAATAATGCTGAAAAATAATGCTGAAAAAATTTTAGTTATTGAAATGATTTCATGACCTATTATGGGTAGCCTCCTATAGTTTGCAAATTATTTTCCAAAGCATGTGCCACATCAATAGTCCCTAAGTGTAGATAAAGAGAGAGTTCCATAGAGGAGGGTCCTGCATGAAGCATGCTCCCTCTCAGGGTCTGAGCTTGCTGGCATTGGTGACTTAAGGACTAAGTGGCTGTGTGACCAGGGACCTGGAGAGTTAGGTTGTAATTGTTTTTGGGGAGGGCACCAGGGATTGTTCCTCAGCTGGCTGAAGAGTGGATTTACCCTTTATGTGGGACTTGCCTTTTAGATATGCATAGATCCAGAGTCAGGCCTCATATATTGTGTGTTATCAATAGGCCTGTGTGCATTGGGAACACAGATTACAGGTGTATCCCGGTTATTATTAAAAGCTGGAATACAAAGGCATGAGGTTGCTACTGTCCTGTCAAGTGGTGGAGTCAGAGGCCTCCATTCATGGCTGTGTCCTTGGCTATATAACAGAACCTCACTGCGCCCGCAGATCCCGCTCCACTTACTTTTCCAACCTTCTCCCCACACTCTTTCACAAGCCTTAGTTTCTGATATGAGATTAAGCACTGATTCCTGTTTATATATTACTGTCCCTCTGGGTCTTTGCATATGCTGTTCCCTCCATCTGAACAGCTTTCTTTTCACCTTGGCACCTGGAAATCCTAAATTCATTCAGACAGACTCAACTGTTACTGCCTCTGAAATCCCAATGATCCTTCCCCTGCTGCTCTTCTGTGTCTTACCAGTCTCTACCTTGTAACTAATAAAGTTCAGTTCTCCTCCAATTCTACCTTCAACCAGAGCTGCTTCTCTTTTAGCTTCTTTGTCTTAGAGTTCCACATGAAATTCCACCCAAATAAAAGGGTTCTTATGAATAATAACCACAACACATACCCCAAAGTTAGAAAATCCACTGACTTTAAAAAACAAGGTTGATTTACTAAGGTTGACACGGGAGGCCTTTCTACGCTACTCACAGTTCCCATACCCACCAAATACTCCACAGACTTTCACATTTGCATGCTCTGTTTCCATTACCAGGAACGTTGCTCCTCATCTGCCTTTTGGGGAAGGCCATTTATTGAAAGCCTGTGAGATAGATTGCTATTTACCTAGCCAATAGCCAGTCTCTCTTTTCTTCTTACAATAGAAAGATGTTCTATTTCCTCAGAAGACTGGGTGACCAATTAAATGAAAGAAGTTTGTTGGGTAGAACTTCTAGAGAAGCTCCTTAATGAGCACATCAATTTTGCCCTTTCTACTTTCTCTCCTGGAACTTAGATGAGGTGTCTGGTGCTCCAGCAGCTATTTTGGGGCCATGAGGTAAACTTGAGGATAGAAGCTATATGCTAAGGATGGTAGATGAAAAAGATAGAAGGACAGTAAGAATATTGATGACATCATGGAACTACATTACCAGTTGCAGAATATCTGATGCTGAACTTCTTTTACAGGAAATGAAGACTTCTGTTTTGATTAAACCATTGTTATTTGGATTTTTCTGTTATATGCAGCCACACTTAATCCAAATGGATACACAGATCAATTCAAATAGTAAGTCTTCTTTGTCATTATCCCTGTATCCCAACTAGAGAATTTCTTCACTGGGTCTCCCACAGGTCTTCACTCAGACCTCTCTGATAACATTTCTATAATGTATCAGAAATATTTGACAATATAACTCCTCTCCTGTTAGACTGTGACCTCCCTGAGGAGGGAGCGTGGTCTCATTCCTCTTCATATCTGCAGTGCTTAATTCCCAGTAGTCAGAAATGAGTCCTCTCAGTTGATATTTGTTGAATTAAGTTGAGACTTCAAAAGGATTTAGCGTTTTCTGTTAAAATTCTTTGGGGAAGGGTATTATCTGAAACCTGAACCTTATTTGGGGTTTGGTTGGCAAGAAATAAAGTCATGGGAAATGACACTGGATGGGGGCCTGAGGGACTGGGGTGTGAGGGAGAGGTAGGGCTGGAAGGAAAGGTGGGAAAGCCACAGCCATGGATCTCAGGCGTCCGGAGCTCCCTGGGGTGGCTCCTGTTTGCGGGTATGCTTTCCTGCACACAGAGCCTCGCTCCCCTGGGAAGCCCCGGGAGGAGGCTGCCTGCATTAGGAGTGCTTCCCGCTGCCCCTCCTGCCTCTCTGAGCGGCAGAGCTTCTCCCCTGAGAGTGGGGATCACAGACAGCTGGCTCCGTGGTCATACCCGCAGGCCCCGCCTGTGTGCCCCAGTGGTGTTCCCTTGGTGGCCCCAATTCACTTTAGAATGGTCCGTCACTCTTGAGTTGCAAGATTAAATGAATACGCATTTGGATAAGACGCTTTTGGGCTCTAGATCAAAGTCGTCCCTGCTCAGGGTCTGGACCCCTTTCAGAGTGAGTGCCCAGCCTGCCTCCGCCTCCGCCTCCGCCTCTGCCTCCGCGTGGATTAGGGTGCAGAGGAGAGAAGGCGAGCCCGTAGCACCGTATCAACCCATCTTCCGAGCAGGACAGCTCAGGTGGCGCGCAGAGACCAGGTGCTAAGGAAAACCGCTCTGACTGTGCTGGCATGACCGATACGACCCTTTGGCTAAAGAAAGCCCTGGAGAGCAGATTAAACTGTGCCTCACGATTCGATGATCTTCTCCTGCAAAAACAGTGGAAATGTTTGGTACACTTGCCGTGTGTGTCCACTTTAATAAACAGCACCGGGGCTGTTTTTTTGAAAGTCATAGATCTGGACTTAAACCAAAGAGTGGCAGGGGCTGTCCTGCCGGCCACAGTAAAGGGAGAGAAAGCACCGTGTCACACAACTTCCCTCTCCTTGGCCAAACCTCTGTTTGCCGTGATTATTTACCATGGCTTTGCAATTATGAGCAGAGGGGAGCTGCAAGTCATTCATTCTTTAAAGTGACATAAAGTGGCACTGGAGTCCCAAAAGATAACTGTTCCTTTCTCCTTGTTAATATCCAACTGCTCCTCAGACTCCTGTGAAGATTCATGTAAGCCCAGCTCTAGAAATTTCTGTGGAGTTTGGTTCTGGGCCTCCTTTTGAAACCAGTTTGAAATCACTCTCAGGAGCTGGGAGGGCTGGACTGACTGTGACCCCCAGTCAGAGTCCCTGTGTGACCCTCTCAGCAAGATGGACAGCTTGCCTCACTACGTCCCTCTAGGACCCAGGGGTGCTCATGGGTGCGGGGTATTGGCAGTTTCTCAGAACATAATGACTTTGAGGACATTTCTAGCTCAACCTGAATCTTAGAAAGTGGAATCTGGAAAGGAACCAAGATCTTACAAGATTTCCACCCAACCTAATGGGACCTTGTGTGTGGACAGAAGCTTGAAGCCTATGGGACCCACTCTGCCCCAGTGGAGGCCCCTGCTCCCCAGCTACGCTCTCAGGGCTTCCCCCACCCACAGAGGAGTGATCGTTTATGGGCAGCCTGCCAAACCCGGTGAAGCTTTCCGCTGGCAAAACGCGTGGCCCAGCCAGCCTCACCCTGGGCTCTCCATGAGGTTTCAATTACTTTTGAGGTTCCTGTGGATTGACTATAATTAGGCATAGGGGACGTAAATATTGCTCATATCAGTGGATCTTTCTGTAGCATGAATGAGTTCCTGCTATTTCTGCCCCACAATTTCAAATTCTACGCAATGTCATTGAGTTTCTGACCTGGGTCAGAATCAAAAGCAGAGAGCCCTCGTCTCTCTGACCCTCTGGCTCAGGATTGCATATTAATGATGCCTCGCTTTTATTAAACACTGAGCATGTTGGAAGCTGTGTGTTAAGCCCTTTACACGATTAATCTCCTTAATCCTGGCTGGTAGCGTATCACTATCCCCCTTTATGGGCGAGGAAACGGAGGCGCAGCAAGACAGGTGAAGGGCCAGCCCATGGCCACGCAGCGAGGGGTGGGGGAGCCCGACGTGAACTCGGCTGCTGCGCTGCCGGTCTGACTCCCTCCCGCCGTGATTCTGAAGCTCAGGACAGCACGGCCACCGCCCTGGCCTCAGACAGGGTCACGTCCCTGCATTTTCTGAGGCTGCTTCTGCACCATTCATACCTGAGGCCATCAGCCTAGTAGGTGATGTAGCCCAGGGACTTGGTGGCACGATTCCCGGTCTTGGGTAGGTGGCAGAACTACCCACAATTTGGTATGAAAAGATTTCTCATGGGAGAGTGTACTGGAGGCTTCCATGTGCACTGGTTCTAACGTTTTGTCCAATGCATCCCTCATTCCCTGAGGGAAGAGGAACAGCAGGCGAGGAGTTAGGGGTCTCGGGAGGGGCAACCGCCGTCCCTCCCCTCCCTCTCTCTCTCCGACAGTTTTCAGGTTCCATTCATGAGCTGCAGTGTTCTGAGCATTTTAGGACTTGCGTACATAGTTGATGGAGTATGAGATGTGGCTTATAACCCAGATGCCAGCTGAGGGTGGAATAGAGAGGTTAGGAATGCACCCCAAGCCGAGACACTCTCTTCTCTTTTAACCCACAAGGGGAGCCGGGGCATTTGGAAGTTGGGGAAGTTGGGAATGTTCTTGGTCAAATGCCCTCAGCTGACTGGATGCTAGGGGTGGTCATATCCCCTAATCGAGCTTCTCTCTGTTAATGCTCATTCCAGGGTGTCTGCAAAGACAGGCCTGTGTTCCCTGGCGGTGGGAGCGGTAGGGAAGTGCTGGGAGTATTGATCGACCTTCCTAGGACCTGCCTGAGAGCCACGGCAAAGCCCTGGGCCTGTGCACATGGTGCCACTGGACACAGGCTCTGTCACCTTCTTGAGGGTTTGGAGGAGGCCAAGCCAAGCATTCCAGGGCTCCTTCTGCTGGCATCTGCTGGGCCACAGGGCCCCTGCTGCCATTCAGAGCCCTTGGAGTAAACCTGACATTTGAAAGGAGGCCAACGCATTCTCAGGCGGGGCCCAGGGTCCCGCTGCTGATCGCTGATCACTGAGGTTTACTGCCCGGTGACATCTCCTCCAGTCCCAAACATCCTTTCAGCTGGGGCCTCATAAAGCATTCTTGCTTAGGCTAAGGCTGCGCTGTTTTGTACTGTGGAGGGATAATCTTTTCCTCCCACTGACTTTTTCCAGTTTAGGATGCAGCTCTAGATACAAGTGAACTGGAAAGCAATCACACCAGATTTGAATGGCAACATCTTCTAGCGTTTTCCCCATGAAGCAAATGACTCGGACAAACTCTAAACTCTTTGGAATAAAACTTCGCAGTGTCTGATAGACTGTGAACGCCAGTGCCAAGGCAGGGACCCTTTGAATTATTACAGTCTGCCTCATTCGAAGTTTTAAAGCAAAATGCAGCTCCTCTATTTCTGGACCTCACGAGGTGTGAGCCAGCAGAATTCTCCACCTCTTGGGCCTTCCTCTGACCTGTGGCTGGGCTGGTGTGGGATGAGGGACAACTGCTGGTGAGGAGGGGAGGCCCGGGAATGCCCAGCAAGGCGACTCTAGGTGGGCAGCTGGCATTGATGGAGGAGGTGACAGAGCTCGGAGCATTTCCTATTGAGTGCTGTACCTTTGTCTTGGCCAACTCACACCTTGGGCAAAAGTTTTTGCTTTTCCAATTTAGAGAATTGCTAATAAAGCAAACTATGACTTATCTGTAAGGGGCAGATATCGGAGGATGCTGTGGATCAGAAGGAAAACTCAGCCCTCCTCTGCACCCTGGCGGCTTCTTTGCCTGTACCTGCCACTGCTAGCTCCTCTGGTGACTTTGTATCTTTTTCTATGATTCACAGGTTCCTGCAGTTGGAAAAAGAACCTGGAATAGGTCGCCCGTTGCTCTGAGTTCTCTTTGCAAACTCTGCCTGCCTGTGGAGGAGCTGCCTGCGTGCCCTCAGGTTTGGAGTAATTCCCACGCTGCTGCTCCGGCGAGCCGGGATGACCGCGCTCCTATTTCTGCCTGGCACCTTGATCTTCCGTGGTAATGAAATAACAGTGGGCTAGTTTATAGAATCGTTGCATCCATAGACCTTTGCACTTAATTATGAGTGGCCTGGGTAAAGAGGAGGATTCGCATGATGCCAAAGGAGATGCTAGAGATTGAAATATTTCCCAGAGGTCCGCTATTTGGCTTTTCCAGACGGGCTCAACACCCCCAGCGCTTGTAGGTAAGTGTAACTAGGGTGGACTCTCCAGGAGATCTGGCCTGACCAAAAAAGTCCTCCCGGGAGAAAAACATTTAGCCTTTGATCGACTTGTTTTTATTCAGAAAAGCTGAAATGAAATTGATGTTATATGTGGAGAACTGGTCATTGTTTTATTGCTGACAAGACTACAACAGGAGGAATGAGCATTTCCTTCTGAGCAGTATTGTCGTGAATTGAGAACTAAAGAGCTTATGGAAAATAGCTTTCCAAGGATTATTTTTGTTTGCTTAAATGCTGCTGACGACTGTAGTTCCAGCTGCCCACAAAGAGAGCGTGGAAAAAATGCTGTAGCAAAACCAAAGACCTCATCCCTCCAACGACATCCAAACGCCCGCTTCCTGGGACTGCTCAGTAAATATAAGCATACAGTTCAGGTTCTACTTATTTGTGTTTTCAGAGCCCATGACTTTTCCCAGGCTTTCTCTAAAAGGCTTGCTCGGTCGGCCCTGCGTCACTGTAACCACTTATGAAAGAAAACTTGAATCTGGAATTCTCCGGCCTTGCCAAGGCAGGTTCTCGGGTTGCACCGGGACACGCTGGGGTGAGCGGTGCGTCTGCAGGTGGCTCCCGGCTCCAGACAACGGGCCCATCCGTCCCCGACCCAGACGTTTCAGGTGACATGATTTGGTCGGTGCTGAGGAGGGGGCTCCACGGCTACGGAGTCGCTGCCAGCGGGGCCCATTGGCAGTGATGCCCGTGAAGCAGTTTCTGTTATTCTTGCTTAGAAAGAGCAAGATCATTACAGATGTGCAGCCGCTATGACTCCTCAGGTCACGACCAAGGTGAGTAACGTTAATAAACCGCGAGCCAACAGCCTAAAGCCCGAAACAACCTAAAGCCTCAAACAACCTGGGAAACCGCAAAGACGGCCGCTCAGTTTGCGGCTCGGACTGTCTCTGGCCCGGAGCAAACTGAAGCCCTTTGCCTCTGCCCTCATCCCAGCCGCACCATGGCCCCAGGGCTGACGAGACAGAGCTGGCAGGAGTGGCCCAGGGGCAGTGACATCTCCACCCCCGGAGCATCGGCCATCAGGCTGGGAGCCTGGCCGGTGCACAGCGGCCCGGCCTCTTGGAAGGAGCCGGCCTGCTGGGCAGGGCTGCGCGGGCTGGGAGCGGGGCTCCTGCGCGGGGGTGGGAGGGATGCTCGCAGGGCCCTTGGCCACCCCGCTCTGTTGCAGGCTGAACAGAGGAGCTCAGTGTCGGAGGCTCAATTCACTGCAGCCAGTGGCACGGCGTGCCAGGAACAGGGCTGCTCCGTACGCTTTGACTTGACTTTTTGTTCATCCAGTTTCAATAATGTTTCTCAATTATTTTTTTGAAATGTCCTTTTGTCTTTACACTTTCAGCCCTGAAGCTCTGACAAAGGCTAAGATGCAGGAAGGACACTTCACATTTGTCCTGACAAAAACTGGCCTCCTGGTCTCCCTCTCCCGGGTCTATTACTCCTGCGCTCCGGGTCTCACCGAAGGCTCCACCGTCCACTGCTGTGCTCAAGCCCGGGCCTGACCTTCAGCTCTCTCCTCCCTTCCCCACCACAGCCACTCAACCAACCAATCAATGAATCAGTCGCCGAGTTCTCTCTATTCCACCTGCGACAGACCTCCCCATCCCCCCATCCGTCCATCTGTCCACCCGGTCATTATCCATCCATCCACCATCCATCCGTCCGTCCATCCATCACCAATTTATCCACCCACTTTTCTCCAACCCACTGCTGCTGCCTGGCCGAGGCTGCCAGCCTCTCTCCCCTGGGTGGCTGAGGCTGTCCTCACTGGTGCAGGGCTCTGTCGACCAGACCCAGCTCGCTGTCCCAACCTATTCCCAATCATAACCACAGTGGTCCTTCCACAGTGTCGACTAGATCCTGGTACTTCCCTGCTACAACCACGTTAAAGGCTTCCGATGGCCCTAGGAGTTTAAATCCTAAGAGCAGGATGCAGCCAGGCTCTAGACCTGCCTCCGGCCCTTTTCAATGTAACTGCGTGCGCTGAGTCCTGTCTTCTCTCTCCCTTTGCATTTGCCCTTTCCTCCACCCGAGTGCCGACTCCTCCACTGGCTACTTCCCCCTCAGTTACTCAGGATTCAACGTTTAAGTGTCGGGTCCTCCAGGAAGCCTTCCCTGACCCTCCCTCCCCTGTACTTCCATAGCCTGCACCCATTCTAACAATGGGACCATGGAATCTATTGTCAAAACTAGGGCACCTCTGGGAGTGAACGGGGGCACCTGCACATATTACGCATAGACAACGGGCATAAACTAGAGCTGACCCAGGCAAACCTTAATCATAGAACTTATCACATTTTGAAACTGCTTGTTAACTGGCCAGGGCCACCCTACCCTACCTGGCAGACGGCGGTTTCCCTGATGACAGAGAAGGCCCAGTTTCCAGCGTAGGGCCTCCACAGCAGGTACTCACTGCATACATACACAGGTATATGAATGCCTAATGGCCTTGGTGTCTAATGGAGCTAGGTCTTCTCTGCTTGCCCTCGGAAGCAGCCCTCGGCTGTCATGAACAGCTCAGAAAAGGGGTGTACTAGAGGGCTTCGCCAACACCTCCCAAATTCCAAAGCACATCTGACTGAAATGAAACAGATGGGTTGGGTCCCAAAGTGGGCCTTGTGGCAGATAGACACCCTGGGATGTTAAGACATAGTACATTGTAAGTGGGCTCTGCGCCCAAATAAGTCATGGGAATTAAGCATATCTCTCTATTGCCAAGATCTTTTAAACACTGTGAAGTTAGCAGTGTTTCTCAAATTTATAGAGACAGAACCTAACCCCCTGACCACTGTTATATCCTAGACTTCGTGTTCCGTGGACCTACTATGAGAACCCATGGAATCACTGCCCGGACATCTCTAGGTAGGTGAAAGCGTGGAGCCCTGTAGGCCAGCGATGGACTTTGTTTCTTCCCATTGCCAACGGGGCCCTGGCACACAGGTGATGCTAAATCTGTCACATGTGACTGTATGTCATGCTTTCAGCTCAGCACAGAAAGCTTGGGGTGAGGGATCCAGGTCACCAGCCACACCAGCAATCAGAAGCTGGATCTACTGGCAGGGAGGGTTCAAAAAGTCTGTCTTGAAGAATTTTTGCAGTGCAACGGGTTATTTTTCTTCTCTGATGCCATCCCTTTGAAATTAATTATTTAATTACGGGCCGACACAGCTCCATGAAGCTACAAGCTGAGTCTCTTCCTTTTCCACGGCCCCTTTTCCCATCTAAAAGGGAAAAGTCAGGAAACGCCACAGTGAAGTTTGCGTTGAGCAGCGTGAACTGCAAGTGGGTCCCGTGGAGGGACTGCTGCTCACACTGCTGCTCGAAGCCAGTGGAGGGCCCAGGCGACTCCCACTTGTGGTCCCTTGATCCTACAAAGAAGAGCCATCCTCCTGGCCCCTTCCCGGCCTCCTCTGCTACTGCAGCGGGAGCAGCAAGCACAAGCCAGGACTTTAGAAGCCGCAGGAGCCCCGCCAGCGGGAGATGGGGTGAGGACACGGAGCCGGGGGCTTGCACAGGGCTCAGAAGCCCCAGCACCGGCCTCGGCTGCCAGGCGCAAATACGGACGGTGCAGCTGCACCACTTCACGTCTGGTGTTTTCTTCTGGGACGTTCAGGCACCAAACGAATTAGCAAATGCTTCTGATTTTTAGGCAGTTTAAATTTCCTAACTATGGGTGACAGCTGTGAGTTTATGCTATTATACCCATTGCACAAGTGAGTAAACTGAGATGAGAAAGTTTAGGGAATTTGGCTCAGTTCATATATCTGTCGTTTGAACCCAACTCAGCCTAGTTCCAGAGGCCAGGTTATCTCCGCTATATCCAGCCTCCCCCCCGCCCCCCCAAGCTCAGGCTGGTCCTGCTGGTGCTTGCTCATGTCCGCAGAGCAGCCCCCATGCCTCGTGGCTGGGGACATCCCAGAGCTGTGAAATGCAGGGTATGGATTAGATGGCCTTGGATGGCCTTGAAGGCTTCTTCCCGGTCTTACATTCTGTGCTGCTGGGAGACAAGCAGAAGACACTAACTGTATTAGGGCCCAGAGCTGCACTAGGGCTCTGATTTCTTTGCTTTTTCCCTGGGGAAAGAGGTCCTTTAAATTGGAGAAAATGTGAGTATAAATCTCTCTTCTCATCTATCTTTATTTTGGAATGTGTTTAAGGATACATATTATCTGCATTCCTCTCCCTGTCTATCTCTATACTTACATCAATTCATAAATAAAATATACAGCTGCTTGGCTCAAATGTATCACTTGCCTGTGAGCTCCCTCCTGCAGGCACTGTCCCTGCCGGGGGAGCTGCTGGCTTGGCTCACAGTGACGCTCCGTGACCTACTTGCCGGCCTGGTGCAGGCAGGTTTAACGAACGGCCTGGCAGGTGTGTGCATCACCGAAACCGGTGTTAGGTGGCTCCGCTCTGCCAAAAATATGTAGACGTGATGAAGTCAACTTCGCGATCACACGTTCCAATAGGAAGCCTGTGAGGAGCACATGGTTTTGGAAATGGCTCGGGGAGGGAGACTAATTTGTGCTGCTCAGCATTCGGTTATTGGCACAGTTGGCATTTCCCCAAACACTGCCTTTAGTTTCCTCAGTGCTTACGGGGCAGAGAGGATCTTCAAAGCAGAACCCCCTGAGGCCCGGGCGTCATCCTGCAAGTCCGCTCCCTGCAGTTGGAGCTGGTTAGAGACCGAGGCTGGGCGCAGGGAGCGTAACTGCGGCTGTTGGTCAGTCCCGGGGCTTCTGTGAGTCTCGCTGGGCCTGGGCTGGAAATTCCAGAACAGTGTGACACAGCATTGGGCAGTCTCAGAAGCGCAAGTTGGTTTAACCTCTGTGAGCAGGTTTTAAAATACGATTCCTACAGTATTTTCCTACTAATGCTGAAGCACTGCACCTCTAGCAGCCGTCAGTGTGCCGAATGCCTAATGTCTGAGAGGGACTCACTGTTACAGCCAAGCCGGCAGTTAGGACCAGAGAGCAAAAAGAAAAAATTTTATAAACCTCCTTTCTTATACACATCAGTGAAAAAACTAGAACAAATAAGATAATAAAACAAAAATTCATAAAATGCTGTGGAATATACTCAGCTAATATGAGCACTCGGTGCACTGAGAATTCTGTTTCTTGTAAACTAAATTACAAAAAGTTGGACCAAAAAAATCAATGGACTATTATTTATGTTCTATTTAATCTGGGTGCTTTAATAATGTCTATCTGGCCAAATACAGTATTGCTTTTTCACTGCTGTGGGACTCACTTAACCTCAAATGAAACTAAAGTAAACTAAACCCAAATCATCTGCCCTCTCTTGTAAGCGTTGTTTTCAGGGGAAAGAACGTGTGAATTTAGGCAACTGAGGGAGGAGGGGAGATGCAGTAGTTTTGATTTTCTAGCTTTTTTCAATTAACAAACACCTATAGAAGATGTGAGAAAACAGAAAAATGCCTATATTGGTCTTTGCCCCCAGCCCCACCCCATCCCTGTTCCTGACACAGGTCTCCTAAATCCCTGGTACGTTCCTAAGTGATAAGAACACTAAGAGCATCTTTTGTTCTTATGAGGTGACTGGTGGCTGCTAGAGGCTCCTGGATGGAGACTGTCGCCATAAAGACCAGGCCATGATTAGAAGCTTGGAATTTTTGGAATTTTCAGCTCCACTCACTCTCCATTCTCCAGAGAGGCGACAGGCTGGAAATGGGGTAATGACTGGTCACACCTCTGTGGGGCGGCCTCCGCAAAAATCCCAACAGTAGGGGCTTCTGAGAGCTTCCAGGTGGGCAAACACACACATAGCCTGAGGGGGTCGCATCCCAATTCCACGGGGACAGAAGCCCCTGTTGCCTGTGACCCTCCCAGATCTCACCCTACATATCTCTGTATCTCTTCATCTGGCTGCTTGTCTGTTCCTTTAATAAACTGCAAACGTAAGTGTTGCCTGAGTCCTGTGAGCTGCTCTGGCAAATTAATTGAACCTGAGGAAGGGTCTTTGAGTCCTCTCGGTCAGTCAGAAGCACAGGTGACGACCTGGGCTTGCCAGCTGTGTCTGAAGGGGGGGTGGACAGTCCTGTGGGACTGAATCCTTAGCCTGTGGGACCTGCCTCTGTTTCCCGTAGACGGTGTCAGAACTGTGTTTAGTCATAGGACACCCAGCTGATGTCTGACGCTGGCGTGTGGTTGTGGGGGTGACCACACATTTGATGACCAGAAGTGTCAGAGCAAAGAGTGCTATGCGAGGAGGGAAGGAGACTCAGAGAAGAACTGGGCTTTTCCCTGCCCAGGAAGAAAACTCTGGATCTTTTCTTTATAGTGGGTAAGGCTCAAATCCTCACTGTGCATTTTCAAATCTTCACGAGGCAAAACTTGCTACACACAGTGCCCGGATATCTGGTGCAGGAGCTGCTTCCAACAAGATGGGAAGCTCTAGTTTCTACTCTACATGAACTTTTTGAGAAAATCAGCTGGATTCTAAATTGGTTGTCCAAATACTGATAGAAATGAAATTCACAGACAAGGGGAGATGGAGGGGTGGAGGGTGGGCAGTGGCAATCCCTACAGCCTTGCCCAAGCTTCTTCTGACAGGTATCTAAACCTTAGCTCCACTTTGTAATTCTCTTCTCAGTATCTCAGAAGCTGAGTGCTCAGAGAGGCCACATTACATGCTTAAAGTCACGCAGCTCCTCCTTAGCAAGACTGGGATTCCAACCTTGGTTAGACATGTTCTTTCTACACATGGCCCATGTAGGAAATAGAATTATGTCTAAAATAACATTATCATGAGAATTAATAGTTATAATTTCAATTAGTGTTTATGACTTATTGTAAAAGTTTCATCTGCAAGATGAAGGAACTGATTAGATCATTGAGGTCCTATCTATGATAAAATTAAATGATTTGATATTATTGGTTTAGAGAAAGCTGAGGGTACCTCTAGCAGTCTATGAGTTGAATTTGGTTGCAAATAGGTTTCATTTTGCCTGTTGATGGAACAGGCAGACATCTGATGCTTAAGATTTTCTGAGCTAATATTAAAACAAAGAAGAAAGCTTATGTAAAAGTTGGACTTTCGGTTCCTCCTGCACAATCAGCAGACTTGGCAATTGATTCAGCAACTCTGAAAGGCAACAGCCAGTTGGCTTTGAGTACCAACTGCTCACTTTAGATGTGTTCGGCAGTTCTCCACTTTCCCATAGTTCCCACCAATCCCCAATGTCTCCCTGACATGGAAACCATTGTTTTTACTTCTTCCCGCCCCCCCCCCCCCCAAATCTGACAGCTTCCCTTGTTTCCCTGCTACCCTTTCCCTTTAGGCACTTTTAGGTGGGTTTTCTGATACAGAAAGCAGTAAAAGCCAGGAGAAGAGAGACTTGCACTCAAGAACCTATCATGCCACTAGTCAGTTCCGTGATATTGGGCTAGCCCGTTAACCACTCGGAACTCAGATTCCTCATCTGTTCCATGGGGACGAGGAATTTTTGGGGGAGTTTGAATAAAATGGTCCATGAGATTATGCTCAGTAAATGTTAACTGACCCTAAGACATTAAAAAAAAATATTTCTTAAAGAATTTTTGCTCCCCCCATTCAGAGAGGATGTTATGACAGTGTAGCTATAACCTGTCATATCCATTCTCACAGCTGACCTTTCTAGTCACATGTACCCTTTTCCACACCATCTGCCCTTCTTTCTTCCTTCTTTAGCCAACTGACTTTTTAAATTATGCTTCAGACTATTTCAAGGTCACTGTGCCTACATAGGACATCTTCCATGACGTGAAATGGAACCACAAAGTAAGTGTGCAGAAGCCTGTTTCCTCGACTTCAATCTAAGAATCGGCCACGATGGCAGTGTATGCACCTGCAAGGGGCTATGGGGATGGAACCTGGGAGGCCCAAGAGTGACAATAGTAACCCTTGGGCTGGATGCAGGTTCCCAGGCCTGACAACTTCAAACACGAGGGGAATGGCCCAAGGAGGCCCTTATGGAAATAACTGACCTGCATTCTGGCAAAAGCATATAATTAAAACAAAATTATTTGGAGTGGAGAATGGCTTTCTCCTTGCATGAAAGGAGAGATAAAATGTTTGTGTTGCCTGCTGAGTTCTCTGTAAGGTTTATCTATTTGGACCAAGTGTTGAAAGGGTTTTCCTCATCTTGGGGTTCAGATTAAACACTGTGTGTGCCCCCTGCAGATGAACATGTGGATGGCAGTGGGTGCTGGGAAGGCACTGGGGTGAACAGACAGAAGGAAGTCAGTATGGCTCTGAAACCAATTCTGACTGAGACCCAATGGCCTTTTTGTCTCCTTGTCAGATCCCATCTCAGAGCTGTGCTGCATTTTAGTGGCATGAACATGAGCTCCTACTGGGGAGGTGGAGAGGATGTGGTTCGCTGGTACTATCTTCATGTGCTCCTCGCTCTTGGGAGTTCAGTTCCCAAGGTCTAGAGGTGGCAGAGGTTCCCTGGTCTTCTGAGGAGCAAACGCAAGGCTGTGCAGCAGCGACTGGTGATGCAGGACTTGCTGGTGGTCAGGGGCTGCAGGTGAAGATGGGTTCCTGGGTTTCCGGACGCTCCTTTACTTTCTGTGGCTGACTTAGGCTTACGCTTTGAGAACAGCTTCCTTAGTGCAGTGAGAACACAGGACACAGGACGGGCTCTGAGTTACACGTCCTGGGGGCTCTGAGCAGGCCGATCTGATTAGGAGCTTGTTCTGAGAAATCTGGAATCCAGTCTTTCAGACACTGAGTCCTACGCTCTTTGCCTTTCCCCCTGGAGGGCCAGGAACATGAGAGGACAGGCTGTGGGACAAAATCGGGGCCTCCATGTCCATTTTGTGGTCTTAGGCAAGTCTCTCTCTCTCAGTTCCCCTATTTCTCAGAGAGATCACTGTACTGAACGAGGTGATGGGGGGGCCACGCGTGTCTGCTGGCGTCGCTGTCTGCCTGCTGGCTGGCATACAGTAGGTACTCAATACATCTCAGTTCTCCTTGCCCTGTATGATGCCCACATGCCTGCTGCCCTAGCAGAACGTGTTCTGAGTCATGGGGAGGGTGTTGAATATTTTATGTTACCCATCATGTACTCTCTTTTCTAAGCATGTACAGTTCTTTCCTGAGAGGTAAAGAAGGCTCGCAGAAGACTAAATCAGCAGGTACATTTTAGCTTGATTCCAAGCTAAGCCCCTTGAGAAACCCTTCTTTGCAAAGAAGCTGCAGCCTGCGTCAGGAGCCCGAGGCCACCTGGCTGCCCGCCTTCCTGCGCCTTCACACCAGCACCCACGCTGGAATCCCTGGCAGGGCTTCGTAAAGCAGCTGTTAGGAGCCTGGACATGAGCATATCTTACAGTTCCCAGATGTTTCGGTTGGCCCTGGTCTGGGGACCACACTTGGAGGACCACCACTTAGTGTGAAGAGGCAGTGGGGACTCCTGGGCTCTGGGCCCATTGTTTTTGAAGGGGCTGCATGCGTGGACAGGTCACTTATGTCCTGGGAGACAGAGCTTTCCCTTGTCTGACAATGGGAAAGAGTATAATTTAGAGCTCAGCTTCCCGATCTTCGTTCTGTGGTGGGTGGCCACCAGCCCTGCTAGGTGATGGAGGGCTGGGGGAGTCAGTGTCCCACACATCTGCAACCCATCCAGGGTGCTGACACACAGGCTGCGAAAGTCTGACCAAGGGCTGAGAGCACGTGCTCTCAAGTCCTGGGAATCTTAGGCTGAGTCCTCACCCTGCCGCTCCCGTGCTGGGTGGCTGTTTCCCTAGGCCTGAATCTCAGTTTTGGCAGCCGTGCAATGGGCACAGTGCTTACGCCTATGTCATAGGTTTGTGGTGAATATCAAATGAGGCAGTGCATGTATAGCGCTTGGCGTGCCATAGTTTGCACATAGTGAATGCCAGTGCCTATTATTTCTTATTATTAGCTGTCATTTCCATTTCTAAAATTCTGTGATTCACTCTTATACCTTAGTGGAATAGGAGGAAAGTGCTCTAAATTAATTCTTTTCAAACCTTAATATGATCCTGGGGTCTTATTAAAATGCTGACTCTGACCCAGTAGGTCTACTGCAGGGCCCAAGAGTCTGGTCTGAGCAGCTCTCGGGTGATGCCCACACTCCTGGTCCACGGAGCTACCGGCTGAGCCACACGGCTCTTCAGCGGTCATTCTTGAACTTGGGGCACACTGGAGTCATTTGGGGATCTTATAACAACCCCAGGCCATATGCCAAACAATTAAATCCCGATCTCTGGAGGTGGGATACAAACCCGTTGGTGAGGCCCCCAGGTGGTCTCGTGCACACGCAGTTTCAGCCGTGCTGGCTCTCATGGTTGGCTGCAGGCTGGAGAGCTTTAAAAATGATGATGCCCAGGTCCCACTCCCTAAGATTCTGATTGGTCCAGGCTGAGGCAGGAGCGTGAGGGGTTTAAAAGCTCTCAGGAGGTTGTAATGAGCGGTGAAGGTCCAGAACCTCTCTCCAAAGTCTGGAGTGCTCTTCTATGAGGCACAGGGGCAGGTGGGCTGCCCTGCACTGCAGAGCCCAAAGCAATGAGCTCCCCTTCTGATGGATCCCCTTTTCCCTAGGAGATATGCATTAAAAATGGCCCCCCAAAGTTTTTACCCTTAAAGCTAAAAACCTATTTATCATCTGCATTCAGAAAGCTGTGCTCTCTAATAGCTCAGAAGTAGCCCAAGGAAGAGCACCAGCTCCTGACACGCGCTCCAGCACCCTCGGTGTGACCGTGGGAAATCTTCTCCATGAACTGTGTGTGGATGTTTGTTTCCCCATTTTCTCATTTTCAGACCCAGGTTAATCCTACAGAGTGACTGCCGGATGGGTGTGTGGTCCGATGCGGCTTCGAAAACTCTCCTGCTCAGCGTCTCGCGGTGCTCAGATTTCCTGGCTCACTTTGGACTTCTGTGCGAAGGGCACATTCTGCAAGCCCTGCAAATCTGTCGTATTTAAGCTACAGTCGTCTCTCTCTCTCCATGGTGGCGATTACTCCCTGTTCTCTCAGCGGAGATACAGGGAAACCAGCAGGAGGGCGGAAATGATTGTTTTAAGCTGTGGCAGGAAGACTAGCCTTGCGGGGTTCCTCTTTTACTTGACCCCCCAGTGGGACAGTCCCACACTTTTCCATTTGGTCCCCGGGCCCCCGCCCGCGCGTCCGGCTGGTAGCCTGTACTTTAGCTTTATGCAATGACCCCAAACGTCTTGGTTTCTCTGGCACTTAGCTCACTGCCCAGGATACAGCAGGTAAACAACTGAGAGAGTGGCAGGAAGATGTAAAATCGGGTAGCACAAAAGGAGCCAAAGGACTCCAGAAACAGAAAGAAAACGACAGGTGAAGACACGTCGTTGACGCTACTGTCTTAAAGGGACAACACTGCGGGAGATGCGTGAGGGCGAGGCCGGGGTCCTGGGCGAGGGCTCTGTGGTGTGGGGAGGATGAGGGGCCCCTGAAATAGCCAGAGAAACAGTGAGAAGTGACAGGAGAGAGGGAACAGGGTGGGGATTCTGAGGGGCAAGGGACACAGACTGGAGGAGAGGAGGGAGGCTGGGGGAAGGAGCCGGGAGAGCGGCTGGGAGGCCCATCTGTCTGAGGCCACACAGGGCGGCTCAGGCGGGACACGGGGGGATCTCGGGGAAGCCACACCTGGACAAGCTGAGTCACTTCAGGTGTCACCACCTGTTCTGGAATTAAATGTTTTCAAGCTGCCCGATCCTCCTGGTTCTCCATTGCTCTCCATGAGAGCCCCTCCCACGGTATAGCCGCCTCAGGACACCACTGGGACATCTACCAGGACACCGAACATGACGCACAGAGGACTCCTGGCAGGCTTCCCTGACCCCTGCCCTGCCCACATCCTGCCCTGCTCCCCCCCCCCCCCAGCACAACACAACTGGACCTCCAGGCATTTCCCTTGTCTACTTCCAGGCACTTCTATGGCTGCCTTCCTGTCCCCACAGACCCTGGCTCCTCAGGGCCACTGCCAGCCTACTCACAGCCATCCTGCGAACAGGAAAAGGTGCCCATGGGGTGCTGGGCAGATGAGTTAGACAAGGCGCAGGTGAGACCAGACTAGCATCCTGGCCAGAGTGAGAGGCCCTGCGAGGAGCTAAGCGTGTGATGAGGGGGTGTACATAAAGGATTGCTCAGGGGAACTTTCTCAGAAGGTGACATCGAAATAGAGTTTCCGAAGACGAGCAAATGTTTTCCCTGTTCCAGGGGTTTTCTGTGGTGGGGAAGGTGGAAGGAGGGCAGAGGCCTCTGGGGGCAGGGCCAGCACTGGAGGGAGCAGAGGCGGGGAAGGGAAGATGTTGCACATTCCCTCAGTGTTTGCCTGGAAGGCACGAGAGGGGCCTGAGCAGTGACGGGGTAGAACAGGCAGGAAGGGCCCGCTCGTGAAGGAACTCGAATGCCACGCTCCAAGCCCAGGTGTCACCTCACAGAAACAGGAGTGTCGGCCTTCGAGCAGGGACGGACGCAGTGAGACTGGCATTTGAGAATGATTACTGTGGAAAGGTATTATTATTTGTTTTTCACATGTGAGCAAAGCCAAGCCCAAGGGGTATTTACAAGTGACCTGCTCCATGTCACACAGTCAGCGGCAGAGCAGAACCTGCCTCCACGTCGCTGTGCTAACCCTGGAGATGTCCTCGCAGAGCTTGCGAGGCCCGTCTCACCATCTCACCTCCCTCAAGAGCCCGAAAGGATGAGACTCAGCACAGATGTGCCCTGTGTGCCCTGAAAGAGCTGATGCTAAAAATCTGGTTCCTCCATTTCTTAAAAGAACTTCATTCATACCAGGTTAGTCTTGAGAAAGTTACACCAAAATGCTCCACTGGGCACTTACTGGCATTGATTTCCAGCAAACATTTATGCTGAGTGTCAGCTGAGCTGGGAGAGAGGACTCGGCGATCTCTCAGAGCTCCGTGGGCACACAGTCAGCCCTGAGCTGCCCCTCACGGTGGGTCTGTACGCGCACCACGGCCGCTGGCGTGGCCTGTTCCTTCAGCATCACTGCCAGGTGGGCCTGCGAGAGCGAACTGAATTCTCAGCATTTCTCCTTTTCCCGTCGCCCACACACAGGGAGCCTTCTACCAAGTAGAGAGATGCCTCAGGGAGCATGGAGAGGTAAGAAAGGGCCTGAAAATCTTATCCATTGGGTTGATCTTCTGAGCTGGGGACCGGCCAAGCCACCTGGGAAACTCTGCCTTAGTGCCGTGCCTGGGGAACGCCTTGTTCAACAATAGCAGAAGGACCTGCAATTTATCAGGGGCTGCACCTCTCCTCTGAGACATGGAGCTGAGAGAGCGCCCCACCCCTTACTCACCCGGAGTTTGGGGGAGACACTCTGGGACAAGAGGGACATTCCTGTCTCATTTAGACATGGCTTCCTTTGGGCGGCATTTGGGCCTCCATCAAGGACTTGGCTTCCAGTTTTCAGACTTGATAAAGTTGAGCCAAGGCCTTTCTTAAGTCAGGACCCCCAGGTCCATCTCCAGAGGCCACGGCGGTGCTCTTCTCACTGCTCATAAGGCTGACTCTCTCTCTGAGGTTTCTTAAAACAATAGTGTGAATAACACCTTTTCCCAAAACGATCCCTCAGACATTCAAAATTGACCTCCTATTAGTAATTTTTAAAACAGTTTTGTTCAACATCCTCTGCTGTTTCCTTCTAGAGTATTAAAATTTAAACAAGTGGCATTAAATGCCTTGGTTTTAACATGCAGATCTTTCCAAGGGGAAGCCAAGGAGAAGAGAGCATCCATCCCTACACACTCACACATTCACACACACACAAACACACCACCCACACACTCACACGCACACTCACATACACTGACACTCTCACACACACATATTCACACATACACATACACACAGAGACACACACTGACACAAATGCACACTCACACACATACACTGACATACACACTCTCATTCATGTACTCACACACACATACACACATACATACCACCCACATACACTCACACGCACACACTCATACTCTTTCACACTCACACAATATTAACACAAACACTCACACACTGACAAACATACACACTCACACTCATACACATAAACACACACTCACACAAATGCACACACTCACATAGCCCTGCCCCGACAAACACACCCACACACACACTCTTTAGCATTCTAGCTCCTCCTGTTGGTGACTGCTCAGTTGTGTTTATAACTTTATCACTCAGGGTCAGCCAGTTGACTTGAGTCTATGGATAAAAACCTTGGAGAATATTTTATATTTTGATATCTGATCCTGGACCAAATCTCAAAATTATATTTAATTTTGGGGTTTAAGAAAAACACTCCTTTTTCCTTTGCTAAGGCAGTGACAAGGCAAAGTCACAGCTTTTATATAAATATCTGTATGCTCAAAAATCCTAAATGCTAAGAGATTAAAGATGGCAGCAGACTGAGTGGAAGCTACATTGACACTCTCCCGAGACCAAACTGGAATTACAACTAAAACAGAGAAAAACCATCCTGAAGCTGGAGAGCATCCTCATAACCAAGGAGGAAAAGTGGAGACCACATAGATACTGGTAGGAAGTGTGGAGGCACAAGAGGGCTGGCTGGGCTCCCATAGGCAGAAAGTCCGGAGGGAGATCTCAGCTGTGGGAGGTTCCCACTGAGGACTCTGAGGCCTAAACCCCAGGTTGGGCTTCCCACTCAAGAGCACCAGAACTGAGAAAGGTGTCCCTATAACATCTGGCTGTGAAAAGCAGCTCGGTTCCTGTCTGCCAGGAAGAAATGGCTGGAAATACAGGCATCCTCTTAAAAAGCCATCGCATAAAGTTTTGTGTGCAGCCACTCACCTTGGGCTCTAGCAGAGGGAGAGCAGAGTGGACTGGAGCTGTGTGAGGAGAACTTAGGGTTGTGGGCTCTGGAGATAGAGCTCAGAGGGCACCCCTCTGGATACCTGTGCTGAGTCATCCCCCTATATTGCAGAGAATATTTTTCACAGGCAGATATTTACCTTCCAAGCAGCTTTTGCCTGAAGGGGAAGCAATTATCCCCACCCTGCTGGAAAACCTCTCTCGCTCTACCCCAAGGAGTTTCTACAGCATGAGGCTCCTTAAGAGAATCAGATTTATCAGCCTGCAGGCAGAGGCAGGCCTCAGAGTGCTTTGAGTCTTTGCCTGATCTGCTTCTGGACCCAGGCCTTGGAAAAGCAGACTTTGGTGTGCATCTTGGTCCTGTCCAAACACACTCAGCCCAAACAGAGGGGACCTTAAGTTGTGGGTTGTTGATAGCTTCAAACAGGGTACTCAAGGCCATTCACAAACAGCGTCTGACATTGGCCTGCATGAGAGACCTTCCAAAAAGACTGAGAGTCCTAGCAGGCCTTACTAATACATAGAAACAAACCCAAATAGGCACCAAAAATGGAGAGACCAAAAAAACAAGCCCCAAATGAAAGAACAAGAGAAGTCTCCAGAAAAAGAGCTAAATGAAACGGAGATAAGCAATCTCTCAGATACAGAGTTCAGAAAACTGATTGTAAGGATGCTCAACAGCATGAAAAAGGATATGGAAACTACAAAAAATGACCAGTCAGAAATGTAGGATGACATAGCAGAAATAAAGAATACATTGGAAGGAATAAACAGCAGATTAAGGGAAGCTGAGGATCGGATCAGTGAATTAGAAGACAGGGTAGGAAAAAAATCACTCAATCAGAGATCCAAAAAGAAAAATCAATTAAAAAACAGGAGGACAGTTTAAGGGTGCTATGGGACAACATGAAACATAACAATATTCGCATTATAGGAGTGCGAGAGGAGTGCCAGAAAGCAAGCAGGGGTTAGAAAACCTGTTTGAAGAAATAATGGCAGAAAACTTCCCTAACCTGGTGAAGGAAAAACTCACACAAGTTCAGGAGGCACAGAGAGTCCCAAGCAAGAAGAATCCAAAGAGGCCCATGCCCAGACCCATCATAATTAAAATACCAAGGATCCAAGACAAAGAGAGAATCTTAAAGGCAGAAAGAGAAAAGCAATCTGTTACCTACAAAGAAGTTCCTGTAAGGCTGACTTACCATCAGAAACTCTACAGGCAAGAAGGGAATGGCATGAAGTATTCAAGGTAATGCAAAACAAGGATCTGAAACCAAGACTACTCTATCCAGCAAGGCTATCATTCAAAATAGGTGGCGAAATAAAGACCTGTCCAGACAAAAAGGCTAAAGGAATTTATCACCACCAAACCAGCATTGCAGGAAATGTTAAAAGGACTGCTATGATTAGAAATAAAAATATATATATAGAGAAACACAGGCATAAAGAATTAAAATGGCAATAGGTAAGTATCAATAATAACCTTAAATGTAAATAGATTAAATGCTCCAGTAAAGAAACACAGGGTGGCTGAGTGGATAAGAAAACATGACCCAAATATATGCTGTCTACACAAGACCCACTTCAGAAGAAAAGACTCACATGGGATGAGAGTGAAGGGATGGAAAAAATTTCCATGCAAATGGGAATGAAAAAATAGTGTAGTAGCACTACTCATATTGGACAAAATAGACTTCAAAATGAAGGCCATAACGAGAGATAAGAAAGGTCACTACATAATACTAAAGGGATCAATCCAACAAGAGGATGTAGCCCTGATAAACATATATGCATCCAATATAGGAGCATCTAAATTTATAAAAAACTTCTGAAGGACTTTAAGGGAGAGATCAACAGCAAGACAGTCATACTAGGGGAATTTAACACCCCACTGACTTTACTGGTTAGATCTTCTAGACAAAAAAAATCAACAAGATAATCGTGACTCTAAATGACACACTAGATCTAATGGATTTAATTGATATTTACAGAACATTCCACCCCAAAGTTGCAGAATATACATTTTTTTCAAGTGCACATGGGACAGTCTCAAAGATAGACCACATGTTAGGACACAAAACTAGTCTCTACAAGGTCAAGATGATTGAAATCATATCAAGCATCTTCTAGGACCACAGTGGCATAAAATTAGAAATCAACTACAATAAAAAAACTCAAAATATTTGAACACATGGAGACTAAATAGCTTATTAAACAATGAATGGGTTATCAAAGAGATCAAGAAAGAAATAAAAAACTTCCTGGAAATAAATGAAAATGAACTCACAATCACCACAAATCTATGGGACACAATGGAAGTGTCCTGAGAGGGAAGTTCATAGCACTATAGGCCTACCTCAAGCAAACATGTTTCCTTCCCATAGTTATGGCTATGCATCCTTTAGGTCTCAAAAATCTCACTTCCTCTAGGGTCATCCGCACTCTCTGTCCAAAGTTATATTGACCTGTTTTCCCCCATCCTTCCTCTTCTATAACTCGTACAGGGACATAGTTGATTCTTTCTAATAGCAGGTAGCTCAGTCATTGCTGGTGTAGGCTCTCTAGAGTAGATTATATACACCTCTTCCCAGCTCTATAATGGTAGACTGACATCAGCCAGGGTGGGAGTATTTACACCCTGGTAATTGGTATATGTTACAAAGCAATGTTTTACTTTTTCTTCAGATGGATGGTTGCTAAACATTTATTAGCACACATAAGGGTTGGAGGTACTCCAGTTTGTCCCACAGAGCCTGGCTCATAATAGGGTTCTATAAATATTTATCAAATTAAATGAACATACTGAATTGTGGCCATACTGAACTGTGCACTATCTTTCATCTTGACAATGATTTCATGAGGTTAGTACTGCTTCCGTTACTTTCAAATGAGGACATTTAGGCTCAGGAAAGTGACTTTCTCAATGTCAGAGTGAATACACAAGCTGATGATCCCTTGAGTGTGCACCCTGGGGCTCTGCGCTAGTCTGTTGCTTTCTACTCTTGGCTGTCTGCACCCACACTGACCCCAGCCTGGCTTGGGTACCAAGCAGATTTGTCCCTCTGGATTCATTTGCCTAGTCTCCAGTCTCAGAATAATAGCAAGTTGGCTGCCCACCCTCTGTCTGGATCAAGGTCTTCAGCCTGCCTGCTGGATGTGCCCAGTCTTTGGGGACCTACATGTAACAGAACATGGCATGATGAATAAGGGCTGGGGAGCCTCTGAAGCCCAAGCCTGTGACTCAGCCATAGGGTAACCAACTCATCCCAGTTTGCCTGGGATGTTCCTGAATTTAGCACCAAAATTCCCTTGCCCTGGGAATCCCCTACAGTCCCAAGCAAACTGGGATGGTTGGTTGCCCTACTTGGAACACAGATTTGAGGCCATCAGAAGAAGGGAAATCCCAAAGGGGTTCTGAAAGTATAGCATCTTCTCAGCCACTCCCTTAGTTCTACCTTCACCATGCCTGCTGGCTCTGTGTCCCCATCTTCGTGGGTGGCCGGGACCAAGAGCAAGTCTAAGCCTTTAATTTCTCTAAGCCTTTGTTGATACATCTATAACATGGAGATAATGAGAACCAGCTACATAATTTGTTTGGTTCAGTGTAAAATGAAAATGTGGGGCCCCTTGTTCAAAAATTAAAAACTTCAAGATGGCGACCAGTGAGCACAGGGTGCTTTTGCATGGGGTTTCCCTGCAGCTCCATGCCCTGGGCTCAGGAAACTGCCTTGGACACAAATGAAACACCCAGCATGCTGAGCCGCAGGGACTTGGGCCCAGACACCGCAGCGCTGAGCGCGTGCCGGGGGGGGGGGGGGGTCATACCCAGGGGCGTGCTGACTGTTGCCGAGCCCTGGCCTGGCTCCCCATGGCTTGCCCAGTCTCTCCCACAGCAGACAGCGAATTCTTACCTTGACAGTAACCTGAACTGGGTGGTGTTTTATAAGTCACTCCAGCTTCTCTAGGCTCAGATTTTTCCTTCTATAAAACGCAGGGCTGCAGGGAATCTCTGAAGAGCTTCCCAGTGCTAAATCTGGTCCAGCCAGCCCCACGACATTTACACGTGGGCAAGGTCCTAATGCTTTTGAAAGCTTGCTGAGGTTCTATTTGGCCTTCAAGTGCCGTTCATATCAGAGAGCGTCTGCCTCCAACCTGAATGCATAAACCAGGTTCTCAGGCTATTTCTAAAGTCCCTCTCATTCAAGGTGCACCCGTCTCCACGTGAGCCGCCTGAGGCTTGGGATGGCCGAGGGCCCTGCTGGGGCAGGTACCGAGACGGAGGAGACAGCGATGAAACCCAGGTCCTCCGGTGTTACGCTCTCAAACACCAGCGGGTACCTTTGTATTGTACTTTACAATTATTCTTTTCTGGGAAATTTCTCATAAAAATAAAGAGGAAGTGCAAAAGAAAAAAAAGGAACTTTAATTTGGCCTCATAGATTATTTTTTTTCAAGTAAGTCCGCATTTTTCTCAAACCCTGGATACCTGACCCAGCCATGGTTTCATGATTTCTCTAGTAGCTTCTGCTCACTAAGGATGAGGGTTTCCTCTCGCCCCGTTTGAGTGTGGGATTCCCAGGCCCTTTCTTCTCACGTTTCTACACTCTGGGTGCATAAACAGATATTCCTTTAAAGGCACAGCTTCTCAATCTTTAGTTTCTCCCCATCTCAACTGGTCTTTGGTGGATATCTGATCATGTTCTTAAAAGCAGAGGTTGGATGAGGGAAGGGGTGTTCCCAGCCGCCGCTTGGGTCGGTCCATGTGGACTCCCACAGGCCTCTCCGTGGGCAGCTGGGCATGTGCCTGGTTGGAAATTTCTGAACTTTTTCTAAGGGTGAGAGTTAGAGAAAAAAGTCTCTCTTTGTCCTTGGAAATCTTTTCCCTTCCTAAAATCATGCTCACCTTGTCTGTGCTGGTCCTTTCACAGTTTGGCTCACTGTTTGAGGGATTTATTTTTTAACTTAAGGTGGTACTTTCACAGGAACTGGCTCAGGGCCAGAAAAACATGCGTTGTTCCGTGGGAGTGAAGACTATAATTTCATGCTCTTCTCTCGGGTTAGCCCAAGCTTTGCTGCGTTGCTGCGGGACCGAGGGCTGCCTCCAAGGCGGCTGGAAAGGGCTTCCCGGCGCCCTTGCCGTTCACGAGATTCAGGACAAGGAGCATCCTCTCCCTCTTCACGCAGCTCAGACGGGGGCCCGAGGCTCACACACTAGGGCCTGTGATTCGCCCACGGCTGCAGTCAGCCTGTGGATGAGGCTTGCAACGTAGGGACAGTTCTCAGGGGGAACAATCTCCCTTCTCCGTGGGGCCGCGTAATAATCTCCCTTCTAGAAGCAGGTGGCGGGAATTTGGGGCTGCTATGAACTGTCAGCGGGTATCCTGCCAGCGTGGGAGCTGAGAGGCCTAGAGTGGAAGGGGGGGGGGTGCGGCCTTTACAAAGCAAAACCAGAAAGTCTTACTCTTTCAAAAATCCCAGTTTAGAATCTAGGCTTGTTCCAGTTTTGGAAATGGATGCTTCCTGCTGGCTGTCCTGGCCCAGGGAAGCTTTCTGCCTCAGAGACTGGGTGGAGTTGTAGAGCTCTAGCAGTAGTTGTGCAGGTAGCCAGGATGCCCTGGGGACCCGGGGAGCGAGCGGGCATAACCCCGTGTGTGCCGAGAGGCGGAGGTGCGGGGGGTGTACCCGCAAGAACATGTGTCTTGGGGCCCCTCACATGCTCACGAGGGTGTGTAAATGCCAATAGGCACAAATGGTCGTAGCATTCATGAACAGGAAATCAGGACAACATTTAAGTTCTAGAAAAATATTCTGGGCCTAAAATCCTTAAGGCTAAGAACGTCGTCAAATCAAACCGGATTGTTTATTTGGGAGGATGTGGGATGTCCTTGGCCCTCACTTTAGAGATCAGGAAATGGGCGCCCAGAAAGGTTCAGTGAGTCACCCGAGGTTGCAAAAGGGAAGACTCTGTGTAAACAGCCCGATTTCCAGACAACTTTCCCAGGTAGATTAATCTCAACTAAGATTAAGCCTGGCTGAAGCTGGTGGTCTTGTCTTTAAAAGCGAGTCCACTGTGCAGTGATGGGCCCTTGGTTACTGCCTTGTCTATAACAACTGGCTTCCTCCTGGCTGCCCAGCACCTCTCCTACGTAGGAGGGGTTATCGTTTCACGATAAAGAGGAGGGTGTCTCAATGAGCAGGAAAGACAGTGGAATGCCCGATTACCAGAAACCAAAACAAATATGCCTTCACAGTCTGGATTTCGATGATTTGGGTCTACCAAGAGAAGATGTTGCATGGATGGTGAAGTGAAATGGAACATTATTTGGGATGGAATCACAAATATTCCACAATAAACGTGCCTGCTCTCCTTATTGGTTATGGCCCTCTCTTTTGGTTAGTTGGGAAATTTAACAGAATAAAATCATTTAAATATCTTGCTTTGTCATAGAATTGTATAGCACTTAACAGTTAATGAGAACATATCAGCTCACATGTTCCAAGCATCTGTTTTATGAGGTACAGGTTTCCATTTTATAGATAAAGAGATTAAAATAATAGGAAATACTGACGTGCTCGAGAGCACGCAGCGAGGTGGCCAACACAGGGCTGCCCCCGGACTTCTATCCCAATTCAGAATTCCTCTCCCACCATATCAAGGTCAGTTTTTTCAGGTTATGAGAAATTCTTCCCTAGGACCCAGGTAAAATCAGACTTTACCTCCGGGAGGCTAGTTGCTTCAATGAGCAGTAACTACACATTTTACCTTGCAGAACTAAGCAGGAGTAATAGGGAGGATTAGGACTGAGCAAAACTGTATTAGAAGCAGGTGACATGTCATGTCTCATTACACATAAAATAAAAACACTGGGGAAATGTCTCTTCTAATTGCGCGGACAGTGCTGGGAGAGCAGCTATGTGCCGGATGCCCTTTTGCCTCTACCCACTGTCCTGGCTGACTTGGCTCCCCTCTGTGCTGAACACCAACCGGAAACATGAGACTGGAGAATGAGGACTGCGGCCCCGTATTTCAGTTTCTCAGAGATATTCCTAAATTCAGCCTCAGAGAATACATCATACTTTCCTACCCAGTAGGGAGAAGTTAAATGAGTTAGACCTTTTGAGGGAAGAGACACATTCTATTTGTGACCAGAAGACGAGAGGAAGCCTGTAGTGCCAATCTTCCTGGAGGAGCAGTCTGCAGCTGACAATTTGGTCTGTTAAAGTCTTTTTAAAGTTACAGTGAAGCAAAGCACCCCAGGGAAATAGTTGCTCAGAGGCCTTGGTGTAACCTACTTCTCTCATTTGCTGAACAAGCACTGGTGTTGGGTGGGTGGGTGGTGCGTGGGTGGGTGGCAGTGACGGACGGTTGGAAATGCACCACAGCAAGGCTCAGTCCAACAGCAAGTGAGAGAAGCAGGAATTAACTCTCAAGGACAAACGGCGACGGTTGCCAAGATGTTGGGCCTCAACTGTAACGTCACAGAAATACCTCCACCTCAGGGCTAGCCGGCTGCTCAGAAACGTGAGCGTTTGCCTGGAAGGAGCTGTCCTCAGATCGTTGCTCCCTCTCCATCTGCCCATCCCTGCGTCTGTCCCGAAGGAGAGCAGGTAGTGCTGGGTGTCACTCCGGGGCAGTGAGGGACCTGTCCAAGGACGCTGGCTCACAGGCGGAGCTGCGGTGGGACCTGGGCACCTGCGCAGTCCCCCGCCCCATCCAGTAGGCGCACACCCGCCCTGCTGACACGGCGACAGGGAGGTAGTGCTCTGGGCCGCCCTTCCATGGGTGGCAAGCTCCCTTCCGAGAAGGTCTCGCTTTTGCAGCGGAGTCCCTCATGTCACACGCTCCCTCAGCGCAGCTGGTGACTGTTTCCGAGGTCAGGCTGACACCGCCCCCGTCACACCTCTGGCCCTGCTCAGACCAAGGCGGCAGCTCTGCTGCTCAGGGCGGGCCCAGCCAGCCTTCCACCTCAGGGAGCGGGCGCGGGGCGCACGCGTCCCCTCCCTCCCCGCCTCCCCCGCACCGTGCCCAGGTCTGCACGTGGACCCTGGCAGTGAACACAGGACGGCCTGCGAGGTGGGTGTGGCTGCTCTCCTGGAGCGGAGGCGAGCGGGTGACAGTCCTGCTCGTGCTCAGGCTACACAGCCACTCGAGACAGGGGCTCAGCGAGGGGGGTTTGTCCCAGAGGTTGAATCCTGTCCCTGCCTGCCTCTGTCGTATCACTTTCTGTCTCCCTGTAGCCATAGGAACATAGCTCCATGTGTAATCACAAAGCATACTCGGGCCGGCCCCGCTGGCGGAGCGGGCGGGCAGCCCAAGCCCTGGCCCTGGCCGTCCTGCTGCGGCCGCGGCCGGAGCCACGCTCCCTGGATCCAGGCTCTGCACTCTCCTGGTTTCCTCCTGGATTCTCCCACAGGTTCCAAGTGTTGTTCCCATTTTACAGAGAGAGAAACATGTGCTGAGAGCAGTGGAGGAGGGAAAGTTCACAGTCTTTCGACCTCTTGGCTTTTGGGAAACACTTGGTTTTCCCTTCCTCTTCCATCCTGGGGAGAAAGGCAGCCTGCTTCCCTCCCCGGGCTGTCCTGGGGAGGGGCCCTGCCGCAGCTGGTCTCCAGAGCGGACCTACCCCCAGGGCAGGGCTGCAGCTCAGAGCAGGGGGCAGGGGGGGCCCACTGCCCATCCCACAGGGCAGGGCTGCAGCTCAGAGCAGGGGGCAGAGGGGGCCCACTCGCCATCCCACAGGGCAGGGCTGCAGCTCAGAGCAGGGGGCAGGGGGGGCCCACTGCCCATCCCACAGGGCAGGGCTGCAGCTCAGAGCAGGGGGCAGAGGGGGCCCACTCGCCATCCCACAGGGCAGGGCTGCAGCTCAGAGCAGGGGGCAGAGGGGGCCCACTCGCCATCCCACAGGGCAGGGCTGCAGCTCAGAGCAGGGGGCAGGGGGGGCCCACTTGCCGTCCCACAGGCCAGGACCCCTTTCCAGTCAGTGACTGTGCCAGGCAGGTGTGGTGCTGACCACACTGCTGAGGCAGGATGTGGGTGCCCATGGGTGGGGTGCAGAGGCCCTCAGTGACCCTCCTCAGATCTCCCACTGTCCCTGTGCCACTTGTATAACTACACTTGACCTGAGCTATGACTTGAAGTCTCTGTCTCCATCTCCCCTTTGGACTGTGAGCTCCTGAGCTCAGGGAGTGCATCTCTCAGTCCATCCCTAGCTGGCAGATGGTGTCAGCACCCATTCACTGTTCTGCAAATACGACCTGGACAGGTGAGGGGAGTCATGGCTGCCTCACGTCACCCACCTTCCTTGCTTCTGAGATGACACACTGCTCAGGCCAGTGGATGTCAGGGTCCCAACTCCTCTCTGCTGGTCCTATGTCCCCTGCCTTGTCCCCACTTAGGGGCTGAGCTCATGGAACAGAGGTAAGGAGGCCGGCAGACAGATCCCTGTGAAAGCGCATTCTGTAGGTTTGGGGATGGGAGTGAATGGTTTGAATTATGCATAGTTTTCAGGGATTTGAAGGGGGACGGTGTGAGTGACACACAGCTGTTTCCACTTAATAATTGATTAGCAAGTATCGCTGTAAATGAGCTCAGAGTTTAAAACATAGCTACACGGAAACCAAGCATTCTAAATCATTCTTGAGTGGCCAAAGAAGCTTCTCCAGCGGAACACCCAAAGGTCTCCTTAGTCCCGATTTCCCACACAGCCCTCCCGGAAGCTACAGGCCCCACATCACAGGGACAGGCTGTGTCTGATTCCCTCCTGCTGGCTGCCTGCAACGCACTTTAACTGGCCCCCAGCAGATGCTCCAGCACTGTGGGCAAAGCTGGAGGAAAACAGCGCCCAGACACAGGCAGTTCGCGCTGGCCTCCTGCACTCTGGCAAGAGCCACATGGCTGCAGATCAACCTCAGGCCGGCCTGGGGCCTCTCAGAATCGGCAGATCACAGCACTCTGCGGCGGGCAGCCGACAGGCCAGCGGCAGCGCTGCTTCCATCAGCCCCTCGCACCTGGGAGGTGAAACATAAAATACTGTTTGGTTTTCAAAATGTTCTCACTGGAGAGTGAAGAGTCTAATTCGTAGAAACAAATAACCCCAGGGTGTGAGACTCGAGCAGATTCCGGAGAGTGCTGTGGTTATTAACGGGCAGCCTTAGTAGAGAGCCTCATAGAGGAGGCAAATCCAATAAAGAAAATCAATTTCTGAGAACAAATGGTTTGGTACAGACAAGTTCGAGCACATCTTCTGGTCATCTCAGTGATGGAAGCCCTGTCCCAGTCCCATTATCCTGGGCGCAGACGGCCACACGCTGATCTTCCTAAGATGGGATCTCTGTGCAGATCTGGGGGGCTCGTCCTGACAGGGCTGAGGGTGGTGAGAGCCCCGCAGCACGTGCTGCATCTGGGGAGAGTCCTGTGCTCAGCTCTAGAGTGTGCTTTGTGTCTTGAGCTGACATAGTGTTACAGGCCATGACAAAGCAGGACGTGGTGTGGTGGCCGCTGCTCCGTCTCTGCCGCTTAGCACACGGGGAACGTGGCTGGCCCATGCCACTCACTTGCTTCTCTGCCTGGTTTTGTTTAAAACCACACTTTAGGATCATGGTCCAGGAATTAGAAGACGAGAAAGACCGAGGGAAGTGCTTGTTCTTGGTCAAGGAGACTCAGTGACACTTATTTTCTGTACCAATTTTAGGCTTTTATATTATCTTCTCTAACTGGAAGAATTCCCACTTGGGCAGAGTTATAGATCAACCCCAGGTCAGATGCTCCCTGAGTACTGGGAAAGTGAACATGGCCCCATGGCCCTGTGCACATGCGAAGGTGGAGTCTGGGGTCCGGGTGGAGAGAAAACGTCTCCAAATGGCAGCTAGAAAGGACCTTTGGTTGGTGAAAAGAAGTCAGGAGCGATGGAAGACGGTGACACCTGGTCCCTTGCCCAAAGCTGCAACTAGAGGCTCTGTGATTCGTATCTGAGTTTCTGAGCAGACAAGTTGGCGTATACGTGGCTGAGACAGCCGGGCTGAGGGACACGGGATGCGGAGTTGGACGGTTTGGAGCTAGTGCATGAGGAGGAAACGAAGCATTGTTGCAACTGTGCAGGCGAACACACTCCCCCATCTGTAGACAGTGAGACCACGTGCCACTCGCAAGACCAAATATGGCCACATGGCAAAGGGACTGACCAGCTTGTATCACTCTATGGATCAATCCAGCCAACGTTTCCAGTGTGCAGTCCCTGCATACCAGGGAGTGTGCCAGTCCACGGAGCCTAACCATGACTATGACACAGTCCTTGCCCTCCAGCCTGCTCCTCGCCTAGTGGGAGAGGCTGAAAGGAAACAGGCAACTCAATTCCTGTGCTCAGTACGCTGAGAGGGGCTGGACAGGGCCTCTGGGAATATCCAGGACTGTCATTTATTTCCAAACTCGGTGGCACAACCTCTCCTACACGACAGTGCTTCGCAGACGAGCTGTGTGCAGCCAGGTGCCTAGCAGACAGTACTCCACGCAGTAAGCTGTCTGCAGCCAGGCCTTTCAGACTGTACTGACATCGACACCCAGCCATGCCTCAGACTGTACTGACATCAACACCCAGCCATGCCTCAGACTGTACTGACACCGACACCCAGCCATGCCTCAGACTGTACTGACACCGACACCCAGCCATGCCTCAGACTGTACTGACACCGACACCCAGCCATGCCTCAGACTGTACTGACACCGACACCCAGCCATGCCTCAGACTGTACTGCCACCGAGACCCAACCATGCCTCAGACTGTACTGACACCAACACCCAGCCAGGCCTCAGACTGTACTGACATCGACACCCAGCCATGCCTCTCAGACTGTACTGACATCGACACCCCCGCCAGGCCTTTCAGACTGTACTGACACTGACACCCAGCCATGCCTCTCAGACTGTACTGACGTCAACACCCAGCCATGCCTCAGGCTGTACTGATACCAACACCCAGCCAGGCCTTTCAGACTGTACTGACACTGACACCCAGCCATGCCTCTCAGACTGTACTGACATCAACACCCAGCCATGCCTCAGGCTGTACTGACACCGACACCCAGCCATGCCTCTCAGGCTGTACTGACATCAACACCCAGCCATGCCTCTCAGGCTGTACTGACATCAACACCCAGCCATGCCTCTCAGACTGTACTGACATCAACACCCAGCCATGCCTCTCAGACTGTACTGACATCGACACCCAGCCATGCCTCTCAGACTGTACTGACATCGACACCCAGCCATGCCTCTCAGACTGTACTGACATCGACACCCAGCCATGCCTCTCAGACTGTACTGACACCGACACCCAGCCATGCCTCTCAGACTGTACTGACACCGACACCCAGCCAGGCCTCAGACTGTACTGACACCGACACCCAGCCAGGCCTCAGACTGTACTGACACCGACACCCAGCCAGGCCTCAGACTGTACTGACACCGACACCCAGCCAGGCCTCAGACTGTACTGACATCAACACCCAGCCATGCCTCTCAGACTGTACTGACACCAACACCCAGCCATGCCTCTCAGACTGTACTGCCATCAACACCCGGCCATGCCTCAGACTGTACTGACATCAACACCCAGCCATGCCTCTCAGACTGTACTGACACCAACACCCAGCCAGGCCTTTCAGACTGTACTGACATCAACACCCAGCCATGCCTCTCAGACTGTACTGCCATCAACACCCGGCCATGCCTCAGACTGTACTGACATCAACACCCAGCCATGCCTCTCAGACTGTACTGACACCAACACCCAGCCAGGCCTCAGACTGTACTGACACCAACACCCAGCCATGCCTCTCAGGCTGTACTGACACCAACACCCAGCCATGCCTCAGACTGTACTGACATCGACACCCAGCCAGGCCCCTCAGACTGTACTGACATCAACACCCAGCCATGCCTCAGGCTGTACTGACACCAACACCCAGCCAGGCCTCAGGCTGTACTGACATCGACACCCAGCCAGGCCTCTCAGACTGTACTGACACCGACACCCAGCCATGCCTTTCAGACTGTACTGACATTGACACTCCAGTGATGTTAAGAAAATACTTGGCTGACTCCATATCAGATACACACATATGAAGTCATGGTCTCCGGACACCTGGGAAAACCCTGACGATCTGACATGGACAGTAGGGAACAGTGGCTCCCTGGAGCCAGCAGCTTATAATGAACACACCAGAAAAAGAGCAGAGAGGGGTGGTATTGACAACGTTCAGAGAAAATTCATAGTAAACATTTAACACATTTTATAAGTCTTACTGCATCCATTTCCCAACAACCCTACCAGGAAGGAGCAATCCTTATTTCCATTTTACAGATCAGCAAATGGAGGCTCTGAGAGGTCAAACATCTTGGGTGGGCGCGGCTTCACAGAAATGCTAAGGGGTGGGTGCAGAATTCAGTCTTAGTTCTGGTCCCAGGGTTATTGTGTGGACTAAATGAATCAACCCTTGCCAAGTGCTAGGAGCAGGATTGGAAACGTCGCAGGCACTTGATAAGGGTTAGCCATTGTCACACACAGCCAGATCTCTCCCACAGACCCTTTCCAGGTGAGCGATCTTCCCTCAGACAGCCACCCCAACGCAGAGCCCGCAGTGATTAAAGCACAAATGATCTGCCTCTAAGGGGAAAGCGACGTGGCAGGAGCCTGCCAGCCCTGTGTGGTGAGATGAGAACGTGGTGGGCATCACTGCGAGGTGGCCCTCCCGGAGCCCGGCTCCGCAGCAGTGAGGCTCCCCCAGGCCCACTGGGAGGACTCCACACTCATTTGCCTCTCACTTGTCCATCCACTGGAGGTCTCAGTGGCACCAAGACATTCCGTGGTCAAAATCCTCCTGATTCCCACACCAGCAGGAGGGTGTATGAGCTCTTTGGGGGGGGGCTGTGTGAGAGATGAGACTTGGGGAACCACACTTCCCACCAGTTTTCCCCAAGATGTAGGCACTGTGCACTGGGGATAGCAGACATCTATATTCTTTCGTAAAAAACAAATCACTGTCCATGAATGTCATTATTTATTTCTAGAGATTCAAAATGTTCTGTGTTTCATTTTCTACCTTCTCTACCCATCCTAATCTCTTCATAAGCTTTTGACACCCAATAGGATTCTAAAAGATTGTTCTAACCACGAGCAGTGGGCTGGATGTAGGTTTATAGCTGTCTTTACTTTAACTTGTTCTCAGACAATCTGCACTCAAAAACTACACTTAAGGTGGTTTCACCATTGGCTAATAACTGTTCCTAGGTGCCAGTCACCCTTCCTTCAACAAATCCAGGCTGGGATGTTTCAAATGGGAGATGAGCAATAAATTAAAATTATGAGAAAGGACCCATTATTACAGTGAGCTTGAACTAGAACCATAAGCTGGCATTTTTGTGTTGTTTCTTTGAATAGCTCTAAGTAGCATTTAATTAACCCTGTGAAGTAAATATGAGAGAAAGGTTATTAGGAGCATTTTTCTCCCGAGGAAATAAATATGGAGAGGAGAAGTGACTTGCAGTCAAGCAGAACCTGTAACTGGGTACAGACCTCACAGTCAGCCAGTAAGTGTGACAGTCAGGCGCCCAGCAGCAGGCACTGGACCAGGGAAATGAAAGAACCCGCCAGTCACACACGGCTGACTTTGTGGGGCAGGAACTCTGGACTTGCAGAGTCCCCGTCACTTCCTCACATGGGGTGGCGTCGGGGCTGCTATTCCTGGCCTTTACTCGGCCGACACTAGGTAGTTCTGCTGCCTGCCTGAAGATAAGGTATAAGATCCCCTGTCTACACAAACGTAGTTGTTGCTAGGGTCCTTGAGACTAGCTGCCTGGAACAGAGGCAGGACAAAGGGAGCTAGAGAGCAGAGATGCTGGGAGAGAGGGACTTGAGCTCGGCCTGCGGAGGTAGGCTGGTGAGGGGGGAAGGAAGTGGGAGGTGACAAAGGAGGCACAGATTGTGACAGGGCTAGCAAAGGATCCGGTGGGAAAGGCTGGGCTTGGGTTGTCTTCTGATTTCACCCATCACTAGCCCTGGGTCTCTGGGAAGGTCTTTTATCTTGATTTTGATTTCCTATAATAAATAACTGTGATTTCTTTCAATAACTGTCAAACTATGTAAAGAAACGGGAATTGCCACAATTTAGCTTCTCGAGGTGGCACCGAATGACACGAGAGCCCACTCTGAGCGGCCCGCCCAGGGCCTGAGCATGCTGGAGTCCTTCCTCGGCACCTGGACTGATGGACAGAACCTTTCAGCAGCAGTTTGAAAGTGAACGCAGAAGGGAGACTGTGGTCCCCAAGGAGGACCCTGGGCAGCCTGGCGGAGGCTTCCTCTGTCTCTCCTTGGGTCCCGCAGGTTCCTGGGTGACCTGGGCAAAACCACTCTGGCCCTCGCCTCCTGTTTCCCACCTGCAAACAGTCGCTAATGATGATACGCAGCACAGGGTGTGGGGGATAGATTACCTAACATCTGTCACGCGCCTCGAAGGTGGGCGCGCCCTCTGCTGTCCCTGAGGAGTCCGTTCCCTTAGGACACAGGCCACCTTGCGGGGTGGTGGCTGCCCTCCCCGATGGGACAAACCTTTCCATGTTTTCATGTCACAGAGAGAGGGGTTTGTTTAATTAGTAGGCAGTGTTTTTCTGGAAACAGCTTCTGTGAATTAGCAGAGGCTGCAAACTCCCCATGTATCGTCATTTGTCTTTTCCCCCTGCTGACATTTGCAGTCTGTTGCAAGTCACAAATTCCTGAAAGATAGATGTGCTGGGGGGAAGCTAAGTGGCAATGGTGACAAGCTACTAACGATTTCTGCTGATACTGAAATTTAAAACCTTGCAAGAAACAGCCGCAAGATTATCAGGGCAAAATGGTAGCAAAATGGCAGAGAGAGTGGAGGCCTCTGGGTACACGCCTCTCCGCGTTGTGTTTCTATTTTGCGGGCTCTGAAACGGGCCGACAGTCCCCGGCTGCCCCTTTGCTTTCCTGGCGTATCGCAGGGGCTGGTGCCGCTTCAAGATCTTTGCCACATGTAAGGCCCAACTGTCTGCTGACAGGAGGCCGGGCCTCTGCCTGCGGGACAGCGCGGGGAGGCTGGGTGACAGTCCGCAGCCCTGCAGCTGCTCGCTCGCGGTCGTTGCCACCGTCTCTGCGCCGTGAGCTCCGCGGGGCAGGTGCCCGCCCGTCTCACTCACTGCTGCCCTCACTGCCTGGGCCCTGGTCACGGGCTGAACAGGTGTTGCTGAAGCGAATGACTGCCACCTTCCCTGCACCACGCTCAGGGACAGCAGCCTCCTGCTTACAAGAGGCAGTGTCTGTATCTGAGGTGCAGGCTGAGTCGTGTCCCCCAAAAGATCCATCCAAGCGCTAACCCTGGGACTTGTGCGACCTTATCTGGAAGGAAGGTCTCTGCAGAGACCATCGAGTCAGGAAGTCGACTCGATGGACCGGGGGAGGCCCTCAACTCAATGACTGGCGTCTTTAGAGGAAGAAGGACATTTGTCCATAGAGACACGGACACAAGGACAGACGGGAGAAGACGATGTGGAGCCAGAGCAGAGACTGGAGGGCGGCAACTAGAAGCCAGAATGCTGACGGCCCGACATCAACCGCCAGGAACCAGGGGAGGCGGGCAAGGAACCTGCCTTGGGGCCTCTGGAGGGAAAGTGGCCCTGCTGACCCTCGATTTCAACCAGCTGGGCTTCAGTGGTGCTTTGTTACAACCAAGGACACTGGCACGTGGACACTATTACAGATCAGCAAGAGCCCGTTTGGGGAGCGGGAAGGGAGGACAGTCTCTGTGGCAGGCAAGCTCTGCTTCCTCGTGGACTCCACTGCGGAACAAGGCAGCGTGTCTTCACGCACGGCAGCTCTGTCCCCGTGCTGTGGTGACGGTCTTGAGAGGCAGCGGGGGACTGTGCGGACTTACGGAGGCCTCCCCTTTGTGCCGAGGAGCCCGACCCTTGCTGGTCTGCGCCCTCCACGTGCTGGGAGACAGGTCTCCCGGTTCCCTTCGCTTGTGCACTCACTGCGGTGGAGGCCGCCAGCTGTCCTTGAACTGGCTGCCCTTCCTTTTGGAGCTCTGAGTTCTTACTTCACATCGTCACCGTCCTCTGTTTCCAGTGAGACAAAGGGTCTGCTATGGGCATTGTGGCCCTGGGTCAGCCATGCTGTAGGACACTTCCCCTCACATTAGCTACAATCAGCAGGCCCCAAGCGTCGGCTAGAACAGCACAGCGACTACTCTGAAGTATGTTCCCTCCTGTGATGCAGGGATATTTAAGAATTCAAGTCAAATGTTTCTGGAGTGTCACTGGGTCTTGGTTCTGGTCGTCAGCTCCTTAGGAACGCTCCTCACTCTGGAGCAGGCTCTCCAACTTGCCTGGGTGGCGGGGTCTGTGGCAGTCTGTGGATGGCACAGGTCTCTCCCTGGACAGGTGAGCATGCACACAGCATCCGACGGCCCTCAGACCCAAGGTCCCGGTTAGGAGCCTCTGCTCTGCCCCAGACAGATCACCTGCCCCACATCTCCGCTTGTGGGGAGGCTGTGTGGCCACCCCACAAACTTCTCCCTCTGGCTCCGGGGAGATGGTGGAGCAGCCCGGGCCTGCAGGTGATCGCATCTGACTCTTTCCTTTATCTGCGTTGTTCATGTAAAAACTGCTCTCCTGGCTGGGGGCTGAGGTGGGGGCAGGGGAATGGCAGCAGCCTTCCCTGAAGATGTTCTGAACTCCTGGGGTCACTCAGTACTCCCTGGGCAACAGGTGAGCCCGGACTAAGCCTTCCTGTTCATTCCCACAGCCTCTGGGTCCCCGGAGCCCCAGCAACAACAACATGGAAAACTTCTCCACGGTGGTGAGAGTAGCCCCATGGCCACTCTGGTCGAATGTGTCCTCACTGCCTGTGCCACCATGTCACTTAATTCCCCTCAAGATTCCAGATTTTTTTCACCTGTAAAATACTGCTTGTGCAAGAATTGAATGGGAACATGCATGTAAAGTACCTGGCACAGTGCTAAGCAGTGAGAGCTCTGAGTCTCAGGAGGTGCCTGAAATCCTGACCCTGTTTTGTTAATAGATCCATGGCAAATAGTCAAGTATGTCTCTCAATTCCTCGCCCTCCATAGCCTAAACCTTGCCATTGACCTCGGTTCCCCTTCGGGCTGGGCTTTGCTGTCTTCTCGGCGTGCCCTGTCTCTGCCTGCAGGCTCCAGGCCTCCTGGGCAAGTTAGGAGAAAGGGCTCCCTTAACTCTGCTGAGGGTAAGGATGCTGCGGGCAGACACTCCTGGAAGGCCACGGCCAGTCTCATAGGACACAGAGTCCTCTACGGCTCTGTGGGTTTTCAGATCTTTGGAGGCCACAGCCTCAGGGCAGCAGCATCAAAAGGGACACTATGGACTATCGGTGCCTTGTGAGTGACTTTAAAAAAAAAAATATATATATATATTGATTTCAGAGAGAGGAAAGAAGAGGGAGAGAGAGAGATAGAGACATCAATGATGAGAGAGTCATTGATCGAGCCCGCAAGCTGGGCATGTGCCCTGACCGGGAATCGAACCCCAACCACCTGGATCCTAGTTCGATGCTCAACCGCTGAGCCACACCTGGCCGGGCAATGAGTGACTGTTTAAAGTGAATCCTGTAGACCTGCTTTCTGCCTATAGCAGTGACTTTCAACCTTTTACATCTCACGGCACGAAAACTAATTACTAAATTCTGTGGCATGCCAAAAATATATTTTTTGCCCATCTGACAAAGAAAATAGGTGTAACTTTGATTCATTCACACCAGATGACTCTTGTGTTGGCTGTTGGCATTTTTTTCTATGACAATCTAAGGGGAAAGAGGTCAGTGTCTCTGATTAAATAGTCAGATGTCACCTGTTTTAACAATTCCTGCAGCACATGGCTGGAAATCGCTGGCCTATAGGGCCAGCTTGGGGAGGGCAGAGGGGTGCCAGCCATCACTTGTGCATGTCCTGGGACATGCAGATGTGCCCTCGGTCGGTCCTTAAGCATCCTAACATGTATTGTGTTAGGAAGGATGAACCTCTCTCCTGTGGATGAAGCTCTGATACCACCTGGCATTGGCTTTCTTCTATTCAAGCATACACCTGCTCTCTGAGCACTTTTGTGTATTTGGTTACACGGAATATTCAATAAAAAGTTGTTTGCAGTAATGGAAAGAAAAAGTGTACAAACCTTGACCGCACAGTGAAAGCAGGTTTTAACTGTCTGGGACCCACCCACTGGAGAACTGAGCCCTTTAAGGGTGTGGGAAGGAGGAGGAATTGCTCCCCACAGCCATTTCCCCGTCACGCCTGCTGGGCAACCCTGCGCCCAGTCCCTGCGTAGGTCCCACTGCACAGAGGGCTTCTGGGCCTGGCAGGTATTTCTGCAGCCACCTGTGTCAGCCCCTGAACAGGCACAGTCCCTGGCCAGTGAAATACCTGCTTGAGGAGGAAACAAGAGGCCCCTCCCGAGAGCACTGGAGAAAATTACTCCCCGAGTGGTGCTAAGGAGCCTCAGCTGGCGCCTGCCCTGCGGACCCCGTCACGTGTGTTTCAAAGAAGACTTGCTTCTGCCCCTCACCTCACTCGCCCTTCTCTTCCCGCTGCCGTCCCACCCGCTGTCCGCTGAGAGCTCCGGCCCAGCCGGCCCAGGAGGAGCTCTCGGTGTGGCCGCGGGAACCACAGCTCGCTTGTCCCCCCTCGGAGGCCAGCCCTCCATGAGCACCCGCACCCAGGCCCACCGCCCGTCCGACGCCGCGCAGGACTCCCTTTCCTTCCCTCTGCGTCCCTGCCGGGCACCTCCACCCGCCCCACGCGCTCCGATTTTTAACTCCTCCCCATTTCCCCCCATGTCTTTGCTTCCCTTGAGAGCTCAGACACTCAAAGGAGTTCATTTAAGCTCACCATCTCTTCCCCATTTAAAAAATTTATTTATTTACTTATCTACTTATTTATCCTCACCTGAGGCTATATTTAGTAATTTTTAGAGAGAGAGGAAGGAAGAGGGAGAGAGAGAAACATGGATGAGTTGCCTCCCATACGTGCCCTGCCTGGGGCTTGAACCCGCAACCTAGGTATGTGCCCTGCCTGGGAATCGAACCCACCACCCTTGGCCTACAGGATGTTGCTCCAACCAACCGAGACACCCGGCCAGGGCCCACTTCCTCATTTTTATTCACTCCTCAGTCTACCCCCAGCTAGCTTTTGCTCTGCCACTCCAGTAAGTTTGCTCTTGCCAAGGTCAACCAATGACCTCCGTGTTTGCAACTCCACAGGACTCTTCCCTGTGTCACTCGGCCCCTGTCACAGTGGCCGCCCTTCTCCACACACTGTCCTAGCTGAGTTCTCAGGACCTCAGCCCTCCTGGCCTCCCCTTTGCTCACGGGCCTCGCCTAGCCCCTAAACACAGGTGTTCCTGCAGGGCCTGTCCCCAGACCTCCTCTCTTCCCCCAGCACCGTCTCCTTAGGGGGCCTCATCTGTAGCTATAAACAACATCTAGAGCTCAGCCAGTCATGCAGGTGCACACACACGTCTAAGCGGAATTCTTGAGCCCTCCCTTCGCCTGCCCTGTCCTCCTGAACCCCAGACAACACCACTGACACACAGCTGCTCATGTCAGAAACCTGGGAGTCGGTCCGACTTCTCGTTTGTCTCATGGCGCTCCCCACACCAAATGCATGAAAGTCGCGTGATTCTGCTTCCGGACTAGGCCTCCAGGCCTCACGATCGTGTGCATCAGGCCACCACTGTCCCTCCCTGCACCCCTGAGGAGGTCTCCTCACTGGCCTCCCCCGTGCCAGGCTCCCTTCCCCACGGCTCTCTGCCGCACAGCCAGAGTGACCCATAAAAAGCAAATTAGATCACAGTATCCCCCCTTAAAACCCTTTGACGGGCGCCTGCTTCCATAGGGGCCGCAGGACTCGCACATCTGTCCTCCTCTGGGCTTTCCTGTGGCACCCCCTCCTCAGCCACTGTCCCTCGCACACGGCAGCCACACCGGGCGCCTTCCGCCCCTGCCAGGCCTTCGCACGTGCGGGTCCTTCTGCCTGGAACTCTTCTCGGGGCTACTTGAGAGGCTGGTCCTTCTCCTGCTCAGGCTCAGAAAACCCCTCCTGACACCTTCCCCGAGGCCGGCGCTCCTCGCACGCTCACTCAGTCACAGCAACAACGGCCAGCGGTGCCACTGTCCCACTGGCTTCAGTTGACTTCTGTATCCCCCCTGCTAGGTCGTTAGGCTGAAAATTGCGTAACAGGGGCCACATCTTCTATCCCCACACCCAGGCGAGTGCCTGGCACTTAGTAGGCGCCAAATAAATATTTGTAGAATCAGTGAGGTGTTTGTCACAACTGTGTGCGCTTAAAATCAACGGCCACATGTGTCTCTCTGTCAGGGCCCGTTTTCTCGTCCTGTGCTCAGGGTTCTTACACCTGAGGGAGGCCACTCATCTATCCCAGGGTGAAATAAAGTAATTTTTTCCCTCAGCAGTAATGATCTTCTTGAATCCGCCAGCAGACACACATTCAGAAATGCCTTTTGAGATAATTTCAGTTGAAAAAGCTCAGAAATGATCTTGCAAGTACTCTGAGAGTGCAGTGGGGAGCTGGAGGCATATCCCTCCAGAATTTCAACTACATGGACTTGCAGAGGCTCCTTCAGACAGCACAGAGAGGAAGGAAGTCCACATGCTCTAAAAATTGCAAATGATAAATCCAAGTGAGAGCTAGACTTCCTCTCCTAAAAAAGCATCATCTATCACAAGGAAAGAGAAAAATCTATGCAAGCAGACTGGGGGTAGGGTAGACTGGGGTGAATGAACAGCAAAGGCATTTGCCTCTTAAATGTGGGGTAAAAAGAAAACCAACTTAGAAAGTGGTCAAACAGGGCAAAAAGGAGAAGTCCTTCTGCATGGGGCCGTGTAGAGCAAACCTGAATTTGAATTCAAGAGGAAAGGGAGACAGAGCTTTTGTCTGTTTTACTTTTCCACCTATTCTTTTTTAAAAAAACAGAGAGAGGAAGGGAGAGGGAGAGAGAGAGACAGAAGCATCAGTGGTGAGAGAGTCATCGATCGGCCGCTTCCGCAGGCCCCCCGGGGATGGAGCCCGCAGCCCGGGCATGAGCCCCGGCCGGGAATCAAACTGGTATCTCCTGGATTCGAGGTCGATGCCCAGCCGCTGAGCCACGCCGGTCGGGCTCCGCCTCTTATTACTAGTAGACTGATTCCATTTCCTGTGCCGAGACTTTCGTTTCCTATCATGTGAACCTAGAAGCATTTTTTCCTGCCCCGCCCCTCTCCCCCTCTCCCCCTCTCCCCTCTGGCATTCTTGGTTCTTTCCCAAGCACCTCCCACCTGTCGCCACCCAGGGGGACATGGAGCGGTCCCCTAACCTCCCTCCTGTTCAGCGCAGGTGCGGAGGGGTGGAGCTCTGGGTGGCCGCGGGTTTGGTGAGCGTGCTGGCACACTGCCCGGGAACGTGGTGGCAGCGGGTTTCCCGGCTGCCCAGGGGACGTCGAGAACATGCAGTAGCTCTTAGGAGCAGCAGTGCCGGTTCTTCCTAATTCATTCTGCACTCTGAGCACTGGCTCGTCCAGTTCCCACTAAAAGCTGCAAACCAGGATAAGAAAAGAAAGGTCCTGGAAGCCGCCTCTCCTCCTGCCTGCAGCACCCGCCAACACGCTTTTCTATGTGGCCATTTCTGCTCCATGTACAAGTACTATCTGTGTTCCTGCCTTCATGGGTTTTAATCAGAACAGATATCTAGAAATTAGAATCTGAGCATTCTTTAAAAAACTAACTATTCTGAACATGGTTAATTTGATATTAGGTGTGTTTCACCTCAATAAATTATACAAAACTTAAGTTGATAAATAATAATAAAACTAATAAAACAAAATAAAACAAAAATGTCATTGCCCCTCCTCCAAATTAACTATTGTCTATGATACTCTGGTGGTGGGCACATGTCATTATATATTTGTCAAGACCCATAGAATGTTCAATGCCAAGAGTGACCCCCATGTAAACTCGGACTTCGGTTGATAACATGCACTGTGAGCTCCCTGGGCAACGTCAGTTATGGGGAAACTGAGCAGAGGGAGATGGGTTAGGCAGGGACTCTGGTTTCTACTCGAAATTCTGTAAACCTAAAACTGTTTTAAAAAGTAAAGTCTAGTAATTTTTAAAATGCAAAGAAGTTAATAATCTCTTTGGTTTTAAGATCTCAGATGATATTCAAGGTTGTCTCAGTGAACTAATCTGAACAGCGGGAAACCACAGCAACGGTGACCCACCCTCATGGATGCTGATGTAACGTCGGGGCCTAGGTCCCCCGATCGAGTGTGACTTGCTCCTCTCGTTTCACCCCCATGACGCAAAGCCCTACACACCACCGGAGCCCAGCATCCTGGGCTCTCTCTTCTCAGAAGTTCCAACTCTCCGCCTGGAAGCGGCTTGTCCCTGGGAGACCTGCCTGACCTCTCCTAACTCCTACACACTGCACACAGGGCTTCTCCTGTTCCTACTACAGGAGCTTTGGCTGCTCAAGGACACCTGGGTTGTTCTCTGGTTAGCTTTATCTATTCCCCCAACGCCCCACTTGCTATGGGCCCCAAGGGCGGCTGCCACAGGCGTCTCCCGGCCGGAACCCTGCTCCCGCTCAGATGCATGCTTGGTGCTGCTTAACATTCTTCAGCAGCTTCGCTTGACCGTGTTTGATTCACGTAAGGATCTTGTTCAAGAGCCCTGAAAACATAACCTTGTTGTCTGATGAGGGCCCCGAACGTTCCACTCGAGTTAACCTTTGCATGTGGCACTTGTTCTAAAAGGCTCAGAGGGCAAGCACCCTACTCTCGGACCCAGCCCTCCGGACGGGCCGTTTCTGAGCCTCAGTGCGGCATCACCCAGACAACGTGCTTCTTCCCAGTGCTCACGACGAGTCCTGCGGAGCACGGGCTGGTGCCGGTTTAGGGCAGCCTTGCGGTGTGGTAGTTTATTGTCCCTTGAAGGGGGGTGTGAGTGTGTTTGGGGTTGAAGCAGCAGTAGGGTGCCTGACAGGAGCTTAAAGAAGAAAATGAGAACCTGAGATAAGCAGAACAGGGTTCAGTCGAGCCATGAGGAACAAAATAGCCCAAATGAAAAATAAATAACTTGTAGGATCTGTAAAAGAAACTCCCCTCTGTGTTGCTAGCAGCTAACCTCTGTTGACACAAAATCTGAAATCTCTGGTTTCCCACCAGGCTCCGGGGGGTAGCACTGGGGAAGCCAAGCTCCCCGGCCTCCACGCTGACACTGCCCACCCCCTGCGCGCCCTCCCCAGGGTCCTGGGGCCGAGGGCAGCATGCTTGGCCCCGGGGCCTCGGAGCTCCCTTCCCTGCACCCGGCTTCTACAGGTGCTGTCCACCGCGGCTGCAGGCAGGCGCCCACCGTCTAGCCTTCTTCCTCACTGTGCACCCTGCAGGCCCCGCTATGTTTTTCCTTCATGACACAGGAAAGAGGGTAATGAGGAGAAATCCTGAGAAAGATACTTGAAAAATGTTGGAGGTACAATTCGTGGGGCGAAGAATTGGGCCCAGCATTGACCCCAGTGGAAGCCGGTGGCCGGGTGGGAAGCTGCGAGTGGCCCCGGCTCGCAGGCCAGATCCGCTGCAGGAGAGGGGATGGGCCCCACGGCCCAGCTGCATCCCAAACCAACATGGACTTGAGGCGGGAGAGCCAAGGGATGAAGCCTCACACTAGGTAGTCAAGATGTCTGTGAGGGGAACGAGCACAGGCGTTTTATTTTAAATTCAGTGCCAGGTGGTAGGGCGTGGACCTTATGAGGTTTCAGCTCACATTCAGCATGAGAACAGCCAGCTCCTCTGGAGCCGAAAGGGACAGTCTGAGGCCCTTTCCAGGGAGTGTGCCCAAGAGCCAGTGCCTCAGACCCGCACTGTGGGCTACATAGCACCTGGAAACGGCTCTCTCATTAATACGCCTCCAAAAGCTCACAGGTGGCTCGGGTTTTTTTTGAGAGTGGCTTTTTAAGTAACAATTTATTATTAATGGCACATATTTTAGGGCACAGTTAGCTGCATTTTCTTGGGTGTCCAGCACATGGCGTTTCCTGAAAATCATGAAATAACCCCCATCTGTTCCAAGCAAGAGTGAGGAAGCCCATTGTCCTGATTCCACAATGCTTGACTGTGTTATAGTAAATGCCAACAGTGAATTAACTATCCCTTGGAATGTTCCAAATGTGACTTTTAGTGAAGGATATTAACCTGATGTGTCGTCATGTGAGCAGCAACTAGAATGGACTATGGGCACGTTCGCCTTTTGAATGCCCATAGGACACGGGAAGCCCTCCATGAGGCCTGTGCTGACGCACATTTCGTGACAGTGAGATTCTACATTAGATATCGCACTTAAGCACACAGCCAAACAGTTGCTGCTCCACGGTGATGCCAATTCAAATGAGAAACCACAGGAGTCGAGCAGGTTCTACTCTTTGTGCATCTCCGAATTGTCATGCCTAGAAAATAATCCCTTGGGGGCAGAATTTCACCTTTCCTTATAGAAAGAGTGCAGCCTTGTGTTCCAGGTGGGAGGGGTGACAACGCAGGGGTGTGGCCCTTCTTCTGCACGTCAACCGATGAGGGGTGGTCCTGGGCATACCCTGAGCATTCCCCTTGACACCACATACAGGCAGCGGGTCAGGTTGGCCGCACCGAGCACTCAGCAGGGCCGAGCTGCACGGGACACGGCTGTAAGGCCGGTGGGTTGTCGCCTTGAGCACGTGGGTAACAAGAGCACGTGCAACATAAATGCACAAAGACATGCTCTGCAGGGCTGCCGCGGAGCATCCTGCACAGCATCACCAACAGGCCTGCTCTGCAGGGCTGCCGCGGAGCATCCTGCACAGCACCAACAGGCCTGCTCTGCAGGGCTGCCGCGGAGCATCCTGCACAGCACCACCAACAGGCCTGCTCTGCAGGGCTGCCGCGGAGCATCCTGCACAGCACCAACAGGCCTGCTCTGCAGGGCTGCCGCGGAGCATCCTGCACAGCACCACCAACAGGCCTGCTCTGCAGGGCTGCCGCGGAGCATCCTGCACACCACCAACAGGCCTGCTCTGCAGGGCTGCCGCGGAGCATCCTGCACAGCACCAACAGGCCTGCTCTGCAGGGCTGCCGCGGAGCATCCTGCACACCACCAACAGGCCTGCTCTGCAGGGCTGCCGCGGAGCATCCTACACAGCACCAACAGGCCTGCTCTGCAGGGCTGCCGCGGAGCATCCTGCACAGCACCACCAACAGGCCTGCTCTGCAGGGCTGCCGCGGAGCATCCTGCACAGCACCAACAGGCCTGCTCTGCAGGGCTGCCGCGGAGCATCCTACACAGCACCACCAACAGGCCTGCTCTGCAGGGCTGCCGCGGAGCATCCTGCACAGCACCACCAACAGGCCTGCTCTGCAGGGCTGCCGCGGAGCATCCTGCACACCACCAACAGGCCTGCTCTGCAGGGCTGCCGCGGAGCATCCTACACAGCACCACCAACAGGCCTGCTCTGCAGGGCTGCCGCGGAGCATCCTGCACAGCACCACCAACAGGCCTGCTCTGCAGGGCTGCCGCGGAGCATCCTGCACGACATCACCAGCAGGCCTGCTACAATCTGTAGCTCTCTGAGCCATTTGAGTCGGTGCTATACTCAATTATTTCCTGTTGTCTAAGGAACAGATCAGGCCCGAGGACCCAAAGAACGAGCTGTGTGGGGCGTGACCCCTCCAGATGGCAGTGTTCTGGCTGGTTCTGGTTTGTGACTCACAGGGGCCAGGTCGTGGTGCCACAGGGATGGCAGCAGCCATCCAGCAGCCTCCTGAATTCCCACCAGGCATCGGTTACAGCTGGGCACCGGGAAACAGTGACGCGTAGGCGATGGTGTCCGTCGCCGAGGAATTCATTCACTCCCCCCCCATTGGTGCACTGGTCACCTCCCGAGCATTAATTACGCACAGCTGCATGAGGGAAGCGCGCATCGTGTGCGTGGCCATGCTTTCTGGCGGGCAGTCGTGGAGGGAGGAAGCGTTCAGGGGCACAGGAGGGGAGGGGACGCTTGCACCTGGCGCACGCCCAGGACCCCTCCCCGGGCGGTGACACTCAGCCTGCACCCTGAGGTGGGTTAGGGAACTAAGGGTGGGGGAAGGGGGCAAGGCCAGCCTTCGCTCGCATAGCACTACCGGTCACGACGGTGCTTTCCTGGGCTCTTTCGTGTGTCTGCTGACTGACATTAATTTCATTTAACCCCCACCCTACAGATATGTATTTTCTATCCCCGGTTCATAGCTAAAGTAACCAAGTCTCAGGGACCTTAAGTAACTTGCTTAAGATCGCAGGGCCATCTGGTGACAAATGTTAAATTTTTTTCACTCCTCCATGTTACTTTTAGAACTTTTATTTAAATCACATGTAAAACACAGGAAACAGAAGAAATCTGAGCAGTTGGGGAGTGTGTTGTGAGCCCTGCTATGGTCAAGTTCACTGTCAGGAACTAGAAACTGAGCCTCTCACTGTGAAGGAGGCAGGTCGACCCTTTGCCCAGGAAATGGGTGTTTCCACACCCACTAGTGTTTCTGGGGAAGACTGATGAGGAAGGAGCGTGTCTCTGGGTCGGAACGAGGCTCTCCCACCGTGAGTTCTGGTTGCCTCAAACTCTGTGTGCACATCGCATGGCGGCCCTCGCAAGGCCGTTGGCTTGCTTGGGATTCCACGAACAAACAGTACGAAAAATTCCCTCCAATTAGAAACACTTTGGATCCTCTTAAATGTCCTTTTGCAAATGTCTATAAAACTTGGATTTGTTTCACCAATTTAGCAACAAAACAGTGACCCATGTTTGCCTAATTACCGGCTTGCTTCAGAACTAATAAGCAGGAAGCTGGCGGCGTCAGCATTCACAGTAAGCACCGGGTCTTCCTTGGTCTGAAGCTGCAATTCTAGAATCTCTCCACACAGCGTGGACCTCACCTCCCAGCCAGCAGGGCCATAGGCCGTGAAGCCTGGGCTCCCAGAGGGACGTGTCTCTGCAGCCAGGTGGGCCCGTGGCTTGCCCTGCCCAGGAGTGCAGAACTCCTAACCCCAAGTCTCATGCCTCAGTGGTCGGACTGTTTTAATTACTAGCAATGGGGACACGTAGGGGGTGTTTTATTTATTCATCATGGCTTACTCTCTCAGCAAGATCATGCGCATGTCATTGGTATCTGCTTTTTTATCGTTGGCAGGAGACCCGAGGACCCTGGCGCTCCAGCTGTGTTCTGTGCAGCACTGAGACTCCTTGGCGGGCACTCTGCCCGGGTGGCCCCGCTGGTTGGAGCATCACCCTGTGCACCCAAAGGTCACAGTTTCGATCTCTGGTCAGGGTCCAAACAGGAGGCAATGGATCGATGCCACCCCCCATCTCTCCCGCCTTTTCTTTCTCTCTAAAAATCAATAAAAATCTATCTGCACGTGAGGGTTAAAAAACAAAGATTCCTTGGTGGGTGAGAGGGATCTCAGTGGGTGTCAGGGGGAGAAGAAAGTGGGAGAGGGGGTGGACCCCTCGGCTCCAGGATGTTCATCCATCTTCAAACAGAGAAGTCCCGCTTTTATTAATTTCATGTTTGAAAGAAAAGGCTACAACTGGTGTGAAGAGCACTGTGTTAGACATAAGAAGTCTCTGGCAGAACATCTGCATATGTCAATCAATCGGACTTCTTTCCATTTTAATCGTCTGGAAATCCATTTTTGATCCTGTGCATGTCTGGAAAATGTGGCCTGAGCACAGTGGAGAAGAGTCGTCACAAAGCCTATGAACCTGACCCTCAGGAGAGGCCTGGATCTGCCTGCCAGCCGTTCCACCGCGGCCAGTGGACTGAAAGTGGGTGGAAAGAGAAGGCCTCTGATTTCACAGTTCAGGTTACTGGTTTCAGCAGCATATGTAAACACAGGGCAGTTGGGAGCATGCTGACAAGTCATAGAAGCCGCAGCAGGAGGAATGAACGGGGTATCGCCCCCCACCTCCCTGGAGGACTATCTCAGCAGGTGGAAGTGTGGGCTCTGGTCTCTAACAGATTTTGGTTTGTGACCCAATCTGGCCCCTTCCTTGCATTGTGACTTTGAGCCTCAGTGTTTTCTTCCATAAAATGGGCATAGCAGTCAGGCTGTACTTCAATGGGACCAGGAGCTCCTTCATGGGACCGCAGGACTTTCCCAAAGTTTTCCTGATGGCTTGCCATTGCAGAGTCCCCCGAGATACTGGCTAAATGTACAGGTCCCTGGCACTGTCCCCAGGCTGCCTGAATCTGAATCTTCAGGGGGAGGCCAGGGCTCTGAACTTTTAACCAGTGCCCCAGGGGATGCTGAGCTGCTTCCAGTTTAGAAACCACTTTAGAGGCAACGTGACCAACCCTGTGCAAGATCTTGGGGAGTAAGGGGTGGGAAGGGAATCCCGAGCCCATGGTGACCCTGGCCTTGCTTCCCAGACCTGTGGCGTCTGTGGGTAGAGGAGCATCTGCCTGGGTGCTTTGAAGGTCAGAGCCCATTGCTGCTGCTTGTCAGGGCCAGAGTGGAACCAGTCACGACCCCATGAAGGAGAGTCCCATGCTTTTTGCTTTTCTGTCCTTAAGGTAAAGGGTAAGAGAAGCAAGGAGGGGTCCTTGAATGCCAATTAAATGACCTTTGTATATAAGAGATTAATATGGATGTCCCCTTAAATAAAAATCCCGACTGAACCGTATTTGGAGAGGTAGGCATGCGTACCTCCCGGCAGGGGCCTCCGGCCCCTTCACTGCTTCGCGTGCACTGGCTGTCGTCTTCTTCTTCTGTAATTAATTACAGTTTGCACCGCTGCCTATGAACTGAGTGGCTGGAGGGAAGAAACGCAGTTTCCAGCTCTCTTGCTCGCCTGCTCGGCTTAAGCCTCGTATGGGGGTTTTCGCGGCTCGAGTCCCAGGCTGCCTAATTCTTGCTCAGTGCACAGCATTCCTCTTCCCTCCTGCCTCACTCTATGCCCCCCCCACGCACATGCGCTTGGCTTCTAATGCAAGAACATTACTCTGCAGACCCTTTCCACTGAGGGTTCTGACGCTTCCCACGGCAGCGCCACAGCATCGGGGACCATCGCTGGGCCGCCGAGCCGCAGCTGGCCCCGCGAGCAGGGCGGCGAACCCCGCGCTCCCCACAGCACAGCGCTGCTGCTGGCCTGCCCTGTTCCAGCGCTGAGCTTGGCTGTGCTTAGTTCTGATCGTTAGATTCATGCCAACAACTGTTGCTCGATTCACAATTTTCTTACAATTATTAATACCACTCTGGGAGTGACACTTGCTTCTGTAAAAAGATGCTGGGGCTTGAATTACGCGGTATCCTCACACAATTACAGCTCCCAAACGTATTAACCCACATGGAAAACAAGCGTCCAGGCCAAAGACTAATGCAGAGGAGAAGCCTCAGAAGCATTCAGGATACAATGTGAGAACTTTTGCCTTGTGACATTGTAAACAAAATAATAAGTGACTGGGAATCACGGTTGATTAAATTCATGTTAGAGGCCCTCAGGACTGTTACATGATGCTTAGTCTCCTGAGCTCCCTTTCGCATTGTCAGCCAACAAACTATAATTTCATGCTTGACTAGCCTAATATAGACTTAGGTTCCAGATTCCCTGCACAACCGTGCCAAGCCACAGCCATTAAGAAAAAAGCAAAGTAAATGAAACAGTGGCAGAGGTCAAAAGACAATGCCCAACTCAGCCTGAAACAGTCTCTCACCGGAAGGCATTAGTGATTTTACTGCCATGCAACTGAAGGGCCTTTCTGCTTGCATGCTGACCAACATCTGCTCGACCTTGACGAGAACACTTGCTCGGAGCAGGCACATGTAGCAGGCCCGGAGGCCATCATGGCGAGAAAACAGGTACCGAGGAGCGGCTGGAATTTCTCCATGGAAAACCAGGTGGGTTCCCATCTCTCAGGCACTCTGTATCTAGTGGGGTCTTGAAGAAACTGAAAGAGGCTCCAGTTCAGGTCTTTGTCAGATCTCCCTGGATCTCTGCTTGTACCTTTTAAAAAGATTTCTGCTGGAAAAGGGGCACGAATTTTTTTCAGAATTCATAATAATTATTTGCCCTTACTGTATTCAGGACTATGCTTGCTGGTAGCAAAATCATAATTAAAGCTGAAAAGGGTACTTAATTCTAAATTTCTTTAAGAAATCCTTAACAAAATTCTTAAGAATATGCCTCCCTCCATCCTTCAGGCTGAAAAGTCTGCCCCAAAGCCTTTTGGTACTTACATTAATCAGTCCTCTTTCTGCGTTTTCTCAGAATAGCATTAATTTGATATGATGGAGAGGAGGTTTTCTTTAATTAGGATATTTTTCACTGCTCTTTAGTGTTTCTGTTTTGTAGGCCCTTTGGAGCAGTGGGCTATGGATGCCTGGCTCCCATGGACTTCTGGTTATGAGAACATATACCTGTGATGGGACCAGTTTGGGAGCCTCCAATGCCTAAAGATAAAGAATTGTGGTCTGGGTGGTTTGAGGGATCTAGAGTAGGATTTAAAAACAATCATCAATTCATAACTGGATTGAGTAGCAAAAGAAGATACGACAGTCATTCTGGTTCATAGCTGTTCAATGCAAATTTAGACTAAAGAATTAAAGGTATTGGAGGACATCCTGTAAGAGTCATTACTGGGTATCTGTGGATTTAAACACCTTTTAGGAGGTGACAAGTTGCTTGCTATGGTATTACAAGCTGGAGAAGCTGTGCAAAATGGCTGGGGAGAGATGCGGAGAGAAATAACATCAGCTTCAGACACCAAACTGAGAATTAAATTTCCTGAAGAATTTTGATCCCTGCTGAAGAAAAAATATATATTCTTTTACCAAAACTACTCCAATAAGCAAATGCAGAAAGTGGTGCTACATGGGTGCAAGTGACTGACATCTTTCACAATGGTGAGCTATATTATGATACTCAGTATAAATCTTTCACAATGATAAACTATCTTATGATACTTAGTGTAAATCTTTTACAATGGTGAGCTATATTATACTTAGTATCACAATAAGACCATGAACTTGTCATACTTTCTCTCTCACGCTCACTCACATGGACAGGAATGGATACAGATTTTGTGGACTTGGAAGGTTATCCAATTCAGTGGGCCATCCTTAACAAAAAGAATATAAGGTTTACAATAGAAAATAAGTACAGATCCCTTACATGGGGCTCTTTCAAGTGAAGGACCCTGAGCTGAGCGTCACTGATTCTTGGTGAATCCCCCACGGGATGAGAGCTGTGTTATGGGAAACCAGGTGGAGGCAGGCAAAGGGGACATGCAAACTATGGTGTGAAGGCCCGCCCTTCACTTAGCACGTCTGAGTGCTTTGCTGACCATCTTAGAAGCTGCCTGTTGATCTCTAGGATGGGACCGCTCAATGAAATGAACACCAGAACTTCTGCTTCCCTATGACCAGCAGACCCTGATCCAGAATTTACTGACCTGGAAGATTCCTTGAGAGGCCACTTGTAAAGTTTATTGCTGACATATTCCTGTTTATCACTGAATTACCTCAGATTTAAAATACCCCATCAATGCCACCGTCTATGTAACAACTAGAACAATGTCCACAAATAAGTTTCAAGGTCAAACAGCTAGCTACCAAGAATTAGATTTGTCAAGATGAACTTCAACAAGTTGTTAAAATCAGGCAATGCTTGTCGACATATACCCTGTGGACACCATAACATATCACCTTATTTCAAAAGACCAAGCAAATGAAAAATTAGCTGTAAAAAGTCCCAGTGGGTGATCTATTCAATCGCCCAGGATGGGTATGGCGTGTTTAGCGCATGTTCCAGCCCAGACATACGTGTGTGCATGCACACACACATACACGGGTCTCCTCCTGAGAAGATTATATTTTCTGTCTTATCTTTCTTTGAACAAATTGTCAAAACAATCCTCCAATGCTAGAAAACATAATTCTTAAATGCTAGTGATATAAAAATGGCTGTAATAATACACGCGGCATTGACACTTTCAGAGTTTCTCAAATCTGCAACTCTCCTATTTTCCAGTCTTTATTCCTTTACTTACTGAAATGACTGATCTGAGCAGTTCCGACACCCAGCGGAGGGGAGGGAGGATGGTTTTGACCTTAATGGATGGCTGACTGGGCCGCGCATCCACAGACTTAATACCAAAGAGGTTCTGGCTGCTCTTCCCCATGGTCCTGCTTTCCTTTGTCTGACTGTGTGTGATCATGTGCACACAGCACATGTGTGACAGGAACCATTAAGTTCTTTCTTATTTCATTTCTGTGGTGACAGGAACAGAAAGACATTCTTCTAAAATTCTTTTTTTTTTCTAGGCAAAGTGTGAAAATGGAGGGTTACAGTAAGTCAGTTCTCAGAATGAGATGTTCAGCTACGATACAAAGAGGGAAAAAGTCATTTTCAACAGCTAAGCGAGAACTGCCACAAATGGTAGCCAATCAAATCAATGACACGCTTCACAGCGTTGTCTTGGATTCAGCCAGAAAATGTTATGGAGAGAAAACTGCAGGAGTCCCTGTGACACCCCAAGCCCCTGCCCCCCCACAATGAATTTCAAGGGTCTGCTGGGAAGGTGGTGGGCCTCCCATTGACGCTTTTGATGGTATCAGTGATGGCCCAGGGTTTCATATATAGTCTGCTATTCATACATTAGAAACGACAGAGGCTGTACATTTTCACCTGGGCTATTTACCCAACACTACTGCCTTAGATCACGGCTCAGGTCCCACGAGCTCCCATTTAAAGAGCTTTTGTCTGTGATCTGAGCTCTGCACACGGTTCTGAGCCCACTACCTGAGCAATATTATATCTAAATGAACAGCCAGCTATATGGTGAATGATCTGAACAGCTTGAAGGTATGACCGAAAGAATGGCTTACCCACCAAACCCACATAACCCCCAGAATAACTATAATTCTAGCTTTTGGGCTGAAAATTATTTAAATAAAAGATTATTTACAAAGGAAACAGCAAGGAAAAGAGCCATGTAAATTAGATTCATTAAATGGGCAGATTCACTGGCAGTTCATTGCAGGGTAATTTATTCCCGTTTTCTCTGATGTCATCTGTTGCTCAGGTTGATAATTAGTCATGCTCATTAGTAACTGCTGGAGGTTACTTTGTGCTTTGGCAGAGAGAGACATATTCTTTGGGAGAGCTCCTATGAATACTGGCCTTTCAATATGGGTGCAGAGTTTATTTGCAAAAATGCAATTCTTGTTTTCTCAAACAATTCAATATCCTGTTGCATGAAGGTCCGCATTCTCAGGAGGCTTTGCAGATGACTCTCTCCCTCTCTTTACTGGTATGTGAACAGTGAAGACCAAAAGGGAAAAGGGTAAGATGTTCTTCCTGACTCAAGAGTGCTTTCTTCTTAGAACTAAAGATAAAGTTTTAAAATTCTTTAAGGAACACCTCTTTTATAGGCCAAGTTAAAGATCTCTTGAGAAGTCCAGATGTTGATGATGCCTCTTTACAAGAGTTTATGACCAGAAAATTAACTCTGAAACTCTGTTTCATAACTCCACCTAAGGGGAGAAATGCACGTACCTAAGAAGGCAAGACAGTAACCCACCGAAATTCTGGTGTGTCCCAGTTCTGTATAATGTAGTGACAATGACAATGGCCTTAAGAAGAAAACAAGACTGATGCCCACTATTAATTTCTCTTTTCAAAAACAAAATATTTCCTGGCATGTAATTAAAAAATTTTTTTTGACCAATATTTTACACTTACATCATTTCCCATTTATAATTCTTTCTTGTTTCAGTGCATTGGAGGGGGAAAAGGTGTTATATAGTTCTCTAAAGAAATTAAAACAAATAATAAGAATCAGAACATTCTAAACTATTTATCCTGAATATACATACTGAAGGTAGTAAAACTAGTGAGAGGTGATTTACATAACAGCTGGATGAAGGACAGAATATCTAGGAAAAATTTAAGCTTTTTGTTAAGAGGACGCTGAACACAGATTAGGTTCCTGAGTTTGGTTTTGGATGTACTGAGAGGCAGACAAATGAGGGTAATCAAGTAAGTTGCATCCAGGAGCCTGAGTTTGACAGAGGTATAAACTTGTGACTCATCTCGGTTCCCGTGTTATTTTAATCCAAGAGTACGGATGGAATCACTGAGGGTTAGAGAACAGAGTGAGAAGAGAGCCGCAGATAGAATCGTGATTAACTCCAACATTTAATGGGCAGAGGAAGATGAGCCTGAAAATAACTGGCCAGAGAAGCAGGAGAAAACTCAGGGCGGGTGAGTCAGAGGGAATGGAAGAGTGTTACAAAAAGGGTCGTGGAGAACACCTTATGAACTTCACCCCAAAGGCATGGCAGTAAAGGCAAAGATAAATGAGTGGGACTGTATCAAACTAAAAAGCTTCTGCACAGCAAAGGGAACTGAAAACAAAACAAACAGGCAGCCAACCAGATGGGAGATGATATTTGCAAACAGTAGCTCCCACAAAGGTTTAGTTTCCAAAATATATAAAGAACTCACACAATTCAACACCAAACAAATAAACAATCCAATTTAAATAATAGGCAGAGGACTTGAATAGACATTTCTCCCAAGAAGACATACAAATGGCCAACAGATATATGAAAAGATGTTCAACCTCACTAGCAGTTAGGAGAATGCAAATCAAAACTACAATGAGATCCCACCTCTCACCTGTTAGAGGGGCTGTTATCAGCAAGACAAGTAATAACAAGTGTTGGAGAGGCTGTGGAGAGAGGGGAACCCTCACTCTCTGCTGGGGAATGCAGACTGGGACAGACACTACGGAAAACAGTCTGGCGAGGCCTCAAAATATTAATAGAGCTACCATACGACCCAGCAATCCCTCTCCTGGGTAACCACCTAAAAACTTGAAAACATGTATTCACAAAATATATGCACCCCTACGTTCACTGCAGCATTACTCACGGTGGCCAAGACATGGAGACAACCAAGTGCCCTGCGGTGGAGGCCTGGACAGAGACGTGGGAGGTGTGCACGATGGATACTACTCACCATGCGAAAGGATGGGCACTGCCATTTTCAACAACACGGATGGACCTGGAGAATGTTATGCTAAGTGAGATGTCAGGCAGGAAAAGCTAAGAACCATGTGATTTCACTCTTATGTGGGATGTAAAGCTGAAGCTCATGGACACAAACAGCAGTGTGGTGGCTGCCAGAGGGAAGGGGGTGGGGGGGTCAAGGGGCCTGATATCTGGTGATGGAAGAAGACTGGACTCTGGGTGGTGGGCACACAGTGGAATATACAGATAGTGTACCGTGGAATTCTACACTTGAAACATATATGATCTTACTAACCAGTATTACCCCAATGAATTTAATAAAATATAATTTTTAAAAAAGGGCAGAAAGAACGGCAGCTATCAACACTATCACATGCTGCTAAAAAGACATGACGCAAGAACCACAGGTCTCTCTGGTTTAGGGACATGGTGGCCACGGTGACCTCACAGGCTGCGTTAGCGACGTGGCTGAGATGGGCACCAGATGTCAGGGCCGTGAGGAGCGGCAGGGAACAAACAGACGGTGCCTGTGGTCGGCTTTCCTGGGAAGTCTGACTGGAAGGGAGCGTGATGAAAGACGACTGATGGAGGGGCCTGAGGCTCCTGGAAGCTTTCGCCTAGTGGCTGTGGTTAAATGGCTGAGGCTGACGCATGCTCAAAGGCTGTTTCAATGGGTCTAGTTAAGAAAGAATGGTGGACGTGACAGGAAAACAGAAAGTATGAGAAGCAGGCTGCTTTAATGTTTCAGGGACTGAGAGGAGGTCCTCTGCGGCGGTTTCATGTTTTCCGAAGTAGGAGGCGAGCTGATCTATTGCGAGTGAGAGGGGAGCTGGAGAGCTGAAATTTGGGGAGAGCAACGGAGGTTTGAAAAAGTAACTCAAGACAGAAATGATGAGATGCGAAGTAGGACAGTTGGGCAGTATGGGCCCACTGGAGGTCGGTGATCAGTAATTATAAGGGAAGCATGTGTCTCTGCAACAGGGCTCAGCCCTCAGATGCTGCCCCCCAAGCGGAGAGAAGGTTCGTCACTGCGTGGGGCTGTACCAGAGGTAACGGGCAACGGAGTCTCGAGTGCTTGCGGGGTGTTAAAGGGCGGCCCACGGGTTCCAAGGGAAGGAAGGAGGAAATCGGAGGAAAGTACATCGTAGGGAACCACGGTCATGTCACAGCAGGGCCTCCTCTCCTCATGGGCCACCCTGACACAGCTGTCTGCAGGGGGAGAGAAATGTTCTATTTAAAGCTGTCCATCTTTAAAGTCACTGAACAGAAAGAATTTCTTTTGGATTAAACTAAAGAACTAAGTCCGATTTTAATGACTCCCTTTCCCTTGAAATTTGTAGGAGGCCCAACCACAGAAAAAACAAATTTCAAAGACAAGCTCAGGCCCGTATGTATTCTTATCTGAATACAGATTCCTCCCTACATGCCTGTTAAAACTCTCAGCACAATAAGTGTGGGGAAAATACTCTCTTTTTCCATTTGGCTGATGGTGAAGGAACATCACTGTATACAAACAACTGGAGCCCAGATGAGAAAGAGGCGGAGACAGAAGGACCAAGCTGTAGGTTTACTCAAAGGGGACCCTCGCCTCGTTTTCCGTTGTTCTCAGCAGATGAGTGCTGAGCTCATCGCTAAAGAAAACTGACACTGATTTTATAAAAAATAATCTGCCTTCGGTCTCATTCCCTTTTCTGCACTCTGTGGCCTCTTATATTATATTGATTTTATTAAAACTTTTGGATCAAGGAAAAAGGTAAAGAAATAGAATTAAAAGTAGAATCATAAAACAAGAGAAAAATAGCGAGAACTCTGCATTCAACTCCACACACGTTCTCAGACGACTGTGGTCAGTTTCCTTCGCCAAATAAGTAATATCACGGCCAAGGGCAAGTCTAGGTTTCCTTTTTCTCCAGAAAGGAAAATGCCTAGTTATTCTGGAAAAGCAAATGAAAGGAACTGGAATGTTCTCCTTACCAATTAAACCTCCAATAAACACAAAGCACCTGACAACTGAGGGAACTGAGTGAACTTGGACCTGGCAGGAGACATAAACTGAAGCAATTGCTGAAGCTCCAGAACGGGCCGTCTGTGAGCCTAGGAGGTGCCGGATGAAGTCTCCTCAGTGAGAAACACTCAGGTGTGTCTGACCCTTGGACTTGGCCATGCACAGGCTCAGCAACTTTACCAAGCTTGGTGACCGATCATTTGGGGCTTTACACATTTAATCAGATATTAGCGTGGGAAAAGAGCAGGGGTGGTTTTGCCTGCTGCTTTAACAAATGGAATGGGGAGGGGAAATAAAAAGGATGGCTCAAGGAAACAGGTAAGCGAAGGGGTGGAAATGAAATTCAAAATTCCTCCAGAGAGACTTTTTTATAAGACAATACAGGCTTTTTTGGCTAAATCAGAAATCAAATGGAAACAATCCCAGTTGAGGTTCAGAGCTATAAAGCACAACATAGGGAAAGAACCCTTGGACGGGGTGTCCCATGCACTGGGTTTTAGTCCCAGTGTGGCTGAGCCTCAGTTTCTCTACCTGCAAAGAGAGAGGCATGTCTACTGCTCTGTGCTAAAGCAGAAAGTCCACCAGAGTCGCCACCTGCCCACCCCATCCACAACCATCCTATTTGACTTAGGAAGCTATCTTTTCAACCCTCCCGAATACTTGAGATGCATTTTATAGGTAACCCTGAGTGAGCAGCTATTTCTAACTCTGTCTTCAGAGAGTATGTCTCAAACCAAGATGATGAAGAGAATCCAGTTAGAAAAAAAATTGTAAGGTAACAATTTAAAGAGCCTCATAAAAAAGATGAGTTCCTGGCTTGTCAAGAGCAATGTAAGATTGCTTCCTTTGTTTCTATCAGCAATAGGGTAGAATCGGGCCATGTGGGATGTTGGGTAGGAAAGTAAACAGCTATTAATGGCAGCACAGTGGACTTCATTCCATTTCGCACAAAAGAAGAGAAAGAGCCCTGGCCTGGACACGAGTGAATGCCACACCAAACTCTATGTATTGCATCTGTCCCTTTCTATTCTCGTGGCAACAACTGTCATCTAGGCCCTTGCGACATCTCCCTAATCAATGCTGTTAGATCAATCTTTCTAAACTCCTGTGTCCACAAAAATCATCTGACTCCCCATTATCTAAGGAATCAAGTCCAGACACCTCCACGGGTACTCACAGCCTTTACCGATTTCCCTAGCCACAGCTTTTTAGTCCCTTCTCTCAAGAGCCAACCCACACGACCCACGTGCAGTCTCACTCTAGGCCGAGCTCCCTCACACTTCCCCACCTGCTCGCCTGAGCCTGGAGCTCTGTGTTGCCTGGAAAATTAGGCACATCTGTGTTTGTTTGGTGCTTCTTTGTTTTCAGAGTGGTTTTGCTTACCTTGCTCCATCTGAAAATTACAGTTACTATGGGGCAGATATGATTATGCTCATCCCACAGATTAGAAAGTGTTCCTGTGAGCAGGCCTGGAAGCCAAGGTTCCACAGTGGAGGGGCCGAGGCAGGCCCAGGAGAGCGCTCCTCAGATCCACTCTCTCTCAGTTCTGCGTTGCCTTCCTCTCTCCTTCATTGGCTTCTCCTCTGAGTCCCTCTGATTTCTACTTGTCAAATTCTACCTTTTACTCAAAGTCCAGCTCAAATCCACTAACTCTGTGAACACTTCTGAAATCCCCTGTGAGGGCTGATGGCTCTCTTTTCTCTAGGCTCTCATGCAACTTGCCTGGCATTTAACACAATTCGGGGAAAAGGCCCGAGTGTTCCTGGATACAGGTTTGAGGCCAATGTAGATTTAGGTTTTAAATCTATTTGATCATGACTCCCATTAGGAAACACATTTTATATCACAAACTAGTGTACACACACCCACACCCAAAGCAAGTTTCGTGAAATAGAATTCACTTCTAATTCTGCAATGCACGATCGTATCCTCCCTAGCCTGCTTCCACTTATTAAAAAGTGCTGGTTAAGAACCCACTATTGAGTCAAGAAGCACTCAAGAAGCACTACTGAGTCCCGATCAGCGGTTTGGAAAACTCTGGTTTAAATCTAATCTGCCTTTTCCAAATGGCCTGGACAACATTTCAAAGACTTGCAGAAGACTGAGCTAGCAAGAACACTGTGTTCATCAGGGATTTAACTGCCATTCCCAACAGGAACACAAACAGTTCTCACAATGAGGCCAGGAAGGAAGGGCCTCCGCTGGAAGCTCCAGCTCCTGTCTGCTGGGAGGTGACGGAAAGCAGCGATTCTCCCAGCTATTGAAGGGAAACTGACAAATAAAAGCTATATGTTTAAGATGTGCAATGTACTGCTCTGATGTTTGTATACATTGTGAGTTGATGGACATGGTCAAGCTAATTAACAAATCCATCATCTCACACAGTTCGAACATTCTGTGTGGTAGGAACACTGAGATCTGCTCTCAGCACATTTCAAGTGTACGATGCAGTGTTATTAACCGTGGCCACTGTGCTGTTTGTTAGAGCTCCACAGCGGCTCATCTGGCGTAGCTGAAACTGTGCCCCACCGACCAACACCTTCCTGCTTCTCCCACCCAGCCCCTGGTAACCACCAATCTCCTCTCTGCTTTTATAAGTTTGACTTTTTTAGATGCCACATGCAGGTCAGATCATGCAACGTTAGGAACCCTTGGTGGGCTGGCTGGTGGAGGAGTGGGGTACATCCATTTCACAGTAGGTCTTCTTCAAAAGAGTGGGGTTTGTGGGTGTCAGGTCTGGGGAGGAACGTTTCTCAATAAGACACACCTGTAGACTGAGAGAAGACTTATGTACCCATCCTTATCTTGAATAGAGCAGGAAATCAGCTAGAGTTTTAAATAATAAAAATGTAATAAAATCCTTTGCTCATATCTGCATAGTGAGTTTGAGGACCTCAGGCCTGGAAGTCTGTCACTGAATTTAGTATCATTCGAACCTTATGAAGCACTCTGTGTTTGCAAAGTGCTTGTACAATCACCCATGAACATACTGTTCATCTTCTGAACATTTTAGTTCAGGGAAGACCGCAGGGCTTTAGACTAAGGGGGAAAGAAAAGAAAAGAATGGAAAAAGACTTGGTCAAGCTAAAGACCAGGCTTCCGAGCTTGTGTTGCTGGAGCTGTTTAAGGTGTGGGCACCCGCTTCTGAGCGGGCCCCTCTCCTTCAGCACCCACAGTCCGCCGTGCTGGCACGCGGCTCTTGGGAGCTCCCGACAGGATCTGTGTCTCCCTGAAGCAGGAGGGAAAGGCGAAATCTCAGTGCCTGCAGGCCAGTGCTGGGGTAGTGAGGGTTGGCGGAGAGGTGTTTGCGGCTGCTGGGAAAGGAACAGAGCAGTTACTGTCGTTCTGTTCCAGCTTTTAATGACATGCTAAAGGACCAGGGGTGGCCTTGCTTAGGAGCCTGTGTTTATAAGCCGGAAATCAACTCTGGCCAAGTTTCAGCAACAGGCCAGTGAAATCCCACATGCTGGTGAATTTCAAGGAATTCCAAGGAAATGCTTCATGATGTGAAAGGCAATGGTTGGAGGATGTGTCTGTTTCCTTTGGAAAGAGCTTAGCTTTCCTGTGCTTCTCTCCCTACAGCAGCCACTTTCAACCTTTTTCATCTCACAGCATATAAACTAATTACCAAAATTCTGTGGCACAACAAAAAATACATTTTTTGCTGATCCGACCAAAAAAAAAGGTATAATTTTGATTCATTTACACCAGACGGCTATTGTGTTGGCTGTTGTCATTTTTCTATTTGACAATCTAAGGGAAAAAGGTCAGTGCCCTGACTAAATAGCCAGGTATCACCTGTTTGAACAATTCCTGCGGCACATGGTTGAAAATTGCTGCCTTACATTGAAAAGCCCCACAGCATCAGCTCCAAGGGCCAGGCAGTCCCAGAGGCTGAGGCGCCTGAACTGGTGGCACTGAGTATATCAGTTCAGCAACAGAAAGCAGCCTTTTCTCTGAATGTGAATTTGAATTCAACATTTTCTGTTAGATTAGTTAAAACCTCTGTCGGGAATTCTCCTGTTTCTGACCACAAATAGGTAACTGGAGTACCAGAGCTGAGCTGCGAAACTGAGTTGGTTTTTTTAAGGAGAAAACATCTGGTGGACCCAACAATTACACCACTGGACCATGTTTGTTAGTGGAAATTAAGAACCAGTGTGTTAATGCAACGATGACTTTATATTCCACACGTTCAAGTTTTGAAAACATGCTGCGTGGTCCAAAATTTCTCTCCAGGAAGAATGGAACACCCCTGCCTCATTTTCATCCACAGGCAACTGGTGGGCATGGCCAGGAGCCAAGGCCCAGAGCCCTTTCTGCCTCCACTGTCTCTGACACGCCACCTTCCCTGTGGCCGAGCACTCTCTTCATTATAGCCGCGCAGGGCTGGCCTCCTGCTGTCAGCAAGACATGTCCTCAGGGCCCTGACGCAGTCATCCCTGAAAACTCTCCGGTGTCACCTTCCGCCCATCCAGTCGCCCTGAAGCTCTCACTGTTTTCCAAACAGCTCACGCCTGCTGTGCCTTTGCCGCCCTGCTTCCTGGCGGGAAGGCCCTTCGCAGCCTCGCCCAGTCCTCACAGCGCCTCACTTCTTTGTCCCGTTTCCCGCAGTGGCTTCTGTGTGGCCTCCTTGATTCTCCAAAGCTGGCAGGTGGCCACGCCCATGGAGCTCCTGTAACTGTACACAGTCCTGGGCATGGGGCCGCCGCCCGCCCATTAGACCTGGCACCCCGGGGGTGCCCGCCACAGCTCTGCGGCCTCGGGAGCGCTGGAAGGCACGCTTGTGTGTGCGGGGAAACCGAATTCAGTTAAAACAATTGAAGAAAACTTAAACAAAATCCTTTTCTTCTCTTTTTCAGAAAGAGAAACATGAAAGCTAATGCAATGCTGGGAGCAGGGACCGTGTGGGTTCCCGCTAAGCGGCTGCCCCCAGGTGGGCCAGGCTCCCGGCAGGAGCAGCTCGAGGCGCCTTAGCCTCGGACGCACTGCTCTGCCCGCCTGTCGGAGCACCAGCTACTGCCAGTGAGGGGCTGCTGACCGCCGGGGCAGGCAGGGAGCTCCAGCCTTGGCTTCGAAGGCTCCCCTCAGCCTTCATGCCGCCCCGCCATGGGCCTCCCTCCAGGCCCCCCGGCGCTCAGCGGCCCTCTCATTGTCTAACCTGCCTTAGGAAATGCCCATGCCCCCCCCCCCCGAACCTCCACTGACCACCAGCACACCCACCTTTGCCCACCCTCATTTGTGAGCTGGCTTGACATATGTTGAGACTACGTCACCACCATCTACCTTGTGCAGTGAACTTGCATTATGGCAAAGTCACGTCTGCCCATGTGCTTTGTGTTGTGTCTGCCACAGCTTCACATGCAGACAAGGCTGGACACTGTGCTTCACGAGAGGCCCTGCCTCGGCCCCCGCCAGGTGGGACACGAGGCAGCGGCCATGACTCATGTCCACAATGTGTCTCTGGTAGCTCATGAATTTGTTGACAGCTTGCAAATGACTTAGCTCCTACAGCTGAGAAGGCGTGACCAAGCAGCAATTAAAGAAAATTTTAAAAAACCCTTTTCCATGCAGAAGAAATATTAAAAATTAAAATTAAATCTGGCAACATTGAGGTAATGCATATATATTTTTTCAGTCTTTTTCCTTTCCCTTTATTCCTCATAAAGATGATTCATTGCTGACCTAGAAATCGTCCACTATAACATCTCATTGCTGGTGACCAAACACACAGTGCAGCAGGAAGGGTCTTTTCACGGTGAGAAGGCACAAGCAGAGCAGCTGCCACCAGGGCTTGGCTGCCTCCACATGGAACAGAAAGACTGCTGACTTCTCCGTCAAGTCCAAATTGCTATCTGTGGTGTAATCTCAAGATAACTATGTGACTATGAACTATAACTTAAAAAATCATAAATAAAACAATTGCATGTGCAGAATAGGACACACAAAAGAACTACCTGACATACAGCTACATCCATGTTCTTAAGACCAGATCAGAAGAATTATGTCTGATCTTAACAGCCTAAGTGGAACCTTTTATTTTTAAAATAAAGACTGAGGAATTTGTAATGGTATTAAAATACAGCTGTTACTTTATCAGATATCAAACTGTACTATGAAGCCATTGTAATCAAAACAGCCTGGTATTGGTATAACAACAGGCATATAGATCAATGGAACAGAACAGAGAACCCAGAAATTGACCCATGGAATTATGGTCAGTTAATATTTGACAAAGGAGGCAAGAACATACAATGGAGTAAAGACAGTCTCTTCAATAAATGGTGTCGGGAAAATTGGACAGATACATGCAAAAAATGAAACCAGGTCACCAACTTACTCCATACACAAGAATAAATTCAAAATCAATAAAAGACTTAAATGTAAGTTGTGAAACCATAAAAATCCTGGAAGAAAACACAGGCAGTACAGTCACAGATACCTCACGTAGTGGAATTTTTACCGATACATCTCTTAGGGCAAGAGAAACAAAAGAAAATAAACAAATGGGACTACATCAAACTAAAAAGCTTCTGCACAACCAAAGAAATCAGCCTCAAAATACAAAGGAACCCCACAGCACAGGAGAGCATCTTTGCCAAGGATGCATCTGATAAGGGGCTAATTTCCAAAGTGTACAAAGAACTCATACAACTCAACAAGAGGAAGACAAACAGTCCAATTAAAAAATGGGCAAAGGACCTGAATAGTCACTTCTCCAAAAAGGACATACAGATGGCCTAGAGACACATGAGAAAATGCCCAACATCACTAATCACAGAGAGATGCAAATTAAAACCATAATGAGGTGTCACCTCACACCTGTCAGAATGGCTCCATCAGCAAATCAACAAATGACACATGCTGGTGAGGGTGTGGGGAAAGGGGAACCTAGTGCACTGCTGGTGGGAATGCGGACTGGGGCAGCCACTGTGGAAAAAAGTGTGGAGGTTCCTCAAAAAATTAAAAATGGAGCTGCCTTTTGACCCAGTGATCCCACTTCTAGGAATGTATCCTAAGAATCCTGAAACACTAATCAGAAAGAATATATGCACCTCTATGCTCATAGCAGCACAGTTTACAATAGCTAAGATCTGGAAACAGCCCAAGTGCCCATCAGTAGGTGAGTGGATAGAAAAGCTGAGAGATATTTACACCGTGGAATACTATGCAGCTATAAAAAGGAAGGATCTCTTACTCTTTGGGACAGCATGGATGGACCTGGAGATTATTATGCTCAGCAGAACAAGCGAGTCAGAGAAAGACAAATATCACATGATCTCACTTATATCTGGAATCTAAAGAACATAATAAACTGATGAACAAAACAGATTCAGTGACATAGAAGCATGGAACAGACTGACCAGTCTCAGAGGCAAGGTGGGGTGGATGGGTGGGGAGAGATTAACCAAAGACTTTATATGCATATATGTATAACCCATGGACACAGACAATAGTGTGGGGAAGGTCTGGGGTGGGGAGTGTGTATGGGGTGGAAAGAGGCAATGGGGGGAAAAGGGGACATGTGTATTCTTTTCAAGAATAAAGATAAATTTTAAAAAATTAAAAAATAAATGAGATATTAACTATAAAAAATTATTACAAGCATACAAAATAATGGATATTTTGGTCACTGGGAGATAATAAATGACAGTGAGCAGTAAACACATTACATGATGCTTCCCTGGAGATGCAGACATCAGCAGGTAGTAACAATAGTAACACAGTTAGCAGTAGTGGGCACTGCCTAACTTATTTAATCCTCAGAGCAAACCTGTGGGGTAAGGACTTCTAGTACTCCCATTTTGCAGCTGAGAGACTGAGGCAGAGGGTAAATAACTTCCCTAAAAGTCACAGCTCATTAGTGGATAGGCTACAAAGGCAAATCAGTACATCCTGACCTCGGAACCAGACGCGTTTCTATTTGATCAAAACCAAGAATAGAATTCTAAGTGCATTTTTCTTTCTACCACAGTCATGTTCCTGAGAGACATCCGTAAGTCAGAGCTTTAAAAACCGAACCAGATTGGAACGCAAGCTTTGTGAGAATTTGTCAATGGCGATATTCCCAGTGTCCAGGGCAATGCCTGGCACAGGGCAGCTCCTAACAAACACGTAATGAACAAGCGAACAGACAATCAAGTGAGGAGAGTCTAACACAGGGCTTTGCAATGAGAACTGGCTCAGCACATTTTTAAAAACTGGATTTAAACAAATTTATTTTGTGAATCCAGGCTAGAAGAGGGGGAGTTACCTTTTGAATTTATTTGCATAAATTCAAATTTTCATATTGTTTGCTTAAAGTGAAGATGAAATGAGAGACCATTAAAATTTTACAGGGAACAAGACAGAACAAATCAAGGATGCAAAGCTCATAGAATCCTGGGATCATCGTGGAAAACCCAGTTATCAACTTGGGACCCACAATTTCTTCCAGTCACAGTGGGGGCTCCGGCATGTTGGGAAAGCAGTTCACAACGTCACCGGTGAGTCGCCTGTCAGTACCCGGGAAGGGCTGGGGTCTTGCTGAGGAGCACTGGGTGTGCTCAGGCCACAGGGTCTTGTGGAAGCGGCGCCGCTTAACTGTTTTAATGTGGTTGGGCTCTGAGAGGCAAGGGAACCAGTTACCACCTGTAGAAACCTGTTTTAATAACTAGCCAACTTTCCCAATGGATTTGGCTAAAATGAAGGACAGTATTTATTATTCCCAATATATAGAAGACATCAAGAAAGACCCAAGTTATGACCTAAACAAAAGACAGATCAAATTTCCAAGTATCGTGAACACTTCCCTCCAGTGGTCTCACCAAAAAGTCACGGGAACACTCGGATCCAGGAAGCCAGTGTTTCCTTCAGTGAGTTTTAACTTCATTTCACTGAGGTGCTATGCCAGGTGCTAACTACATCTCTCTTCGCCAGTGCCTGAGAGGGCAAGGACAGCCAACAGAGAGGCTGAGTCCCCGAGGGACTACCTGCCTGCGTGGGGGTAGCTGCCCTGCTGCCCCCGGCAAGCGCGGCTCCCCCTACAGTCCCCTTCCCTGGGGCAGCAGTTACACGGCCGTGTGCACCCGCATGGGGATACCACGGGGATGTAGTTAGAGAGTCTTTAGAAAGACTATTGCTTATGCTTGTTTCAAAGATTTTGAAAGTTTGGTGCTCTCTGAAACCACGTATGGAGTTATCTCACATTTTGCAAGTGAGGGTGACCTAATCTAATTTAATTAAAGAGTTCCCTCATTAAATTGGAGATGCCAGAGTCTCTTTGTTACCTGAAGGACCACCTGTTATTTCAAGGGGCTTTAGGGTCATAATTCATTTCAATGAGGCAAATAAGCAAGGCTTCATGAGGGCCCACCATGCCTACCCCGTTTGCTGCTGAGCCTTCAGTACTAGTGTGTTGCCTGGCACACAGTAGGCACTCAGTAAAGCACCCATTGAACGAAGGGTTTCTTACATACTTCTTCTGCTATACCTCCTGCTGCTACTGGAAGTAAAACACACCCTGCCCTCGACTGGTGAAGCTTCTGCTGGGGAGAAACCATCACACAGACCTACCAATTGTGTGCCACCTACAGCCAGTTGCATCCCACATATTGACGCGACCAGAAGTCAGTGGACTGACCACTGAACCAGGTCCCTTGGATTCCTCAGGGGGACCTAGACTGCCTTTTGTTGATTACAGACGCTGGCCCCCAGTCCATCAGTGGCCTCAGGTGTGCCTTTTCCTTCTCTGGGCTCAGTTGCCTCATTTGTAAAACCGGGATCACAGACCTACCATTCCTCGATCCTCTGAGTTTTTGAGAAGTAAACTCAAGTCATTCACAAGGCCACAGTACCAGCCCAATAAATAATTCATGGCAGCTTCAGCCAGTGGGAATAAGAAATAACTGCAGTGCAGTGATCATCATTTAAAATGGAAATTACTGCTCAGGACATTCAGTCCTGTGATTTAAAATAAGCGTCACTGTGTGGGATGCAATGGATTCTGTGAAGCTTTAGAAGGGGAAGACTACAGTGCCATTGCACTTAAATTCATTAAGTACTTGGGCGCAAGTATCATTTTAAATTATCCTGATGTTGCAGTTTACTTTTGCTGGAACGCAGCTCCGGCTGTTACACTTTGGCACTGGAGGGGCTGGGCCCTGCCACCTGCGGGCCAGACCCGCCGGGCGCCCGCCTCGCAGCTGCGCTCCGGCCACTGCCGGAAGGGCGCCGTCCACGTGGCTTCGTGGAATTCTGTTACCGTGCCGACTTGCCAACCCATTGTTACCTCTGCACTTTATTCACACTTATGTAAAATGTTGGCAACCGCATGACAGCCCCTGATTTTCAGTTCAGATCAGTATACAGGAAGTGCTAAAAATTATTTTAGGCTGCCCTTTTTATTTTGGAAAAGGTCCTTCTTATCTGGTGTCATTCACATTTGTGAGACTAACACACACACAGGCTTCACGAGAGATGATAAACGATGGAATGGAAGGGCTGCAGGAAGCAGACAGCCCAGCAGGGCCATTAGTCACAGGGGATAAGACAAGACTCCTGCACCAGCTGCTACACTGTGAGCCTAAGCATTTGTCTGATGACTTAAAATCTGAATAAAGGGCATCGATTTCTACTCCTAACTCCTCATCAGAAAAGACTGTTAGAGAGGATGGCAGGTGCCTCTACCATTTTGAGTTTTTATATTAATGAAATGAACACATGGTAGGCGAGAGAGGTGAGTTCAAAATTACCCCGAGAGCGGCTTCTAAGCCAAAGCCAGGCTTGAATGCACCAATTCAGGTGCACCAGTGAAGCCTAAGGAAGGGTGGATCAACCGTTGGGGGTCAGTCATGTGCTGTCCCTGCCTCGGGGAGGGACACTGGGGCTGGAGAGGGTGGATGTCTACACGGGCTGTGCCCTTTGAATGCTGAAGGGCAGCCTGGTGAGGACAGTAAGAGTAAACCTGGTCTGCCTGCTCTGCTTCCAGACTCACCGAGCAACCTCCAGACAATTAACTGGATTTTCCAGCTGCATCAGTGTCTAGAATGATGGTGCCCTGGAGAGCAAATCTTCCTTCCTTCCTTCCTTCCTTCCTTCCTTCCTTCCTTCCTTCCTTCCTTCCTTCCTTCCTTCCTTCCTCCCTTCCTCCCTTCCTCCCTTCCTCCCTTCCTCCCTTCCTCCCTCCCTCCTTTCCTCCCACAAATATTATTAAAACAAATAAAGCACATACTGTGTGAGATGGTGATAAGGGTTACCAACATGAAGCCGGGAGAGGGTGAAAAAAGGGTGCTCCTGTTGGGACTGCTAATTTAAATGAGAGCCAGGTGGGTCTGCTGACAAGTTGAATGGAAGAGGTGACTGAGGAGGCTTGAGCCTGTCTGCGGGAGGAGCCTGCCCAGGAGGGAAGAGCCAGTGCAAAGGCCGGGAAGCAGGACTGTGCTTGGTGTGTCTCAGGAAGGCCAGGGAGCAAGAGCAGGAAAGGGGGATGGTAGACACCAGGGGCCACACTGTGACTTGAGCCCTCCCATGGCTGGGAAAGAATATTCCTCCCCATGGGGGCATATATGATTTAGGATCTGGTGTCTGGTTTACACTTGTTCCTCCTTTGAGCTCGGCTGGGGAGCTTCTATCTCTATAAAACAAGCCATTCTTGGAGTCTTCGCATATTTAGCTTTCTGGCCCTGAAAACTCAGGGACCTGACTTAGGAACTTGGGGCTGCTTTATGGTGATGTTCTTGGGGTGACCAACAACCCCAACCTCATCACCCCATGGATCTTCACAGATGTTTGAGATGTGCAGTCTGTACCACACATGTGAGCAGTCTTGGTTACCCACGGATGTGATGGCGATTCTGTGGACATGCAGGGCTGGGCTTTACATGTAGATAGGGTGTCGTGGGCAGAGAGTTGTCAGGACAAAGTCCATGTAGGGCACTAATGGACTTAGAGTGAGACAGATCTGAGCTCAGGTCACAGAATTGATACTAGCTGTGGAACCTTAAGAAAGTTAAGTTCTCTGAAGGTTTGTTTCTTTCATCTCAGAAAAGGTACTTGTAAAAATGAAATACAACGAAAAGAGTGGCTGTGAGAATGAAGTGAAGTAATGCAGCCAGTGCAAGGGGCCAGTGCTCAGTCCCACCCTTTCCCCTCCCCTGCTCAGGGCCTCCTTTGCACTGCACGACTCAGCATTGCTGCTCACGCTGAGTCACACTAATCTTAATTAGTCATCGATTTGGGCGCACAGCTTCCAGCAATGCTGCGGACGCGGCCAGGCCGGCTCAGCAGAGGCTGGCACAGCCAGCAGCCCGCGTGTGCTGCGTTACCCTCTTCGGAGCTGTGGGGTGAGATGAAACAATGAGCGCAAAACACTCGGCACAGCGCTTGCCCACTCTCTGTCCTCATCAAATGTTGATTTTTATTACTTTTACTCTCTTGTGGTTTTGGAAAATTGTTATGGAAATGTACGTTGCATTCAGTATTTTACAAAATAGTAAAAAACAAAACAAAACTATGTGAGCAACAGTGGCTTGTTTTGTTGATAATGATGGTAAATTCAGTCTTTTTCTACCCTTGGATCTGAATATTAGGCATAGACTGGCTGCGAATTGAGCACTGTGATTGTTAGTTTTATGTGTCAACTTGGCTAGACTACCCAGTTAACCAATTAACCGTAATCTGGGCACTGCTGGGAAGGAACTCCAGAGTGAGCTAACCTTTCCGCCAGCTCATTAAGTAGAGATGATCCTCTGTGATGTGGGTGGGCCCGGGTGGGCCCGGATGGGCCCCACCCAGTCAGATGGGAGCCCTTAGAGCAAGACCGAGGCTTCCCTGAGGAAGAAGCTCTGCCTCAAGACTGCAGCATCAGCTCCCGACCCACAGACGCCAGCCTGCTGACCTGCCCGGCAGATCCCACACTGGCTGGCTGCAGTCAAATAGGCCAGTTCCTGGAAAAACATTTCTTTTTGCATGTATGTATGTGTATATGTATGCACATTTGTATACATGTGTGTATATGCATATACACATGCACATTTGTGTGCATGTATGCATGTATTCATGCACGTGTATGTCTGTATATATGTATACACATGTACACATTCACACCTGCATGCATGTGTAGTGTATGCATGCATGTACGTGTGTTTGTATGTGTGTATACATGTGCACACACATATACATGTGTACATGTGTGTGTGTGTATGTGTGTGTATAGCTCCTACCAGCTCTGTTTCTCTAGAGAGCCCTGATTGATACAGGTGCATACGAAGATTTATTTCTTCTTCTTTTTGTCAGTAATTCTTTTTTTTTAAAAAAAATGTTTTTATTGATTTCAGAGAGAGGAAGGGAGAGGGAGAGAGAAAGAGAAACATCAATGATGAGAGAGTCACTGATCAGCTGTCTCCTGCATGCCCCCTACTGGGGATCAAGCCCACAACCCGGGCACATGCCCAGACTGGGAATTGAACCCTGATCTCCTGGCTCATGGGTTGACACCAACCCATGAGCCATGCTGGCTGGGCTCTTGTCAGTAATTCTTATGATGCCTCATTTGCATGATGTAATTTTAATGAAATGAAACTTGAGCAGCTCCAAACTGCATAATCAATTTCTCTCAGCCTCACAATTTCTTTTTGGCTCAGCCAGTCAACCTGACCCCAGGATGGGAGGACCATCCCCCCACGGGTGGGGCCAGCATAGCCCACCTATGAGGTTCATGGGCACATTGCCTGGGTTCCAGGTGAGCATAGTATAAACATAATGCCAAGTGGATAATTTGTCTCTAAAATTGCAGATATATTGAGAGGTCACAGAGCGGAGCTGGGGTGTGCTCCTCCTGGGCATGCATTTGGCGCACGGCTGGGGCACTAACACGTTGTCGTCTAGTGAAAACATGTCTGTGTGGTGAGGCCGGCACTGCAGTTTCTAGAATGAATGAGGACACATCACCATGAAGAAAGGTGCCACCAAGAGTATGAATCTGCACTGACTGGTTGCTAGTCTGTCTGTGTTTACATGGACATAACCCTCCCTGAAAAGTGAGGTAAAAACCACGGCATCGCCTGAATTCGGCCCTGCTGCCTAAGCTTAGAATTTGGGTGGGTTCCCACTTCCATTTTCTTGTTTAAAGCTACATTTCCCCTTTATTACCGTTCTTCATTATAAAGCCTTCCTCACAGCACGGTCAGAATGTGAACAAAAACATCTCTTATCTCATTTCCAATTTACCATTTTCTTACCATACATCTTGTTATAACCAAGCAGCCTTTAGATGCACCTTTAGTCATATTTTTTCACTTTGTACCAATTTGGTTATGAGATACGTTAAGCAAGGGCAGGGGAAGTTGTTTCCAGAAAAGAAATCAACCAGCAACACAGCCCAGCATAACCTTGTAAGAACCAGCCTCCCCAGGAAGGCGCTGGGTGGTTGGTAAGACACCAGGACCTCCAAAAGATAGCTGATGGCCGAGAGGGCTGCTTGTAAGGTGGCAGCCACCTACGCCGTCCTGAGAGCTCAGGGTGGAGCAGGAAGGTACCTGCCCACAGGTAACAGCCACAGAGAAACAACCGCAGCCTCACGAAACCCCCTCCACATCGCCGCCCTGTGATTCTCGAATGCTCTGCCTTTTCAGCACTGCTTTCTAATTCTCACCCTCTTTTGCTTCTGCTCACCTCTGCGGCCTTCAGTGGGCTGCTCTGTTCACTCTTCCTTAATTTTCCCTGCACACTCATTCCTCCGCTGTGCCCCCGTCCTTCCTGCGGTGATCCCCCTGTGCGTCTCGCCTCCTCTCCTTGCTCCATTTCACCCTTTTTCATCTGACTCTCTGAATTCTTCACTCTGTTCTTAATTCTCCTTCCCCTCACCGATCTCTCTGGCTTCCACCGTTGCACAGACGCTTTGAAATCACCCAGTGGCTGCCATGTCTCCCCTGAAGAGGGGCCCGAGACTACGGAAAACCAACTCCGGAGGCCCAGCAGCCCAGCTTCCAGGGCGGTGCCGCCCCTCCCCGGGCTCCTGCCTGGGAGCTGGGAGCGGACGGGCCGCCCGCCCCTCACGCCCGCAGGGACCCTCGGGGGCGCTCAGCCCTGAGGTCGCCTGGCAAGGTGCAGCTGAGCCCCGTGTAGACTCTTGTTGCTACAACTTTAAAATTGCTGTTCACTGGGCAAAGCTTCCTCAACCAACTGAAACCAAGTACAGTGCTGCCTGGGTTTTCTAATGCGATCCGCTCCGAAGACGGTTCGAGTTCTGGAATGTTCCAAAACCAAGGGATCAGCAGCCCACGGCTGGGCCTCAGGACCCTGCCCTCAGCCGAAGCCGGGTGGCATGTCTGACTTCCGAGGCGGGTTCGAAACCCGAAGCATTTGCTGCTGGGTTTACAGCATCCATGAACCGAAATGTTTGTCAACGGAGACATTCGAAAACCGAGGCACCGCTGCCGTGTTATTTTATAATGAGCGGGAGCACCTTTCTCCTCGGCGCGTTCATCCCCCGCCTCCTCTTTCACTATTTACCCACCGACCAAAGGACAGCAGCGGTTCCGGGAGAAGGAGAAGGAGCTGTGACCGGTCTCGGGCCCACTGGAGCAGAAGAAAGATCCTTACAGAGGGGAAAACGGTCGCAGAAGTGAAACCGATGGGTCCTTCAGGACTCTGTGATTTTGTCACCTGACATTAGGAAATACTGCACTCAGAGATTTCACTGTAGTCTCTTGCAACGTAAGTATGGGCCACACAGCATTCGAGCTTCTGAAATCTTTGCGGCTGGTAAATCTAGGGGTGAAATCGCTTTACCTTTCTGTGTTTCGGGGGAGCAGGAGTGCGCACCTCAGCGAGAAGCGGTGGCCGCGGCGTCCCCCTGCCGGGCCGGGGCACCTCTGTCAAGGATACTTGTGGTCGAAGCTGTACCACATTCGGAAGAGCCCAGCGCTCTCGGCTTTGGTTGTGCTTTTGTCCAAGTTATTTGCTTCCTGGAGACAGACAATTGAAAAAGACAATGAATACATGATCAACACAGAACACTTACGTCTAATATCAACATCAGTGTGTGATATATGTATTGTTACTATAAAAATATATGTCAAAGCCAATTAAATTTAACTACGTTAAACACTTTCCAGGCCGGGGGAAAGCAGCTATCATGCAAATGAGCTCCGAGACCTTGCCCTGGACCAGACGCCCGCCCGGGTGTGAGTCAACATTTACTTTTCTTAGTAATTCCTATTTTAGTAAACAGCTGAGAAACACCACTTTAGACATCAAATAAAAATGATATTTCTGTCAGATTGCTGTTGTGGGAATTTTGCAGTGTAGTTCTGTCAAATCTGGATGGTATTTATTTATGACTTACCAGAAGGTCAAGACTACAGGGATTCTGGCAGCCTAATACTTTTTAAACGAGTTTTTATTTTGTTCTTTCGATAGATCACTACTAGTTGCTATGGTTAATTTTTTGAATCCTCCTGCTTTGGGACAGATGTTCCTATGGGAATCCTGTAATAACTGAATGCACTTGTCTCATTTTTTCTTCCTTTTTTTCCAAAAGGGCCACAGTGAGGGGGAAGAAGGAATTAAGGTGCACGTTTATGTGAGAGCAGGGGTGAAAGCGTGAGAGAAAGAAAAAAGGTGAACAACTCCCGAGCACTTCAGGGAGAGGTGAGCATGACCACGCCGTGCAGCAAGGAGACGCAGCGGCGTTTTTACTTCTTTTGCGTATCCCACTTTCCACATTAGGAGGACTCCGGGCTTCACTCGGTTATAATTCTCTCCGGCATTAAGGGCATTTATATCTTAACGTGAGCTTCACTGCTTTGTTTGTGCCCACGGTTTCCATCCCCAAATTGTTTCATGAATTCACAGTTCAGTAATAACGTGAACATTTTCAAAAAATCATGACCCACGGAAGATAATGGCCATCCACCAGCTGCTCCAAAGCCAGCCCTCAGTGAATCCAAGTTCATTTCCTTCCATTTTATTTTGTTTATTTCCTGCTGATTCCCAGACAGTTCGATGGCCGGTTAATGATAAGTAGCTGGACACACAGGGCTGTGCTCTGCTCTGAGACATGAGGACCAGCAGGTGCTACAGTTCTACGCCTACAAGGAAAATGGGACACAAGAAAGCAAAACGTGGTTCGTTCCTGGTTACCATTTATCCTTTGTCTAAAATGGCTGAAGCAGAGACTCACAATAAAACTAAGATCAGATTTCAAACACTGCACAGTTTCCCAGACAGTGTTTCCCTGCCAGCCACTGCTCTACACGCCGGTGATGGGGATTCCGTGCCAGCCGCTCAGGAAAGAAAGGGTTCGGCTGCGTTCAACAGGCTTCTCACCTACAGGCCTCCTCAGCACCTTTCCTTTATAAACAAGCATCGGAAGACTGTAAGAGGAAAGTGCTCCTCAAAGTTGGCCCTGGAACCCATTTCCCGCCCCACCCCTATGGATGTTAGAGTCCCACAGATCTGCTTTCTTTTTAAAAAAATATCTTTATTGATTTCAGAGAGAGGAAGGGAGAGGGAGAGAGAGAGAAACATCAGTGACGAGAGAGTCACGGATCAGCTGCCTCCTGCTCGCCCCCCACTGGGGATGGAGTCCGCACCCAAGCATGTGCCCTGACCGGGAATCAAGTTGCGATCTCCTGGATCCTACGAGAGCTCCTGGATCAAACGCTGAGCCACGCCAACCAGGCCACAAATCTGTTTTCTGACAGACCCAGAAGACTACTCCTTGTTACCTAGAGTTAGAATTTATTCATTACTCAGCATACTTCCCCAAAAGGAAAGCAAAGTGTCTGGTTCAATTTCCACCTGTCCCGGAACCTTTCTCCAGTTATTTCTACCTCAACAAAGGGGTCAGAGTCGCAAAACGGCTGCTGCACACCGTGTCTCACCGTCTTGCATCATCCACAGGGTGTTGCCATCTCCCCAACAGATACTGCATGTTGGGGCTCAGCCGGCAGAGGCTCACCCTAAACTCAGCTGGTTTTAAACTCTAATACTCTGGGCCAAGAGTGAGAGCTCTCTCTTTCCCCCTCTCTCTCTTTCCCTCTCTCTTTCCCCCTCTCTTTCCCCCTCTCTCTCTTTCCCCCCTCTCTCTCTTTCCCTCTCTCTTTCCCCCTCTCTCTTTCCCCCTCTCTTTCCCTCTCTCTCTCTTTCCCCCTCTTTATTTCCCCCTCTCTCTCCCTCTTTCTCGCTCTCTCCCCTTCTCTTTAAGAACATAAGGGACTTATGGAATTTTATCCATCAACAAGCACATGTAATTTTTGATAGCTGATAATACCTACTGATGACAAGATAGTTATTGAAGAAAACTGACAGGAAGGAGTGTAAGCAAATTTGTTGGTTTTGGTTGTTCGTTTTTAAGTAACGACGGGCTGTGCGGGGGTGAGCTGGGCTGGCAGCCAAGGCCGGGAAGCCTGGCACCCAGTGAGCAGCAGCCGGGCTCAGGTCTGGTGCAGCTATGACAGTCCCCAGCAACTGAATGCTCACTAATTCCCAGGCAGCACGCTGGTCACACTGTCCAGGCATTAACTTTTCCAGTCATTATTTCTCATTTTCACAATGATCCATCAAGGTAGGTCATGCTATACCTGTTTTGCAGGTGAGGACCTAGCAAAGCTCAGAGAAGGGAAGAGGTGAGCCCAGAGTCACACAGTTAGCAGGTGACAGAGCTGGAATTTGGAAGTGGGACTGCATGGTGTTCCTTCTGCTAGTACCTCACTGAGCCTTTAAACTTGGGAAAGCACGGCCATTGTTCAATAGGCTACTGGGGCTGCAGTGTTATTTTCTGTGAAATGAACAGAAAAAATTGGGCTGGCAGGTCGCTGAGGATGTAATCACATGAAAATACTGTAGTTTTAATAATGAAAACAGCAACAACAATGGCTAACACTTGTTGAACATACTGTGTGCCAGATGCTGCTCTAAGTGCTTCATATAAAAACTCTTAATTCTTATAACAATGTAATGAAGTATGTTCTACTATTATTCTCATTTTACAGATGAGGCACTGAGGCAAGTAGGGGCACAGAGAGGTTTCCAAGCACACTGTGGTCCCTCAGCAGCCAGATTCTTCTTGTCTAGATGGGGCCTCGGGGTGTAAGTGGGGAGCAAACTAGGTAAAAGAGGGATCTGGATAAGGGGCTGAGTCCAGGATCCCGGGTCCTCATGGAGGTGAGGTGGAGCAGCTTCATACACCCCAAGCGGACACCCATGGCCCCCCTGTGGTAGGAATGTTCCTACAGTCTTAGGTGCTGGACTCAGGGTTACCCAGGGCTCAGAAACCTTCCCTGCCTTTCTTTTCCCCTTCCCTCTCTTATTTTATTTTATTTCATTTTTATTATTTTATTTTATATTGTAATTTAACTTAATTTTTAGTTTATTTTTTATTTTATTATTTTATTTAATTTTATATTATTTTCTTGTATTTCTAAGGGGAATATGTCAGAACTCACAAACACCCCCAAAAGAGATTAGGCTCTATTTCTTGCAAAACTTCCAGGGTAGTATTTTTTCAGTTGATGAGAAAAACATATATGAGGCAGCATTTTGGAAAAATGGTAACACATGTAATCTTTTTTCAAATGCTGTCTTACTTAGGAGTCTGGAGATGCTTTTCCTTTTACTACTTTGTAGAGAAATAAACTGGTTTCCAATTAGAATACCACAAAAAACATGCTTCCCCAGGTGAGGGACTCTCCACTGATGACCCAGCATCGACAGTCCTGCTCATCCTAGGAAGTTTTGAGTGTATTATCTTAAATATCTGTTGGCCCAGTTCTGGGTCCATTCGTTGATATCTCTGAAGTTATTGATGACTTAATAACTTGGTTATGAAAGGACATCAATAAATGACTAGAAATAAATGAGTTAGTCTCCTGTGTGCCCTGCTGTGCACTGGAGGTTGAAGGTAAACGTTTGGAGGGAATGCCCACGTCGCCCCGCGGGCCCCAACCTGCTGAGGAGACACAGCGGGCAGTCCGGGAGGGCCAGCAGGCAGGGGACAGCAGGAGCACCAGCTTACCCGGGTCATTCTGAGGCAGAGATCAGCTCACACCCCCAAGGACAGTGGGCCTGGGAGTCATCAGAATCAGAATCTGGAACTTGGGGGTATTTTCTTTATCACTAGAAATGTTTCTTTTCTTTTGAGTCTCTTTATCCAAAGGGGAAGTAGTGTGCATGCTGAAACAAACATAGGGCCCAGACCTGAAGACCAAGACTTGAGATCTGACTCTGTGTTCACCACCGAGTAACAAAATACCAGCTCTTCCCCATGTTTCACAGATGTCAGTGGGAACTGGACACTCAAGAGCATCAAATCTCAACTTTTCCTTGCCCGGGATACTTCTGGGAAGCAGTGTTTGATGGATGTGCAATTTCTGGCTGTTGATACCGTTCCCTTTTCTCCTCAAACATGAGAATAGACTGAACACAGTAGGGAGCGAGTAGTTGATTTTTTAGTGATCCCCTCACTCACTCTCATCACCCCCAGGAGAGGGAAAGAGAAAAATCCTGACAGTGCTCTTTGTGGCTTATATGGACCCCTGAGAGAAAACAAAAGTCGCCAGCAAGAAATCTGTGAAAACCAGACGCTGAAACAAGAAGGAATGGCTTGTTGTATTAACATTGATGAAAAACATCTAAGCAGATGTAAATATGTTCCTCTATCAATATTCACATGTGGGCCTTTGAGAAGCGAGCTGGATGAACTCTGCTTGGGGGAATCCTATGGGATCGCTCCTCATCTCAGGAGGATCCGATGGACTAAGAGTGAGAACAGATTTTCCTTTCGATTTCTCAAGATTTCACATTCAACATTAATGTCAATGAGAGCTTCACAGAACGGTGACAAAGACAAATAATTATCATAACAATCTGTAGAGCTCCTTAAGGGCTCCAGAGCATTTGTTCAAGAACCCTGGAGTGGGATTTGGTGGCAGCAGGTTGTCCTACCATCTTCCCCCAGTCTGAAATTATTTATGTAATATTTTCAAGTTGATCATCTTGATTTTGTAATTACCAGATTCTGTGCCCCTAAAGTGAAATATTTCTGGATTCTGAGGAGGGAGCATAAGAGAATTGAGAGTCAATAGGAAGTTTCTTTGAATTTACATTTTAAAAGGCAAGTCATTAATTCTTAGCCTCCACATGGAAAGTACTTTATACAAATATTCTTGCCTTCCCCATGCCATGATAAATTCATAAATGTTCCCAAGAAGATGTAGTCAGAAAATACATGCTTAGGGAGACAACTAGTAAGGATGAGTAAAACTGTCAAAATGACATAGACATCATAGATATACTGCCAGATGGGCTAAATGCACACTTTAGCTAAAAGAAAGGGCCTGGTTCAAATAACTTTGTGTAGTAGATCCAAATTAAGCCAGGGAGAAGTGTTTGGTTCAGATTAATATAATATTGTGGTGACTTTAAAATGTATATCCACACATTCTTTGGTACTTTTCCCTTTAAAGGATGGAGACTAATTTTCCTTCCTATTGTGTGGTGACTGTAATAGGTGACTCAGTTTTAGTCAATAGAATGGGACAGAAGTGATGGTGTGTTCTGTCCAAGACTTGGTCATAAGAAGACACTGTGGCTTTCTCCTTGCTGTCTCTCTTGGACCACTTGAGGGAAGTCAGCTGCCATATTGTGAGGAAACTCAAGTAGCTCTATGGAGAGATCCTATGGTGAGGAACTGAGTCGTCGCCCTGTAATAGCCAGCGATGATGAGCTGAGGCCTCCTGCCCACCTGAAGTGGGTCCTCCTGCCCCTGCCAAGCCTTCATACAACTGCAGCTCTGGCTGACATCCTAATTTCAACCTCATGAGGGACACTGAGTCAGAAACACTCGCTAAGTTGCTTTCAAATTCCTGACCCATAGAAACTGTGAGATAATAAATGTTTGTTGTTTTAAGCCAGTAAATTTTGGGATACTTTGTTATGTAGCAAGAAAGAGCTAATAGAATGATATGTTGGAGTCATAAGTTCTAGATGTGAAAGGCACTGGAGTGGAGTTGGCAAGAGATCATCAAATGATGAGGCATAACTCTTCGTAGTTGCCAAAGTGTATTCACAAAGGTAACATATATACAGAGAAATTAAATAACTTGCCCAAGGACACAAAGTGAAGAGAGGTGGAATGTGAGCTCGGACAGTCTTTTTGTTCCAGAATTTCTACTTGTAACTGGTGTCCACCCACCCACCCACGCACCCACCCATCGACATATCCATACAACACACGCACGCCAGGCACTAATCTAGGTGTGAGGAGAATGCAGCAATTACCAATTCAAAGTCTTTATCCTCACAGAGCTTACACTCCAATGCAGACACTGATAACAGAAAGGTTAACAACTACCCACCATAAATTCAGAGAATGAGAACAATTCGGCAGGTAAGAGGATAAGAGAGCGATGGAGGAGAGGCCCCTGGCGGGGCAAGGCAGGCATCTCCGAGAGGGTGCCGCTTCATCAGAGGCCTGAATGACACGCAGGAGAGAACCGCGTGGGACTTGGGGAAGCAGTCCCACAGATGGTTCTGCAAGCTTGGAGGCCATGGAGTCACAATGGGATGCTGTGCCTCCCGGGCAGCAGGAAGGCCATGTGGCTGGAGCCCAGTGAGCCAGGTGGGAGTGGGTGGAGGTGAAGCGGGAGACACAGAAAGGGGCTGGATCATTGGCCTTGGTGCTGGGCTTGATTTTATTCTATGTGCGATGGAAGGTTTGGAACTTGGAAGTAGTAAAACAATCATTTTAAAAAACTCATTTTTCTGCCATCTGCAATCTGCCAGTTTTTACAATGAGATTAATTATCATATTTTCATAAATAATTTCACTTTTTAAAACTATGCTTGCTTCTCTATGGGCTGTCTTAATGCTAACCTCCAATTCTATTTTTGCTTCCAACAGTCCCTTCAGTGAAATTTTGTTTCGGTTGTCATTTATGCTTCAGCGTAACCTAGTGGGTCAGTTCTGGTCACTGCAGCTCAAGAGAGTCAGAGAAGAGTGAGAAAGGTCCAGAGAAGCGCCACTTCAGTCGCAGAACAAGAGGAGAGGGAAGGATTAGGGCTGCGCCAGAGGCCAGCGGGCAGGAGGGACATGGCAAAGTGTCTGTAAGAGTATGAAGGGTGTGAGCAAGGTGGACGGACACTTGTTCGCTAACTCCCAGAAACCTTCACCTGGAGTCCCTTAGAACCAGAAAGCACTCCTGTGGGGAAGAATGAAGTATCTGTTCTCCGCACAATTGAAACTTATCATTCATAGTCGTCTAGAGTTGCAAGGTCACAAGGGGGAAGAGATTCATTAGCCAGTGGGAGGATCATTTAGTTATTAAATAAAATTTTGGCCCAGCCAGTGTGGTTCAGTGGTTGAGCATCAACCTAGGATCCAGGAGATCGAGGTTCAATTCCTGGTCAGGACACATGCAGGGCTGCGGGCTCGACCCCCAGCAGGGAGCGTGCAGGAGGCAGCCGATCAATGACTCTTTCATCATTGATGTTTCTATCTCTCTCTCCCTCTCCCTTCCTCTCTCTGAAATCAATAAAGATATATGTAAAATAAATAGATAAATAAAAATTTTGTTTTGCCTTGTAAACATTTCAAATATTCCCAATAAACTTAGAGAAAACAGAATAAAGGTTCCCACATATACATCCCCCATAGTTAACAATTATGAACATTTTTCCATACTTGCCCCTATCTGTTGGAGTTGGCCTCACAGAATGTAAATTCCACACTACACCCCTACAAATATTTCACCCAGATGGGTGTTTTTATGTTATTGCAACTAATAGTATTTTGAAAATAATATAATGAATATTTCACAGCAAATATCTTGGATTTTCCCTAGGCCAACATTAAGTTTATTTTGGCTATATTTAACTTATGACTTAAATATCCAAAAGTATACACCCTCCCCACTAACTCTTTACAGCTTAGGACCAAATTCCATATATTTATCTTACCCACTCTAGAAAGCAGAAATAATGAGGAAGTAGAGGAAGATGGCACCTGCGATTTAGTGAGCACTTTTTTATACATTAGGTGCAATATATAAAATGACATTAAATATTTACCTTGACCAAACACGGTAACTATTATAACCCCTCATCTATAAATGGTGAAATTAAAGTTCAAAGAATTAAAGCAACTTTCCCAAGATGGTGACAACAGCGAAACATTGCAGTCGCTTCAGCAGCACCCAGCTCCGCTCTCTGGCCTCCCCGACAGCGCGCCTGCAGCTCGCGGCGTGACTCGCACTGTCCACTAGACCCTGCCCGGGCGCGGCCCTGGGAAAGGGCCTCGGGGCAGCGGGGCAAGGAGAAGGCAGGCTCGCCTCCCTTGCTTTCCTTCTTTCGGGATCACAGACCTCTGTCGTCTTTACCCAACACCTGAGCTGCTCTCAGTCTGCTGGTGTCTTTCAATCTGAAATTGAAGGTCTTGTAGGCAGCGTGCGTAGGGGTCCTGTCTTATCCATTCAGCCACCTTGTATCTTCGGATTTGAGCATTTAATCCATTTACATTTAAAGAGATTATTGATAAGCATGTAGTTATTGCCATTTTATTATTCATAGTTTTGATTTTTTTTCCTTCTTAAAGAAGACCCTTTAATATTTCTTGTAATACTGATTTGCTGTGTTGAATTCCTTTAGCTTTTTCTTGTCTGGGAAGCTTTTCATCTGTCCTTTGATTCTAAATAACAGCTTTGCTGGGTAGAGTAATTTTGGTTGTAGGTCCTTACTTTTCACCATTTTGAATATTTTGTGCTAATTCCTTCTGGCCTGCAAAAATTTTGTTGAGAAATCAGCTGACAGTGTTAATGGAGCTCACGTGTAGGTAACTAACTGCTTTTCTCTTGATGCTTTTACGATTCCCTCTGTCATAACCTTTGGCATTTTAATTATGATGTGTCTTGCTGTGGGCCTCTTTGGGTTCCTCTTGTTTGGGACTCTCTGAGCTTCCTGGGCTTGTATGTCTATTTCCTTTCCCAGGTTAGGATAATTTTCCATCATTTTTTTTTTTAATAGGTTTTTAATTCCTTGCTCTCTTTTCCTCCTGGTACTCTATGATGCAGATATTGCTATACTTAATGTTATCCCAGAGGCCCCTTAAATTATCCTCACTTTTGTGGATTTTCTTTTTTTTGGTCTTGTTGTTCTGATTGGGTGTTTTCTGCTACTTTGGCTTCCAAATTGTTGATCTGATCCTCTGTTTCATCTGCTCTACTGTTGACTCCCTCTAATGTATTCTTCATTTCTGACTGGTTCTTATTGATGTTTTCTATCTCCATCTTTATGTTTCCTGTTTTTTGTTGAAGTTCTCACTGAGTTCATCAACTCCTCCCCTAAGCTCACCGAGCATCCTTGTAACCAGTGCTTTGAACTCTGCACCTGGTTGGTTCCTTATCTTCATTTTGTTTAGCTCTTTTTCTGGAGTTTTGCTCTGTGTTTTCACTTGGGACATGTTTCTTTGTCTCTTCATTTTGGATGCCTCCCTGTGTTTGTTTCTAAGTATTATGTAGATCTGCTATGTCTCCTAGTCTTGGAATAATAGCCTTATGTAGTAGGTGTCCTGTGGGGCCCAGTGGTGCAGTCTCCCTGGTCACCTGAGCCAGGTGTGTTCTTTGTGTGGCCTGTGTGCACCTCCTTGTTGTATTTGAGCCTTGACTGTTGTCCGCAAGCCAGTGGGCGGGGTTGACGCTCAGGCTGACTAGCTGCTGAGGACTGGCCATGATCGTAGCATATCAGCTGCTGTGGGAACGAAGGGGCTGAGCCCATGGACCAAGATTCACTTTAGCAGTGTTCTGGTGCCGGCTAAGTCTGCCCTTTGTTTTTGTTGTTTGTAGAGGTGGTTAAGTGGTGCTCCGGTATGGTCTAAATTTAGTCATCAGGAGGTTAGTTCTCTTGGGAGGGGCTATGGTGCAGGCCAAGGTCAGCTGCGGCCTGTGCCTAGCCCAGGGCCACTTGAGATGAGCTACAAAGTGACCTGCAGATGGTTGCTGCTCGTGCTGGGCTTGGAGGAGCCTGGGAGAGGCTAAGGTGCAAACTAAGGTGGGCTGAACTAGTGCTTGGATTGGGGCCCCTTAGCAAGAGGAACTAGGCATGCCGAGGCCAGATGCTGCTTATTTGGGGCTTATAAACCTTTGAAAGATTTTAAAAATTCCACAGCATGAGCCAAGGCAGGTTATTTATATGAAAAAGCTACTGGAATTGGTTTGGGTGGGTCTAAAAGCAGGGAGGGGCTGTGTCGCAGGGAATTACCAGGGCAGGGCAGTGTTAACCAGGTTGAAGGAGCCTCAGATATGGCCCTGCCTACTGGCTCTGTGGTGGGAGAGCTCAGCAAAGGAACAATGGCCTCTGCCAGCACTTCTTTCGGGCAGAAAGCTGCCCCTCCAACCCTTCTTGCCCTAAAGCCAGGCAATTCAGCTTCTTCCCAAATGTCCCTGGTGCCTTCTGAGCTGCTGCCCCAGTGCTGGAGCTCAGAGGGAGTGAGTCCGAGTAAGTCCGTGCATGGGTCCTTCAAGACGAACTGCCTGCAACTCCAGCAGCCGTCCATCTCCCTCTGTCTCAATCCCCACCGGTGTTTACAGCCAGAAATTATGGTGACTTCTCTTCCCAGCACTGGAACCCTGGGCTGGGACGCCTGGTGTGGGGCTGGGACTTCTTGCTCCTCAGCAGGACCTCCACAATCAAGATACTTCTCCTGATTTTTATCTGCCACACATGGGTGGGGGACCAGCCCATTCCTTGTCTCTGCCCCGCCTACCAGTCTCCATGTGACTTCTTCTCTTATCCTCAGTTGTATGTCTTCTGTTCAGCTAGATTTCAGGTGGTTCTCAGTGACAGCTGCCCTGTAGTTTAGTTATAATTTTGATGTGGTCGTGGGAGGAGGTGAGCACAGAGTTTATGTACTCCACTATCTTTATTGGAAGTCTTATGCAGATTTTTCTTCAGTAAATACTGTCAATCTATTTTCTCTTCCTCATGATTTCCTTAATACCATTTTCTCTTCTCTAGCTTAATTTATTGTAAGAATACAGTATATATACAAAATACGTGTTAATTGTTTATGTTATGGGTCAAGGCTTCTGATCAACAGTAGGGCATTAGTACAGTTGATTCTTGAACAACACAGGGGTTTAGGAACACTGAACCCCCGTGACGTCGAAAACCCGTGAATAACGTTTGAGTCCCCAACATGTAACTACTAAGTTTAACTCCTATAAATTGGTCCATCACATTATGTTTTTGTATACAACCTGCAAAAGTAACACGGGACACTGGACCTAGGGTAGTACTGTATACAGTTACATTTGCAACACGGGGATAACAGTCCACACTCGGGTTATCTTGAAAAATGAGTGAGTTAATGTAGATAAGGTGCTTGGAAGAGTGGTAGCAACACTATCAGCACCCAGCCCATTAGGAAACCAGGACAAAATGGGAAAGAGGAGTGCCAGTGGCAGCCCTTCTGGGCAGCAGGGCTTCCTGCTGAGGGGAAGGCAGGGGGCGCTCAGGGAGCCCCTTCCCTGTGCCCTGCCTCCGAGCACAGTCGCTTACAGGGAACTTCCGGTGGGCACCGGGAGGCTCCCGGGCTTGCTTCGTGTGTGTCCTTTGAAGGAAAATTATTTAAGAGGCATAGGATTCACAACGGCAAGACCTTCCACTTTTCAAAGTAGCCCAAAGTGGAGTTAATTAAAGTTTAATAGCTGCAGGTGGAACATGTTTTCTAACGCTTCTGGCCAGGGACAAGTGAGAGTGCAGCATCGTTTCCCACTCGCAAGCTGTGACATGGCTGGTTAGTCCAGTTACAAGTTCATATTTCCCAAAGGCTTTTTTAAACTTTCCATAAATAAAGAGAAATTTTCTTAAAAATATGTTTATTACTGATTTTGAGAGTGCATGATCAGTATTGCTGTACCTATCTCCGAAATTTTTAGCTTCTGATAAGTAAAAATAGCGTCTTTTTTCCAGGAGGCTGGCAGTGCGAAGATGACCCTGTTTGTTATGCAAGCCCAGTTCAATAAATGCAGACCCAGCGGACGCGCGCACTCCGCCATCCTCCCGAGACAGGGCTTACGCTCTGCAGCCAGAATGAGCGCCAGATGCTGGTAATCAGCAGCGCGCTGTCGGGCAAAATGAGGGCCGAGAGGTTCTTGACACATGATTTGGAAAGTACCAAAAAAACCACACAAAAAACCCCAAAACAAAAACCAAAACCCTGACAGGGTTGAGTGGCAGCTGCGTGGCTGCTGTGGCTGTTCCTAGAGCCTGAGCCCACTGTTTGCTGGACTTGACCCTGAAGACAAGACTTACTCCCAGGCAAGGAGAAAACCCCTTTCTGAAATGTAGCCAAACGTTATCCTTATTCAGAAGCTTCCTGCTTCCCCAAATAAAAGTTACTTTGAAGCAGCAGCAGTTCAGTAGCAACCATGCAAATTATATTAGTTAACATTTAGGCTGCTCTTCATCAGTCCCCACGGAGACCCCCACGCGAGAAACTTCTTTTAAAACGCAGTGGCCGTGAAGTTTTTAGCACTTGAGGAGAGAGCATACTTTCCCTCTAATGTTAATAATTCAGTGCATCACCGATTATTTCTTTCCCGCTGCGTCGGCTACAAGAAAGCTTACTGTGGTTCAGCTGTAGAGGTCTACAGGACCTTCTACCTCACTGTTTATGATTCTTCTTTCTCCTTTGGCTTTGACCTTCTGCTCTTATTGTTTTACTGAATTTTAAAATTGTTATAAAAATATTTTACTTTAATTTTATTATACATGGTGGTGTAAGCTGCTTCAAATCCTTCATAAGAGAGAAGATGGGGTTTAACTAATTTGTTAGGTAGTTTTACAGATACAGTTTCACTGAATTGCCATAACAGCCGGGAGAAGCGGACATTAGTATCCTTCACGTTCTGCACACAGGGAAACTAGGTGCAAACAGGTAAAAAACGTGCCTAAGATCCAAGTACCACGTACAGCAAAAAAAGTTTCTACTGGTTTAAGTATCTCAGGAAAGACTTATTACGGAATCAACAATGGCGTGAATGAGCTAAAATAAATGACATTTAAGTTGTAAGAAGGAGCTGGGCCAGCGGGCAGTCTCATGGACAGACGAGCACACGCGGCTGTAAAGCACCAGCGGGGAGGGCGACGGACGTTCCTCTGACGAATTTCCTTACTCTGTTTTCTCGTAAAGAAGAAGACACACGAGTGGGGGCAAGTTCACACGGAAGTCGACGTGGAAGAACAATCAGCTCAGCTGCATGAGGTGACGACGCTTTGTGCGTCAGCTACCCCGCTCGCGGCCGCTGCTCGTGCCCACCGGTGCGCGGGGACGGCCCCGTCCTGAGGGCACCGCACTGCCCGAGGCCCAGGGCGCGGGTGCCATGCTGCTCGTGCCCACCGGTGCACGGGGACGGCCCCGTCCTGAGGGCACCGCACTGCCCGAGGCCCAGGGTGCGGGCGCCATGCTGCTCGTGCCCACCGGTGTGCGGGGACGGCCCCGTCCTGAGGGCACCGCACTGCCCGAGGCCCAGGGTGCGGGCGCCATGCTGCTCGTGCCCACCGGTGCACGGGGACGGCCCCGTCCTGAGGGCACCGCACTGCCCGAGGCCCAGGGTGCGGGCGCCATGCTGCTCGTGCCCACCGGTGTGCGGGGACGGGCCCCGTCCTGAGGGCACCACACTGCCCGAGGCCCAGGGTGTGGGCGCTGCTCTGCTCGGGCCTGCAGTTGGGTGTGTTTCCTGGACAAAGAAGTGCCCAGAAACAGCACCGGCCTGGCCTGGGACACATATGACAACATATTAACGCACCCGTGAGCTGGACCATCACTAATGTCACCTTCTGTGGAGCACCGGCTCCTTCCGTCTTTCTGTCTATGTGACCCGAAGGCAGCGGTGCTGGGCAGCAGAGCCCCGACGGTGCTCTACGGAAAGCCATCAAGTAAGAGAGGGTCCCCTTCAGGCTCTGATGTGATCATACACAATTCTTTACGCCACATCACTTATTCACTATGCTAGTCGATCATGTCCACTACTTGCAACTTCAGCAAAAGGTGTAACATTCCCACACAGATGTTCAAAGATGATAAGGCAAAGCTGCAGTGACAGATTCTACCTGATGTCAGGTTCAAATCCAGAGCTCGCAGGATACACTTCCCTTTCTGGAGGGAAAACAGACTGTTCTGAAAAATTTTCCCTAAGGATATTCAGGTCTCTGCAGATAACAGTTGCTTAGCTAAGTGAGGAACGGCTCACTTAGACAGTTCTGCTGTGCTTTTGCAAACTTTCAATGTTTCTGTACACCTAGACCTAACGAATAAGTCACGCAACAGAAACACGTCCGTGGGTTGGAGGCCCGACATGCATTGGACACGCACTGCGTAAGCTTCACCGAGATTACTTAGCTAGCAAGCTGCTGAGCGGGGATTGGAACTCCAGCGAGAGCCATGTTCTTGCTCCTGCAGTTCCCAGGCTTCCTGCTGCCACACAGGGCACAGGTCTATGTGAGGAGGTCTAAACACTCCAGAGGTTACACAGAGGTTACTGACTCTCTGAATCCCTGTGGATTTTATAGTCATCTGATTAGTTTTATCTGCAGAAGCAGCTTCCTCTAGAACAGCCTCCTGGCCACATGCGGGACAAGCATGGAACATTCCATGGAACAGAACATTCTTATCTCTAGGGTCTATGCACAGTTTCGTTGACTTGCCTGGTGTGAGGGGTCTTCCTTCAGGTCTTCATCCAGGTCCACACCAACTCTGTTAAAGAAAACAGAAAACTGGTAACGGCCCTGCTGAGGTCATGTGTGTCAGATGACCTGACCCAAACACAACACAAAGCAGAGGAAAGGTTTGGCAGGAAACCACCCTACCTCTCCCAGAATCTAAAGAACTTCACATAGACCTATGGCAAACGAGATCTGCACAACTGGAGCACCAGACTGCTCCTTGCTGTTATCTTTCCCAGCAAGAGCAGGCCTGAAAACCTGGGAGAGGAGCCCTCAGGAAAAGTACCCCTGCAGCCCCCAAAACAGGGATCCTGGAGGGAGGGCTGCCTGCTGCCCCTGCCGGACTCACTGACCAAACTGCTCTGGGAATGTCGGGCCCAGGCTGCAGCAGGCTTCCCAAGGCACAAAAACCTGATCCTTGGTCCAGAAGCCCACAGAAGCCGCCAGTGGGGAGGACCCAGGTGTGTGGGACCTGAAGCAAATAATTTGGGAAGGGGAGTTTTTATGAAAATGGCTTTAGAAAATAAATTACCAAAAGTCACACACTTTTAAAATCTGGCAAATGCAAAAGATATCTCAAAATCCAGGAAACATATAAAACAGTCTAATTAGTTAACTGCCTGATGCACCCCTAAAATAAGTTTCAGTTAAAGTATGTTTTCAAGTTTTGCCTGCATACTTTGAAACTCTGTATATGATAATAATTTTGTATTAGAGAGAACAGGAAGATAGAGCAGCCTTCCCTCTAGCCAGACTGATCAAATGATCGAGAGCTGGAAGGCATCACAGCCTGCCTGTTCACACAGACACGCCCGTGTGCAGTGCTGCTCACAGACTCGCCCGTGTGCAGTGCTGCCCACACAGACTGGCCCGTGTGCAGTGCTGCTCACAGACTCGCCCGTGTGCAGTGCTGCTACAGGTATGTGCCCTGCAAAGACAGTTTCTGATAAACTTCATTTCATGCAACTCTGAGAGACAATTCTCGGTGCATATGTTGCACCACTGAATACACTGCCTACAGACCTCTGAGGCCAGGTATACAGAACATGCGTGTTTGATTCAGCCCAGGCGCTGTTCCTGGAAGCTGCACCTGCATCGGGTGACTGGCAGTAACGTGCTTTGCACAGAAGTGACTGTGGGCACACAGTCTTATCCCGCTAAAGGCAAACTAAATGTGTTCCCAGTTCAGCTTCCCTGAGGGGACCCCCCCACATGCCCACAACCTCTCCAGGCCCTCTGACCAGAGGAGAAGTCTGGTGGGGGGAATCCTGATGGAGAGAAGTCTCATGGACAGAAATAGCACTTGACCCCAACTGTGGCTAAACTATATTTCTTTCACAAATCTTACAAAAACATAGGACCTGGGAACACAATGCTGGGCTCTTCCCAGGCTCTTGGAAGGGCCAGGGCGAGTACCGGGCCCTGGAGCTTAAACGTCCTCCGCCCGGAGGGGCCTTGGCTGTGGTGGGCTGGGTGGGGCAGGCGGGGTGGGGCGGGCAGCTCAGGCCCTCAGCTGGCAAGCTGCGCCAAAGCCTGTCCTGTGAGCACCACAGTTCCAGGGCTGTGGAGTCTTTCCTTCGGCTGGGGCCCTGTAAACACAGGGCACCTTGCAGTCCCTCCTCCAGGTGGGAGCCAGCAGCCAGAGGTGGGAAAGCAGCCACAGTGGACAGGCAGCCACGACACACCTCTGATTCCTGAAAAATGAGTGTCCTCGGGGTGTGGAGAGCCCTGCCTCTAACCCGGGTGAAACGAGCAGCTCTTTATTTTACTCTGAACGTTTGGCCTTCAGGGGACTAGGAAGGGCCCCTGGGGCTGACTAACCTGATCCTCTTGGAGTAGACAGACTATTTGATCTAGTTCATTGTCGTTGGAGGGAGAGAGGGAAGGGAAGGGGGTAGGGAGGAGAAAGGAGAGCAGAGAAAGAAAGGGGGGGCAAGGATGGGAGGGCAGTGGAGAGAGAAGGTGGGGAGGGCAGGCGGTGGTGAAGGGACGGGAGGTGAACAGAGGTGAGAGGGGAGGGAAGGCGGAAGGGTGGAGGAGAGTGGAGGGGAGTTAAGGTCTAGCCCCCCAAGACGGGTCCAGGCAGTGACCTTGGGGTGCTATTGGTCCGAGTCCAACTCTATGAAGGTGGGGCCCAAGCTGGAGGCCCCCCAGCGCCCTCTCTCATGGGCTGGCCCACCTTAGCCCCTCTGGTGGGTCTGAGCTCTGGCTCATGCCGGGAGTTCCCAGGAGCCTTTAGTGCTGGGGAAGCCTAGGTCCCCACCCCCGGGCCACCTGGCCCCCAGGTGGGCTGGACTAACAAGGGTCCTGAAGTTCCCACTGCCGCATCTGTTTCCAGCCTTTTTCTAGTGCTCTGTCTAGAAAAGTGGAGAGCAGAAATCAAAGTTCACGGGACACCAACATGTAAAGCTTGCGGCAGTGTGTCCTGAGGTTCCCCACTAAGGTCCCGCTTTCCTCTCGGCAGCAGTTAAAGCAGACCTTGCACGACGCAGTCATTCCAACAGCCAGCCGCAGCTGAGGAACACGGCGCGGGTTACGCTTTCGTTTCACGTGGGGCGTGGGGACAGCATCTCTGAGTGAGGCGCAGGACAGGCCTCTTCCTCCCCCCACGCACAGGCCAGCGCTGCTCCCGGCCCAGGGCCAGGGCCCGGCCTGGCTGGAGGAAAGAGCAGCTCTGTGGGAGCTTTGTCCCTCCTGCGGAGGCCAGGCCGAACCACAGACGGGCCCACGCCCTCACAAGGCACACAGTTTGGCTTAATTAGAAGGATTTTAAAAACTCACTGCAATTTAAGTGCTGTGAAGCAGAGGCACATGGAATGACGCCTCTTTCACTTGCAAGTTTAGCTCCTTTGGATAAAAGTTGTGCTAATGATTCCCTTGCTCTTGCCCCTCAGAGCGGGACTGGGGCATGGGGGTCTTCCTGGAGCACCGGGCAGCCCGGGCCCACTGGCCAGCTCCGCTGTGCCGCAGGGATCTCCCAGAGGCCCATGGCTTCTCTACGCCCACTCAGTGGGCCCTGGCTACCAACCTTTTCTAAACTCTCCTATCTGCCGGTAGCTTGCCTTGTCTTCTGCCTGTGACAGCAGTGTTAACATGTTGTGCCTGGCCCCTTCAGCGAGTATGGGACAATCCCCTGATGGTCAAATGTAACACATCTTCCCTTGCAGGTTCATAGCACATACAAACACCCATAACAAGTAACAAAGTCCCCGCATACTGAGGGATCACAATGAATCAGCTGGTCCCTGCCCACCCGGCACAGCCTCAGATCAACTCCCCCAGCTCTGAGGACTGTTCTCGGCCACTTCTCCCTGGCGGTGTGTGGACTGGTATCAGCAGGCCGGGCACGTCCCCCAGTGTCCCCAGGGTTCAGCGAGCATGCCAGCTGCGCCTGTTTCTCCTGCTCTCCTGTCTAAGAAAGCAGGTCCAACGTGACCGTGACATGCTTTTAGGGTTAACCTTGAAACCATTCACTTTCACACATAAAGCTCATTTACGCACTACGGGTTCTTGAGAGATTATTAAAGACACGGCGCCACCCCGGCCGGTGGTGCCACGTGTGCATAGCAGCTCCCAGGGGGGACCACCCCCATATGAGATGTTCGGTCTCCTAGGTGATGCCCAGGGCTCTTCAGCACCTCCAGCAGCTCTAGGCTACCCTTTCGGCTGGTGAATCTGAGCACAGTGCTACAGGGCTGGTGACTGGACCTGTCCTTGCTCTGGGCCTCAGTGCCTCTGAGTCCTGGCCCTGCTGGGATCTGCCAGTGCCTCTCCATCGACTGAACCCCTCCCTCCAAACTACAGCTGCTTTCTCCACTACTGCCCTTCCCCTGCTGACCACTACTGTGGACCGTTCATCGTGTTACCCAAGTTCAGATCCCCATCACGTAAGTTTTCACGGGCTTGGACTGCTGGTGGCTCAATACCTTCCACTCTCTTCTCTGCTCCTGCACCAAGCCCCTCCTGAGGCCCCTGTGCTCACCCCGGTCTGGCTGTGATAGCCCTGGTCCACCCTGTGTTCACCTCTCCAGCTGTGCCCAGCTGTGCAGGGCAGGCCACTGCTCTGCATGGAATCTGCCCCAATGGGAGTCCCAGGACTCAGGACCTGTGGCAGCTGGTGAGGGTCAGTGACGTCCAGCTGTGAAGTCTCCCATTGGTGTGAGTGCACCACTTGTGCCTTGGTTTCCTCGTTAGCACAAGGGGCCCAAAAAGAGAACCTGCTTCAAGGGCTGCAGTGAGGAGTAAATTAGAAAATCCTTGTAGTGGTTGGCTTAGGATCCAGTACCTAGTAAGCTCTCAACAAGTGTTAGCAGCTATTGTTGATGTTATTATTTTTATTCAGATCAGTATTTTCTTTAATTAGTGGGGCCAGAGCTGAGTCCTGCCATGCTTACTCCTGACTCATTTCAGAGAAAAGCCTTCTTAGTGCCCAGTTCTGTGCTGGAGCTCTCAAATGTACAGCAACCTACCGGGGTGCCATAGGGAGCAGCCAGTGCAGGGCAGGGATTTCTGCTTTTACAGTAAAACCGCACATCTATTTAAGGAGGCCAAGCTTCCCAGATACAAAAATATTTACAGTTTACTGTGGTTTCAGGAGGTGAGAGGGAAACAAAGGAGAGGAAGGTGTCTGAAGAGCAAGGAGAAGGGAGGGAAAGGGCGACCTGAGCAGGAGAAGCAGCAGAGAGCAGAAAGTGAGAAGGAAGCAGGGACCAGGAGCAGGCCCTGGGCAAGTGGCCTTGCAGGTGGGTGCCGCCCAGAAGCGGGAAGGCTGGGGTGAGGGGATGACACCCCCATAGAGAAAATTTCTCCAACACAGAGACGTGAAGAATCAGGAAGGATTAAAAAGCGATGGAAAAGGCTGGTTAAAACTGTACAGGGTGCTTTGCATTCTTGGTGCGCCTTCTAATTTAAGCGAGTCCAGCACCGCCTCCGTGGTGTCCAAACGGAAACAAAAGTGAGCTTTGGGAATTCCCAGCTGTGCCCCCCAAACCCCACTCCCCTTCCTTATTTTCCAGGGGCATTAGCTGCATTGTTACGACAGAACACGACTCTGCAGCATGGTGCACCCCTTCCTACCAAACCTCCATCCTTTGGAGTTTTATTAGACGTATTAAACTCTCAGGATGCTCCCGTAGCCGACCTTAGCCAAAAAGCATGTTCCAAAGTTGGGTCTTTGTTTTAGAGAGAAAGCAAGATAAGTAACTAACAAAGTGCTCACTTTTCCCCTAAGGCCAACAGACTCCCTTCTGAAATTACCACTCAGCACCTCTGAACAGCTGTGAAATCTTACTAGGGCTCAGTCTCCTGCAAGTTCCAATCCTCTCAGGCGAAGCTGTGGTTCTTCTCAGCTCCCTGCTGACAGATGCCGGGTGGTGAGGGGGAGAAGCCAACCGTATTTAATGGCTAGGTGTAAAAAATGACATTGCCAGTTAGGAAGAGTGACTGGATGTGAGGCGCATAAATACGCAGGGCAGCGGAGGCGTCTGAAAGATCACGGAGGTTTGAGGACCACAGTTCAGCCATGAGGACATCAGTGTCAAAATCTGGTCTTCACCCCACCCCACCCTACATTATTTGAATCAATATTAGTGAAGCTGTGCATGACCAATGTTAAATTTGTTTTGTAGAAATAAGAAAATGAACTACAGTAAGTGGGAAAACTCAACTTAATTCACATCCCTATTTCCGTGCGGAAGAGCAGTTACAGGGTGGGACCACGGAGCCAGACTGCGTGGGCTTCAGTCTCACTTCTACCATTTACTACATTGAGACTTAATCTCCTTAAATCTCAGTTTTTTCAACTATAAATGGGAATAAACATGCACCCACATTATGGGTTATCATGAGGGTGAAATGAGTTAATACGCATATTGTATTCTATGTATTTCTATGTACTACATGTACATGCAAAGTATTGGCTGCCACTTAGGAAGCACTCATGAAATATGCCCTTGTTGTTTGAGAGAGAAATTGACATACCCCAAATTAAGTGGTAAATACAATACAGGTTAAAGCCAAGAGTACATTTCCTATAAATGAGAGGCACTGGAGTATAAATGTCAATGACAAGATCTAACGGGAAGACAGACATTGAAAACAAAAACTATGGTGTAGTAGATAAGCACTGTGCATAGCGTTATCTGAATGCACCAGCAGAGTCCAACTAGGGGGATTGTGGGGGGCGGGCGCACCTCACAGAGACCAACCAGGAGGGCCATGGGGGTGCGCACATCTCACAGGGCCCTACCAGGACTGTGGGGGGCAGGCACATCTCACAGAGCCCCACCAGGAGGACTGTGGGGGGTGCGCACATCTCACAGGGTCCTACCAGGACTGTGGGGGGCAGGCACATCTCACAGAGCCCCACCAGGAGGACTGTGGGGGGTGCGCACATCTCACAGGGTCCTACCAGGACTGTGGGGGGCAGGCACATCTCACAGAGCCCCACCTGGAGGACTGTGGGGGGCGGGCACATCTCACAGAGACGCTGGGCATTGAAGAGGGAGTGAAGTGTACGTCCCTGGCAGTAAGCTTTGATTGCTGAGGCACCCATGTCAAGAGACATTCATCTTGAATAAACATGTGAACAGCTCCGCTACGCAGCTACTAGCAACACAACCCGAGAAGGAAACCGGCTGCGCTCACTCATCAACGTCCCTTTCTGGAAAGCCCTGGGTAACCTAGGGACGTGATGCTTGATCACCTGGCTAAGTGACCTTATGCTTGAAGGAAAACCTGGGCACCCCACCCTCGGACACTGCTACAGGCGGAGCCCCAGGTTCCCACGTTTGCTCCCCCTCATTCTCCCTTGTTCTCCACGTTCTCTTTCTGGCGGTCATGTTCCTGCGCCCTTGCCCCTTGCCGCTCGGCCCTCGCCCTTGGGCCTGCTGATTCACATTTATGTGTGGCCTGAGGCTTGCCGAGTACCCTTCAGAATATGGAAGTAATAATAAATCTTGTTCCTTGAAGTTCCCTGGTGGTTTTTGCCAGAGTGCCTCCTGCAATCATGAGCAGCACAGGGCTGGTCCAGCCACAGCACTGGCCCTGCAGGATGTCCGTGGGGCGCCTTAGGAGGGACACAGCTGGGCGAGTGCCTCTTGATGGAGGCCCTCCAGGCTGCACAGCATGAGCAAAGGCACAGGAGTTTAAAAGAGCAAAGCAGGTCCAGACGCGGTGAACAGGTCTGCAGGGGTCACATGGAAGTGGGCAGAGTCCCTTTGGGTGAGGTCAGAAAGCCACCTGAGTCCAAATAATGATCGATCTCGAAGGTTACGCTCAGGAAGTTTCCGTTTTGCTGCTTTCCTCGGCAGTAGGGGGTGGGACGATTAGATTTATGTTCAGGAAAATCTCAGGGGGCGTCCACTTTGCTACTGAGAAGCTGCAGGCATGGAAGTCCTGTAGGAGGCTCTGCAATGAGTCCGCTGGGCCTGGGAGGTGTGTGGAGCATGGTGCTGCTGGTACGTGAAGGCTGCACTGAGTGGAGAGGAAAGAACTGAGACGTTTCTGAGTTTCGACTCAGGACCTGAGTGGTATGTCCCTGCCATTAACCATGTGAGGGGCGGAGGAGTGTCTGTGTGGGAATGTCCCTGTTAGAGAGGCGGACCTGGGGATCAGCGGGTCCTGAGCACTTACACTGTGAGTGAAGTGAGGTCACAGCTTTATTCTCATCAACTCCAGAAAAATGCACCCCCCCCCCCCCCCCCTTTAAAAGCTTTGGCCATTTGCTTGTCTGAAGTGGAGGCTGAGACCCAACAGTAAAGGCCAAGGAATATGGCAGAAGTAACGGGTGTTTCACGGCCCACATCAGTGGCTGGGAGTGCTCCTAGAGGCTGGAGGAGGGTTGCCAGGTTCAGTATTTGAAGAATTTGGACTCTCACTTGAGAAGGTTAGGAAGAGGCTGGTGGAAGAGATTCGCAGGGGAGTAACCTGCCACACCCTTGGAGGGGGTGAGCGTTTTCCGGACGAAGGCTGTGGCACTAGATGCAGACAACTCCGGCTGGGTTAATGTGCACTCGGTGGCGCAGCCCCCAGGGGAGTCGCTCAGCTGTAGTCAACGCAGGCTCAGCGCAGGCTCAGCGCAGGCTCAGCGCAGCCCGGCGCGTGGCTGCCTTTAAGCAGAGGATGGAGAGACACAGAGGCGCTGCGGCAACAAGGCCCTGGGGTCACATTCCCTCTAGAACACTGGTTTAGAGCAAAAGGTTAATCTCAAAGGCAGCTCTGGTTTGAGTTCCAGGCTGACATATCTGCCAACGAGGTGAAGGGAGGCCCCTCACTTGGGTGCTTGACGCTGTGATCTGACTGCGAGCTCCCCTGGGAGGCACGGTCGCCCGCCGAGCTGCCGGGGCAGAGCTGCCTGCGCCTCCCTGTGCATCTGTGGTCTGCTGGGTGCTCTGCTGGGTCACGCTCCCCCCACACTTGTCTGAATACCCAATTGAAAACAGCTGGATCTAGGGTTCGTGGGACATTGCCGGTGTCCTGAGGATGCCCACATGACGTCTGCTCCTCTCCTAGAGATTACAGATGTGAAGAGTCTCTGTGGGTCACTGTCAGGCTGATCAGAGTGAAGAAAGCCCTGATCTGTCTTTAGCTCTTTGCTGACAGTCACTGAAAACATTAGGTCGCAGTGGCCAGGAGGCAGATAGCAAAATCACTAGGGTTAGACACCCTGACCAGCTGACCCACCATTTACTGTGTGACTCTCGGCACGAAGCCGTGCCTCACTTTCCTTTCCCATAAAGCAAAAGGTGAGCAGTAACTACTTTGTGGGGTGGTTCTGCGGTGGTGCACGTAAGGCTGGCAGGGCCCCGGAGCGCGCTCAGAGGCTGTGGCTGCTGTTCTTGCCGTGGGGGTGATGTTTGGCCTGTGCAACTTCGGGCTTTGGGTAGGATTTAGCTGTGAGCACCCCTAGTGTGAGCCACGTTTCACCCTTCCTCACCTCATCTTAAAGCCTTCGGCTCTGAGGGCTCACCCACAGTGCAAAGACTGAGGAGCAGGTGCTCCGGATGTGACGAGGAGCCGCAGGGACAGTGTGTACCATGTCTGACAGCTTAGTACACTGGGAACATATAACTACACTGAAAACATCACGTTCTTTTAAAAAGAAACACTAATAAGCAAGTTCATGTCGCAGACATACATCCTGTTCTTTCGCTTTGGCAAAGCTTCCCCTGGGCTTGGAGCTCTTCATTCCACCAAGACATAGGCTGACGTCAAGCTGATATGAGCGTCAGTCAGAACCTGCATGGAGACGGAGCGTGCAGACTGGTCCCTGACCCAAGCTGCAGGCACATGGATGCTCTTCAGTGGAGATGGATGCAATAGCTTATCAAGCACCTGGCTTCACTAAGGCTTCACTCTGGGGTCCTGCCCGGGTGATTAGGGTCCATCAGAGCCAAGTGCACACCTGGAGAGGCTTTCCTGTAAGTGTAATCCACTTGTCTAAACCCACTTGTCTAAATTCTGCCCAGCCGGGCGTGGCTCAGCGGTTGAGCACTGACCTGGGATCCAGGCGATCGGGGTTCGATTCCCTGTCAGGGCACATGCCTGGGTTGTGGGCTCGATCAATGACTCTCTCATCATTGATGTTTCTATCTCTCTTTCTCCCTCTCCTTTCCTCTCTCTGAAATCAATAAAGATATATTAAAAAAATAAAAATAAAAATAAATCCACTTGTCTAAATTCTAGTGTGTTACTAGGTAAGGTGTCTTCTCAATGTCAGATGGAAGATACTGTGTGAGCAAAAGAACAGTTCAGTGCTGACTACAAGGTGGTTGCAGGAGTCTGCTTTGCATGTGGGCGTGAAACCAAAGGTGGCTGAGAACAAATCCCAGCAAGAAGCCGAAGTTGGAAACCTGGAACTACTGAGGTTACAGTCGTGTGCTGCTTGATGAAGGGGTATGTTCTGAGAAACACAGTGTTGGGAGACTTCATCCTTGTGTGAACATCGGAGAGGCATGTACACAGACCTGGGTGTTATAGCTACCTCACTCCTGGTGTATGGCACAGTCTACTGCTCCTGGCTACAAACCTTATAGGTGTTACTGTACTGAAAACGGTAGGCAACTGTGATACAATAGCAAGTGTTTGTGTATCTAAACACAGAAAAGGTTCAGTAAAATATGATGTATACGATATAAATAGTGGTGCCTCATTCAGGGCACTCACCACGACTGGAGGTGCGTGATGGACCTGCTCTGGGCGGATCAGTGAGTGAGAGGGGAGTGAAGTGAGGGCCCAGGCGTCACTGTGCACCAGGGTCCCGCAAGCCTTCCCTGCTTCCTTCCCAGAGTCAGAAATAGACAGTGCAGTTGGCAGTGCTGCTCCATGCACAGGCTGTGGGCTGTATGGGTTGGAAATATCAAGGAGACACTGGCTGGGTGAGATGGAGGTCACTGTAACAGTGACTGTCAGGAGGGAGGAGAGGTGGCCTGAGGTCAGCAGGAATTAGTAATCAGGAATCAGGAATCAGGAAGGAGAGATAAGGGACAGGGGTTGTCATGGTAACGTATTTGGCTACTGCAAGCTGCAGTGCTGGTTACCTTAAGGAACTTTTTGGAATCATAAAAACAGTAAGTGTTGGGGTGAGCAGGGAGAGGCTTTGGCAGCCATGGCTCCCAGTGTGCACAGGGCTAAACCAGCCCGGAGGTCCTAAATGCATCCAGGCTGTGCTGCTGGGCTCCCAGGCTGGCAAGGGTACCCAGACACCCAAATTGGCCCAAAACTTCTGTGTCTGCCATCTGGCTACTGGGGACATGCTGAAGGCCATGGTGGCTCTGCCTTAGAGCTGGGAATAAAGCTGAAGGTGACTATGGGTGCCGGGAAATGGGTGAGCCATGAAATGGAGTGGAGCTCACTGAGAAGAATCCAGACACTCCTCCATGCAGAAAGGCTTTTCTCTAGATGGTCCCTCGGACTGTAGGGCAGCCAAAATGTGTGATGACCTCATGGAGAAGCGGAAAGAGAAGTGTGAATCTGTCACTGAATTCCACATCCCAGACTCTCTGCTGATCCGAGAACCATAGGACGGCTGATTCTCCCCCTGAGGGCAGTTCCTACCATGAGAAGTTCAACCTCCAAAGGAGCCTATGAAAGATGATATCACTGAGGAACGTCCTGATGTTAATGAGAAAGCCTTGAAAATCCACCCAGAGGCCCACCACACTCAGACTACCCCACCAATAGAGTACTACATGCTACAGGAGACCCACACGGCCATCGACACAGCCCAGACCCCTGATGTCCTGCCTGCTAGCATCCTGGCAGCCTTCTCCAAAGCCCCATCCTAGTAACAGAGGCCAGGCGAGACTGTACCACTGCTCACCACCCCATGTGTGGCATGATCCCCTCTGTTAGGTGCTGGGCAGGGGTGGGGGTCAGGGTAAGGATGGAGAGTCAAGAGTGGCGAGGGCTCATGAGAAATACTGGAAGAGCAGCAGTGTTGTAGTGAGGCATTTCTTTTACATATAGTAGGCATCTTAACAAGGATGAGTAATTAGCTTTTTTAAGACTGATTGGAGGGTACAGGTAGAAATAGGGAAGCACCGTTTTGTTTCTGAGGAATCATGTTTTCATTTACTCTGGACTAGTGACAATACTTATTAAAGCCAGTGCCCTGAGTCCTCTCAGCTTTTATCTTAGAAGCTCACAGGTGGCAGCCCAGAAATGCAGGAAACCAAGCTGTCCTGTCTGTTCTGTAGCTTGGGACAGGAAGGGCTCGACTAGTGATGCTGGTTCCCCACACCCTGAGGTCAGGAAATCATCTCCACATTGGAAAGAGATATGGGGTGTACTCATGGAGGCAGTGGCTCAGCAAATCAAGTTTACAGGAGTCATGGGGAGGGTGGGCAAGCTGGTCATTCCCCTCCTTACTTACCACTGATCTACCAGTCTACCTGCTCTTGTGGGTGAGGCTCAGCAAGCACCCAGTGTGTGCCACAGTCCTACACTCTTGCCTTCCTTCGTCCATGATGTGTGAAGGGGCCCTTTAGATAAACGAGCAAGTGTCCTAGGCAACATCATCCAAAGATTGTCCTTCCTGTCCTCAATCCTGTGACTGGGATCACTCAACAGGACTGTGATGCATTTTCAATGAGGTGCCTTTCTTAACAAATGCCGCCTTGTTTGGCTCCTAAATCAATAATGTATGTACAAGTTTGCAAAGAGGGGGAGGGGCGAGGGAAGGGAGGAAGAGAATGGGGGAGGGGGAGGGGAGGAGGGGGGCTGTTAATATGGAGAGGGTGTAAAACTGAGGATTCAGTATTTTGATTTTGGAAATTTGATTTTGGTCCATTGACCCTATCTGGCATTGAATTAATGGAAAAAATCAAACTAATCTATGCTTTACACCATTACAACCCAAAAACATCTGCTAAGGATGGGGCAGGCTGTCTGCCCAATCCTTATGGAAGGTGTCTGCTCCAGTGGCAGTGGCTGGTGTTCAGGGTAGGTCTGAGGGCCACCTCAAGCAGGTCTTCACCTCGTTGCTCTTTGATGTGCTCAGGCTTCAGAGGGAAGGGCTGCATGGAAGTGTGTTCTCCTGGTACAAGGAGTGTATTCTCCCCATGAGACATAATCTACAAGTTAAGAATGGACTTTGATAATGAGGGGGAAATACATGGGACATACATTTAGGGAACCATGAGATCCCTCTATGCAATGACCCAGGAGAAAGTTGACCCAGCCTAACCCTAGAGGAACAACAAAGCCTTGCAAAATCAAGTGTGATGTTTACCTGTAGCACAACTTATGTGAAAGCTACAACTCCAATGGCTGCTTCTGAATTTTCCGTTCCCAGCTGGCTTTGCCTATTAGTAGGTTAGGTAGTCCAGAAGGCGTTTTGAGAAGGCTCCCTCCCCAAATCATGACTTCCTCTAACTTCTGATGCTTGAACTTTCTTAGCATGGGACCAAGCTCTTTATTTCCTTATGGAGAGTAAATCCTAAAGGGAAGGACTTGGGAGAGGTAACATCTGGGCTTGTATCCACAAAGGGCACAAGTGACTGGATCAGACTTATTCCTGAGAACAGAAAGAACAGAAGCCCAAGGGCAAAAGGGAACTGAGGTATTGAGAGAAGTAAGGGAAGCAGAGGGGCAAAGACAGCTGGAGGCATAATTATAACAGTAGCAGCTAACGGGTACGGAGTACTTACAAAGTGCCAGAATATGCACTAGGCAATATTTATGTATTACCTAAAGCATATGGAGATTGGGAGGAGGACCCAAAGTGAAGGATCACTGTGAAGTTATTGTAACACAGTGTATTTCAGTAGTTAAAAATAAAAAAGAAAGACTTATAGCTCATTTCTTTAAGTTAGCCATTAAAAAGCACTTGCAACTGAATTCTGTAATAATTTTGCACCAGTAAATCTGTTGCTTCTGGCTATCCATCACCAGTTGGTACAGAATTATTAACCATGTGCACCTAAAACATGAAAAAATATCCAAAGATTATTTCACCAACAGTTAATAAATCACTAATATTGAAATTAAAACAGCCCTGGGATAAATAATGGTTGTCAAAACCATTAGTTAAGCCCAGAATTCAAAGTAGATTATAGTCCATAATCTCTACGAACTAACAACAAAAATCTAATTCTTCTTTGGGGTGATTAACACTTTGTAAAACCATGAAGTGTTATTAATAATGAATACCCATATTTGTGAAATACATATATTTACTTTTTAATTAAAATATTCCTTCCTTATTCCCAGAAGGGAGTTAAGTCAGAAATATCAGTCCTAATTATCTTCCTTTTTGCTAAAAATGAATAAATATCTTAATTTCAAAAAAGAAATGGACAGGAAGAGAAAATGGGCAAGGTAGGAAGCTGCTACTGATTGACTCATCAAAAGAGAAGAAATAATTTTAATTTCTTGCTGAGAGGGATTAAACTAGAAAAACAATGTTTTTTCTCTGGCCAGTCCAGCTGCCATTAATGATGGGACTGAGGTAAAATGTTTGCAGGCAGGACTATATTAAAATAAAGTTAAATGTTTAAACTCTAAAAAGCAAAATTCTTCATAGTTAATGCTAGAATTACATTAAAAACTGTACTCTGACTTTGGAATCAAAGGGTTAGACTCAGGGATGTGAGCTGAGAATGAAGGAAATGCCTTTGGGAAGAAGTTGTCTCAGAACATGAGAAAGAGGAGAGGAGTGGAGTTTGCCATAAAACAGGACGACACCCAGCATGGGGACAGGACCACCATCAGTTCTGTAGGAAATTAAATAATGAGGGTTGAGTGAATGCTCATGGCTCATGCAACATTCAGGCTTTTTCAGTCTCCCATGATGACAGCTCAAACAATTGTTGTACAAGGACTGATAGTTTCCTGACATCACACTGCAAGTTCTAGAAGTAAGTATCAACTAGGACAGGCGAACTCTCTCATTCATTCATCCATTCATTCATGAAATGCTGGTGGAGGGCAAACCATGACCATTATTACATGACAGGTACTGTGATAGATGTGAAAGGTAGTGACATCAGAGCAATGGTGGTGTGAGAGATACCCTTGGCCTCTCCCCTTGAAATTTCAACAAATTAACCAATTATAATTCAATAAAGAATTCCCTATTCAACGCAGAGGCACGCCTGAGAGACCCATGCATTGAAGCATCTAAAGGTGGACAACTGGTAATAAGAGGGGAGACGAGAAGGGAGGAGAGCTCAAATAGCCCTCAGATATAGCCTTGCAGCTGGCAGCTCACTGTAAGGCTGGGAGAGGGGACGAACCTGGCAACAGCAGGTGCCTCCTTTGGCAAAGAGGAACAGAGAGCTGAGGGGCCAGTCCAGCAGGGTGAGCAGAGAACAGTAACTGAGCCAGCAGACGCCTGACAGAGCACCGGGTTCTGTCCTGAGGCTGTCCCACTGTTGGGCGGGGGTGTTTCTAATAAAGAATGGAAACACAGAGCCTTGCTGCCCACTTGGACTCCCCAAACTCTCCTCCTGTTGCCCTTGGTGTCAGGTTGAGGAATAGTGTATCTGTAAACCAAGAGCTATAGCAGTGAAACTGCTGTTTCCTCTCTGTGACTGATCCCCAAGTTTGGTGCTTGGGGCTGGACATCATGGAGGTCAGGGTTGCCATTATGGTGAGGGATAAACAAACCCCAGCCTCAAGCAGCACAGTTGTACTCTCTTACAGAAGCCGTGGAGGTCAAGACTGGGAGATGACAGAGGTAAAAAAAATCTTGCGATTCAGCGTCATCTATTGGAAAATAGTAGAAAGACTTCTTTAGAGAATGCTGCTATAGAAGAGAGGTTTATGCCTAGACAAAGGTGAGTAGCAAATGCCATGAATAACTACTGTAATGAGGATGATCAAAAAGAAAATGAAAAATCCCCAGAAAGCAAGCTGGAACACATGAAAATATGTGATATAAACGACAAAGGTTTCAAAATTGCAGTTCTGAAAATACTCAATGAGATGTGAGAAAATACAGACAGGCAATTCAGTGCACTCAGAAAACACATCAATGAACAAAAGAGTACTTTACCAAAGAAATTGAAATGTTAAAAAAAGAACCAATTAGAAATCCTGGAAATGAAGCATGCAATTTAGGAGACCAGGAATGAGCTACTGAGCATAGAAAACAGAGACAACCAGATGGAGGAAAGAATTAGTGATATCAAAGATAGGAATCTAGAAATGATGCTGAAGGAAGAAGAGAGACCTGAGCATAAAGAAAAACAAAAGAACTCCATGAGAACTATCAGACTCCATCAGAAAAAGCACTATTAGAATAATAGGCATTCCAGAAGGAGAAGAAAGGAAGAAGAAACCAAACTGTCTATTCAAACAAATAGTGGATGAGAACTTCTCAAACCTATGGAAAGAACTACATCCTCGAATCCGAGAAGCAAAAATAACACCTAGTTACCTCAACCCAAAGAGGCCCTAGCCAAAGCACATTGTATTAAAACTGTCAACAATTAATGACAAAGAAAAAATTCTCAAAGTAGCCAGGAAAAAGAAGGAAGTGACCTACAAAGGAAAACCCATCAGAATTTCATCCAACTTCAAGGCAGAAACTCTACAGGCCAGAAGAGAGTGGAACCAAATATTCAAACACCTGAAAGACAGAAATTACAAGCCAAAAATAATATATACAGCAAAGTTACCCTTTAAATATGAAGGAGAAATAAAGACATTCTCAGACATACAGAAGCTGAGAGAATTTATCACCAGAAAACATGCACTGCAGGAAATACTCAAGGGACTTATTCTACCTGAAACAAAGAATGTAAGGTCACGACACTATGAGTAAGATCAACAAAACTTACAGCATAAACAGGGATAATTGTGACGACAAAAACATAAAAGGGGAGGGGGTAAAGGTCTGAACTGGCAAAGAGGAATGAACATCAGATGCACCTGAAAGAAAAAGCTATTGTATATATGAAACTTTATCTTTTATAAACCTAATCGTCACCACACTCAAAAATCCCCCAATCTAGACACATAGCTTAAAAAAAGAGGACCCAGAGGAAAGAAGTATGAAACACCACCAAACAAAAACAGCAGACAGAAGACAAAGGAAAAGAACCAATACAGGCACACAGCTACCAGAAAAGATAAAATGGCTATAGAAATTCCTCCTAACTAATAATTACCCTAAATGTAAATGATCTGAATTCACCAATATAGAGGCACAGAGCAGCAGAGTAGGTTGAAAAACAAAATCCAATCATATGCTGCCTTCAGGAGACATATCTGAGCTGCAAAGACAAAAGTAGATTCAAAGTGAAAGATGGAAAATGATTCTCCAAGCAAATAACATCCACAAAAAAGCAGGTGTAGCCATACTTACATCTGACAAAATAGATTTCAAGACAACAAAGTTAACAAGAGACTAAGATGGACACTTCATAATGATAAAGGGGACACTACATCAAGAAAACAACACTTCTCAATATATATGCACCCAACAAGGGAGCACCAAAATACATAAAGTACTCGCAGAGCTAAAGGGAGAAATAGATCAAAACACAATCATACTTGGGGATCATAATACTCAATTGATGGCTCTAGAAAGATCCAAACAGAAAATCAATAAAGAAATATTGGTGTTAAATGAAACACTAGACCAAGTGGACACAGTTGGCATTTAGAGAGCCTTTCATCTCAGAACATCAGATTATACACTCTTCTCCAGGGCACATGGAACATTCTCAAGGACAGACCATATGTTGGGCCACAGAACTAGCATCAACAAATTCTAGAAGACTGAAATTATACCAAGTATATTCTCCAACCATTCTATGGATGTTATTTGCTTGGAGAATCATTTTCCACCCTTTCACTTTGAATCTACTTTTGTCTTTGACTTGAAATTAAAAATCAACCACAAAAAGAAAGTTAAGAAGCCCACAAATACACAGAGATTAAACAATATACTATTAAAAAATGACTGGGTCAAAGAAGAAATAAAAGGTGAGATCAAAAGATATATGGAGACAAATGATAGTGACAATACAACATATCAAAACTTCTGGGATGCAGCAAAATCAGTACTAAAGGAGACGTTATATCACTATAGACCCATCTCAAGAAATAAGAGAAATCCAAAGTAAACAACCTAACATCACATCTTAAAGATCTAGAAAAAGAAGAACGAACAAAAGCAACCCAAAGTCAGAAGAAAGGAAATCATAAAAATTCTAGCAGAATGAAATAGAGAACAAAAAGACTATACAAAATTTAATAAAACAAAGAGCTGGTTCTTTGAAAAGATTAATAAAATTAACAACCCCCTGTATAGACCCACTAAGGAAAAAAGGGGAAAGTCCCATATAAACAAAATCAGAAATGAGAGAGTAGAAGTCAATACAGACAATACAAATATACAAAGGATCAAGCTAGAATATTATGAAAGACTATATGTCACCAACTTCAATAACCTAGAATAAATGAATACGTTTCTAAAAATATATAACCTTCCTAGACTAAATCATGAAGAACTGAAAAATCTAAATAGATGGATCAGCAGCAAGTAAATTGAAACAACCATCAAAACCCTCCCAAAAATAAAAGCCCAGGACCAGATGGCTTCACTAATGAATTCTACCAAACATTTAAAGATTTGAAACCTATCCTCCTCAAACTCTTCCAAAAAACTGAAGAAGAGGCAACACTTCCTAAACACATTTTATGAGGCCAATACTACCCTGATACCAAAACCTGGCAAGGATAACACAAAAAAAGAAACTACAGATCAATATCTTTGATTAATACAGATGCAAAAATCCTAAACAAAATACTAGCAAATCGAATGAACAGTACATCAGAGCTAATACATCACGATCAAGTGGGGTACATTCCAGGGACACAAGGATGGTTCAACATATGCAAATCAACCAATGTAACACAAGGATAAAAGTCATATGATCTTATCAATAGGTGCAGAAAAGGCATTTGATAAGATACAACATATATTTATGATTAAAACACTCAGTGAAATAGGCATAGAAGGAAACTACCTCATCATAATAAAGGCCATATATGATAAACCCTCAGCTAATATCATACTCAATGGTGAAAGACTGAAAGCTTTTCCTTTAAGATCAGGAACAAGACAGGGATGCCCATTCTCATCACTTTTATTCAGCATAGTGCTGGAAGTCCTAGCCAGAGCAATAAGGCAAGAGAAAGAAATAAAAGGCATCCAAATTGGGAAGGAAGAAATGAACCTGTCACTTTTTGCAGATGACATGGTTCTGTACATAGAAAACCCTACAGACTCCACCAAAAAAAAACACCTATTAGAAACAATAAGCAAGTACAGTGAAGTTGAGGATACAAAAATCCACTGCCTTCCTGTATACTAACAACAGAACTTCAGAAAAAGAAATGAAAACAATTCCTTTTCCAATTGCAATCGAAAGAATAAAATACCCAGGAATAAACTTATCAAAGAACGTGGAAGACATATATGCTGAAAACTACAAAGCATTATTAAGGGAGATTGAAAAAGACACAATGAAATGGAAAGATATTCCATGTTCATGGATTGGAAAAATCAACGTAGTTAAAATGGCCATATTACCCAAAGCAATATACAGATTTAATGCATCCCCATCAAAATACCAATGTCGCTTTTTTAAAGAAATAAAACAAGATATCACCAGACTTATATGGAATCACAAAAGACCCAGAATAGACAAAGCAATCCTGAGAAAAAAAGAATGAAACTGGAGGTATCACACTACCTGACTTCAAATTATACTACAGAGCTACACTAATCAAAACAGCATGGGATTGACACACAGATCAGTGGAATAGAATTGAGAGCCCAGATATAAAACCACATGTATATGGGAAGATAATTTTTGACCAAGGAGCCAGAAACACACAATGGAGTACAGATAGTCTCTTCAATAAATGGTGCTGGGAAAACTGGAAAGCCCCATGCAAAAGAATGAAACTGGATTACAGTTTGTCCCTATGTACAAAAATTAACTCAAAATGGATCAAAGACCTAAATGTGAGACCCAAAACAATGTTACATAGAAGAAAACACAGGTACTAAACTTATGGACCTTGGTCGTAGAGAGCATTTTATGAACTTGATCCCAAACGCAAAAATAAATGAGTGGGACTGCACCAAACTAAAAAGCTTCAGCAAAAGGAACTGACGACACAACAAACAGGCAGCCGACCAGATGGGAGATATTTGCAAGCAGTAGCTCCCACAAAGGTTTAATTTCCAAAATATATAAAGAACTCATGAAACTCAGCACCAAACAAACAACCCAATCAAAAAGTGGGCAGAGGACCTGAACAGACAACCTCTCCCAAAAAGACCTACAAACAGCCAATAGATACATGAAAAGATGCTCAACCTCACTAGCAATTAGGAGAATGCAAATCGAAACTGCAATGAGATCCCACCTCTCACCTGTTAGAGTGGCTGTTATCAGCAAGACAAGCAATAACAAGTGTTGGAGAGGCTGTGGAGAGAGGGGAACCCTCACTCTCTGCTGGGGAATGCAGACTGGGACAGACACTATGGAAAGCATTCTGACGATTCCTCAAAAAAATTAATAGAGCTACCATACCACCCAGCAATCCCTCTCCTGGGTATATATCCAAATAACTTGAAAACATGTATTCGCAAAGTTATATGCGCCCCTACGTTCACTGCAGCATTACTCACGGTGGCCAAGACATGGAGACAACCAAGTGCCCTGCGGTGGAGGCCTGGACAGAGACGTGGGAGGTGTGCACGATGGATACTACTCACCATGCGAAAGGATGGGCACTGCCATTTTCAACAACACGGATGGACCTGGAGAATGTTATGCTAAGTGAGATGTCAGGCGGAAAAAGCTAGAACCATGTGATTTCACTCTTATGTGGGATGTAAAGCTGAAACTTGTGGACACAAACAGCAGTGTGGTGGCTGCCAGAGTGAAGGGGGTGGGGGAGGTGAAGGGGGCCTGATATATGGTGACAGAAAAGGTATGACTGGGTGGTGGGCGCACAGTGCAATCTACAGACCTTGTACCATAGAAAGCCGCACCTGAAAACCTATGTGTTCATATTAACCAGTCACCGCAATAAATTTAATTAAAAAAAAAGATGTGAAAGGTGTTGTGAAGCTGGATACAGTCTCAAAGTAGTTACAGTAACCCCATCGCATCAGAGATACCATCCGTTACAAGACGCACCTCCCTTTACGTAGGTCTAAGAAGGAAGATGCTGCTAATTGTATTTCTGACACCACTGAGTGCGACACATCTTGACTTCAGAAATGTTAAGATGGGAAAAAAGGTGCAGTTGGACTCAACGACACAGCCACGTAATCAAAATCCAGTGCTCACAGCAGGGCCAGACCACGGAGCGCACCAGCTGCCCCCTTCCACGAGCGAGTTTACTCCCGCCTGCACGGTCCTCGGGGAGGGTCCGAGGAGGTGTTTTGAAGCCTGTGGACAGAGCGTTCTTCCCGCGCGCACTATGAAGCGGTCCTGGTTCCCGCTCAGTCCACGCACACGGCGCGCGCCCCTCCGCCGGGCGAGGGGGCTCCTCAAAGCCCGCGCCTACCTCGCCCCATCCTAACCCTGGGACAGCGGCCTCGCAGCTGCTCCCACCGCCCCACCCGAGACAAAACACCCCGGCGGGGCTCGCGGACAGGCCTTCCTCCCGGCTCTGGCGGCCCGCAGGCCCAGGGGCCCAGGCCACAGCGCAGACGCGGCGCCCACGGGGTGCTCCCCACGGGAGACCCGCCTTCGCGCTGCCCCTCACCTCGCCTCCAGGCCGCGCGCTGTGTGCGTGCGTGTGTGTGGAAATCTCCGTGCGTGCGTGGGCAGGAGCCTCCGTGCGTGCGTGTGTGTGGAAATCTCCGTGCGTGCGTGGGGGAGTCTCCGTGCGTGCGTGGGGAGGAGTCTCCGTGCGTGCGTGGGGGGGTCCGTGCGTGCGTGGGGAGGAGTCTCCGTGCGTGCGTGGGGATCCTCCGCGCGTGGGGAAGGAGGAAGCGGGGCTCTTTTCTTCTACCCTAACCCTAACCCTAACCCTGCGGGGGAGGGCCCCCTCCACGGCCCCATTTAACCTGTTACCTCATAACGGGCCCGTCTCCAACGCCAGGCACAGCGGGTCGGTCCAGGCCGTGGGTGCGGGTGTGGGTGCGGGTGCGGGTGCGGCCTGAGACTCTGCATTTCTGACTCGCTGGGCGACGTGGCTGCCGCCCCTGGCCACAGCCTGAGTAGCGGAGCCGAAGTCGAGGTCGCGCCTCGGGTCAGGCCCCGCAGTCGCTCGGGGTGGGCGGGGCGCCGCCTGCGTGGCTCGTCCCTCGCGCGCGGCGCTGCTCGGAGCCCCACGCGGCTGGGGAGGCCCCGCGGACCCGCTCACGCCGCGCGCCCCTGGCCTGCGGGAGCCGCGGGACCCGGGACGGCCGGGAAGGGCCCGCGCCCCGCCTCCAGGTCTGGAAGTGCCGCACCGGGGCCTCGGGAGCGTCGTCAGTGCAGTTCATCCTACGCTGACGCGAGGGGACCGGAACGCCGGCACCATGCACGGGAAGCAACCCTAGGGCGCAGGGAAGCAGCCCCGCCTGCGCGTCCCAGCCGGGCCTCAGCGGCGTCATAGGGGCCGTGCAGCCTCGGGGCAGGATCCGGGCGTCCTGCCACCGTCTCATGTGGGCTGTAATGGGCACCCCCAGCCAGGGGCGGGGGAGGGCTGCCTTTAGGAAAGAGCTGCATTGAAAGGGGGGGGGGAGAAAAAGAAAAGGGAACTCCTGCCCAGGCGAGTCTGACAGTTTCTCGCGAGTGAGGCCGGGGTTCCGGGCTCGGAGGAGCAGAGTCTCCCCGACGTCGGCGCCTTTGTTTCCCTGGAGCACGAGCTGGGCTCACGTGGGTGTGAGATGAGGCCATTACCACTCAGAGTAAAACTTTGGAGGTTTTGATTGTAAATAGTGTGATGCTCTATTTACTTTGAGTGTGACGTGGCCGACACAAAAATTGACGTGAACTTCCATGGCTGGAGTTTGCGAGAATCCTTCTTAGACTCTTAGACGCAGGTAGTGGCAGGTGGACCGAGGTGGGGTCTCGGGAGCGTAAGCATCCCTGGGAGGCTGGGACAGTGGCTCAGCCTCGCAGTCCTTTGTTGCACAAAATGCTTAATTAAAATCAGCCGCGAGCCTGCAGCGCTCCCATGTCACTCCGTTTCAACCTTCTCACCGAGGATGCTCAAATGGGCCAGGCCAGCGGGGGACTCAGCAAGTACACACCTGGCTGAAGCTACGCCTCTACGAAGGAGAAAGTCCCGCGGGCCCAGCGCGGGCGCGGGCTAGAGGGGCACCCCCGGGTGCTGCGGGCCTGGCGCTCCCTTCACCCAAGCGAGTGCTGTCACAGGCCGCCTGCTCTTCTCAGGAGGTGCGCGGGAAGGTTGGCTCGGGCGGAATTAGGAGCTTCCTCCCCCGGTTGTTTGAAAGTTATCTGAGCATGACAAGATCCTGACCTGGCGTGGCTTTCGTTTCCTGGATCTAGACCTCTCGGGGATGCGTTGCCGGGGCTCTGGGCAGCAGGGGCCGGGGAGGCGGGCGAAGAAAACGCAGGCTGAGCTGAAGTGCCCAGGTCGCACTGAATCCTCACTGAGCAGCTGCGGGGTTGTGTTTAATGGCCTTAAGGACAAGTCTCTTGAGGAACTCACTTGTTTCCCAAGTAGGGCCTTCGAGTTAAATGATGAGGTGGGGCTGAGGGGACGCCGGCTAGTTTCTCTCTGCGCCCGGCTGTGGGCTCCTTCCTCCTAGGACAGGGTGGGGAGGCCGGAGCCCTGTCTCCCTGCATAGGCGGGGCAGACATTTCAGGGATCAGCCTGTCAAGCTTACACTGTTTTGCTTGTCTGTCACCTTGATATGCCATCTGCAGCCCTGGGCTGGTGACACAGGAACCTGGGGCGGGCAGGGCACGTTCGGTCCCGACTGAGAGCAGCGCCTCACACGGTCCTTGGCCGCACAGGCACCTCAAGCTCCACCGCCCAAAGCCGAACTTCGTGTCTTTCTTCCCATTCTCCCCTCTCCATGCTCTCTTATTAATAGTGCCCCTCCCCCGGCCCAATCTCAGCTCTTCCTCTCGTTGGCTCTGCTCGCTTCCTAGCCTCCACACCACACCAGAATCCGTCCCTCCAGCACAGCCCTCAGTCCTGCCCTTTCTGCCCCCGGCCCAATCTCAGCTCTTCCTCACCTTGGCTCTGCTCGCTTCCTAGCCTCCACACCACACCAGAATCCGTCCCTCCAGCACAGCCCTCAGTCCTGCCCTTTCTGCCCCCCTGCTTCTGCGTTTTGGGCCTTCATCACTTTGCCACAGAATTATTTCCGCCCTTTATCACACGGATCACCGCCAGGATGGTCTTCTTCTGCACTTTGCTACTTTTTTCTAACTTTTTAAGTTGAATAGGTAAATTTTATTTATTTTTACTCTTCATTTACTTTAGTTTTAATATTTCTAATACACCGAAAGCATTAAAGCTGTACATTTTCCTTTGAATACAGCTGTAGCTGTGCCCTATACTCTTGGTTATGAAGTGCTTTGTTTTACCCTCTAGATAATATCACATTTTAGCTAGAACTTGCCTATTATAAAAAGGGTAATTTAAAAGAATGTTTCTTGATTTACAAGTAGTTGCCTTTTTGGTAATTGTTGATTTACAATGTCATTGATTATAGAGAACTGGGCCTATAGTATTACTTTTTCTTTTCCCTTTCAGATGAATGATATTTGGCTGCATAATGTTTTAGGACCATCATTTGTTTTTATTAACAACCCTTCTTTCTACAGATGTTACTTCAGCGTTCTTCAGATTCTGTTTCAGATGCTGAGTCAGCAGCCTCTTCTTTCCGTCAGAAGGTCTATAAGATTGTCTCCCTAGCTTTGAAATGTAGCAATTTTGCTAGAGTGTGTCCTGGGCTTTTCTTTTTCCCTCTTAATTCATCCTCTTTGGGACTCAGAGGAGCTCTTAATCTGAAGAACCAATTATCTCTTCAATTAGGGAATATTTTCTTCTGTTATTTACTTATTGCTTTCCATGCACTTGTTACTTCATATCCTCTGGCGCTCCCAGGCTCACAATTCACATCCTCTGGATTCACCTTCTGTCTCTTTTCTGGTTCCACATAGTTTCTACATTGGGGACTATTACTCTGTGATCTTGTAGAACATGAATTCTATTCTCAACAGTAAGCATTTATTTTTCAATTTGTCTACTAAATCTTTAAAATTCAGAAATATCATCCTTAGTTCCAGAAAGCCTTTTCTGTGCTCTAATTATATCTTTGTTCTAATTACTTTTATTAATGTCTTATTTCTTCCTTCCATTAGTTATACTATAAATGAAGCTACCAGCTCTGTTTGCTTAGCCTACTTTTTCCTTTCTCTCTCTGGTTACAGAGTCCCCTTAGGTGGGTTGTGATTTTTCATTGCCTGCTTATTCTGTGTGCTCTCAATACTTGTACTGGTCAGCCTGTTGGGTGTTCCATCAACAATGGCAGAGCAGGGGGCAGGAGCGGGCCAGTGTCAGTTCTGGTGGGCAGGTGGCCAGCCAGCAAGCAAACTCACCTTCAGCCAAGGTGCCTACTGAATCTTCTCTCAGCAGAACAGACAGAGACCCATCCAGTCCAACTAAGCCTCATGCAGGACTAGGAGAGTGAGTATGATTTGGTGACCTCTCTGAATTCCACACTTGTGGTCTGAAGAGACAGGGCCCTTCTAAGGGGACAGACAGACATCTGCCAGATGGGCTTTTTCAGGAAGCCATAAATCCAAGGGCTTCACTTTGAGGTTCCTCCTCTGCTGTTGGCTGCCAGGTCTTGCTGGCTGCCCTGGAGCCAGGAGTTTCTAATGTGCTCTCTTCTTGATGTGTCCTCTGAACTCTGTCTTTAATCTCTTTTGTTGATTGAAAAAGGCAGGGAAGGGCCATGCCTTCTCTCGGTCAGCCACCTTCTCAGGTTTCAAGTGATCTTCCTACAGTGCAGGCCTGATAATCTTAATACCTCTAGTGGCTCCCCATTCCCTCAATCACAGTGGTGAAGCCCTAGGCCCTTTAAGCTGGACGCATCGGACCAGGCCCATACCACCTGTTTCCGGTGATGCTAGACTCCTCACTTTCTCAAACCCATGCCATGTACTCTGCCCTCTGTGTTGACTCACGCATTCCCTTATCTGAAAGTCCCATTACTTTCCCAGCGTTGGACAGGGCACCCTTCTTATTGTCTAATTCAGGTACCACCTTTTATGGGAACCCTCCTCCATGCCCCCCCCCCCCGGGCTCCTATTTGTTTCTCAATGGTGGCTCTTGACATAACCTGCCTTTTCTTAGATTATCTGTGTATCTTCTCTCTCCCTCTTCCACCCCAAACCCTAAATAGCATGAGGGCAGGTTCCAGGTCTGTTTCATTTTATCTTTTGCATGAGATGGGTCCCCAAGTGTTGAACTGACAATGGAAAGCAGTGAACCCGGACATCTGCAGACCAAGCCCGAGCTTTTCTCGCTGTGGGTGGGAGACAGAGCCACACACCTGCTGGAGTTGAGCAGAGGAGTGGTGTCCTCAGCATCAGCTCACAGATGTTCACCTTCAGAAAAGGCCTGGGAATACCACAGCAAGGACTTCCCATTATTTCCCCCACCCAACAGAGGATGACAGGACACGGAGTGCAGGGGCTGTGGCCACCCTCACCTCTGAGCTGCACACAGAGCCTCCTCCTTAGTCGCTGGGGAGCATGAGAGTTAGCAAAGCCGAAGAAGGCGGCTACATCAGCACCACCCCACAGGCTGTGCTTTCCCCACCTGTCCTACAGGAGACATTGAAAAGGTGAGCTCTGAGGGGAAGTGCCTCTGATACTTCAGGAAGCTTGAAAAGATGCATCGTGTTAATAAATAGAAGGCTTAGATGAGCAAGGAGGAGCCATTCTACGGAATGCACAAGACCATCTGGGAGGTGCCTTCAAAGGCGACTCATTATAATGAAGCAAGACTCTCTCTACTCAGGCCTCAGGGAGAAGCTGGACGCAGGCGGAGAGCAGAGTGGCTGTGCAGGGTCGCTGCGTGGGAGGAGGGTAGGCTGTGGGGGAAGAGGGACCATGCTTTTCTAAGAACACTTCACCTGCCACCAGACCTTTGTGTGACTTCAGAATGAGCAACAGTCCAACCGAGACCCAGGCTGACCGTTTCTTAGCGTGGAGGCTCTGTGCAGTAGCTGTCTCGTGGTGCCGTTTTCTTGCTCTTGCCCAGGGTGCCACGCTGAAGGAACCGGATACAGAGGCCGGATTTATGAACTGAGTGTGTCTTGTAGGTGTGTCCCATTGCTCCGGGCGGCCTTCCCTGGTGAGAACGTACTGCAGCGCCTCCTGCAGGGAACCTCTGCCCCCTTTAAGAATCCCATCAAGTGTGCTGTCACTTTAGGCAGACCACTAAAATGCAAGGGCGAGAGCCCCACCAGGGCTGGACAGGCGGGCTGGGAGTGCACCAGGGTTTGGTGGAGGGCAGAGGGCAGAGGGCAGGCTCCTCTGTTCTCTTCTCAGCCTTCCCACCACTGGCTCTCACAACAGCATTCCAACTCCTGTCTTCCTCTCCGCGGCGCCCTCAAGGCGACATGTGTATCTGTGTGTGTTTGTATGTATGTGTGTTTTTGTATGTGAATATGTGCTTATGGGTAAAGGTGTATGTGCCTTCATATATGTGTGTATGTGTGCATATCTGTGCACGTCTGTGCATATGAGTATATTTGTGTATAGCTGTGTATGTGTGTCCATCTGTCAATATGTGTGTGTCTTTTAACTGTGTGTGCATATGGGAGGCTATGCCTGTGCATGTGTATGTACCCATATGTTTGTGTGTGTGTACATATTTTATGTACTGTATGTGTATATCTGCATATGTGTATATTATGTGGGTGTGTGTATTCAGAGATAAGACATTTGTAGGAATAGTTAAGATTAAGTAAGGGCATGAGTGAAGTCCTAATCCCAAAGGGTTGGTGGCCCCATAAGAAAAGGAAGAGAGCCCTGGCCCGTGTGGCTCAGTGGTTGGAGCGTCAGCTAGCACACCAAAGGGTCGCAGGTTCAATTCCTGGGTCAAGGGCACGTACCTGAATTGTAGGTTCGATTCCAGCCCAGATCAGGACGCATGTGGGAGGCAACCAATCGATGTGTCTCTCTCACATTGATGTTTCTCTCTCTCTCTCTCTCCCTCTTCCCTTCCACTCTCTCTAAACATCAGTGGAAAAAATATCCTTGGGTGAGGATTCACAAAAAAAGAAAAAGAAGAGAGAAAGCTGCCCCTTCACCTGCATGCACCGAGGACGGGGCACGTGAAGACTTTGGGGACTGTCCTCTGCAAGACCCACCAGGGCCCTCCCTCACCAGGAACTGAATCTGCTGGCACCTGGATCTCACACTCCCAGCTGCCAGAACTGTGAGAAGTAAATTTCTGTTGCTCATGCTGCAAAAGAGTAGCCTGCAAGGCCCAGAGACCCTCTGCCTCTGGGGAAGCACGCTTGCTTTATGGGATGGGCACGGGCTGGGAGGAGGGGCGACAGGGGCCTCTCAGAGGAAGGAGCCCCGGAGGCTGCAGCCCCTCCCCAGGCAAGGGGCTCTGCCACGTGCATTTCCTGTGCTTCCCTGACGCTGTCCTCCCGGGCTAATTCTTACTCAGTTCCCCCAAGAACAAGCAGACCCAGCAGGAGGCTCTGTTCTGAGCACCAAAAGGCTGGCATAACAATTCCTGGTTTATTATGTCTTCTTCTCACATCCGCTACCCAGTCTTCACGGGGAGGCTGCAGCAGGCTAGGAATTCAGTCTCTGGGGCCAGTGCGTGGGCTCGTCACTTACGGGATTGTGACCTAGGGCAGGTGTTAAGCTCGCTGTGCCTTCATTTTCTTACCTACACCATGGGGACAATAGTGCCACCCACCCTTTAGGGTTACTGCGGAGGGTCAAGACAGTTAATGTATGAGAAATACCAGCACATGGTGACCATCGGTGTTGCTCGCCGTGGCGGCTCCTGGAGCAGCCCCGGCCTCGGCACGCGCTGCTGAAGGAAAGGCTGTTGTCTGTCAGGAGAAGGTGGGAGCCGTGAAGCCGGTGGCAGGTTTGGTAGCGGGAGGTGAGGGGTGAGGTCTCAGTGAAGCGCGAAACAGGGCCATGGGCTGCCGGAGGGCGTGGAGGAGGGGTGCGGAGGTTTGGGAGGGATGGAGAAGGAATGGATTAGATGTCTGGGAGGGAGGGAAAATGACCCTTCCAGAGAAACCGAGTGGGCCTGCTGAGCAATACTGAGTGCCAGTGTGAGTCTTGAGATCACGGATTTCAAGTGGAAACGGGTTTAACTGTGCGGGTTCTCGTCTGCACCCAGTGGCCCGGTGCCGGCAGGAGAAGGCCGGGCTGCCTTCTGAGCGACTGTGCGGCTTCCAGGGCGTGCTCCCTGTGCACGGAGGTCACTGTTACGCACAGAGGCCGAGCCAGTTCTCTTCCAGAGCCCGCCGTGCTCACGACGGAGGGACACACTAGAAACGGCCCACCTTGCTGCGGCTTCGTATCCATGCCCTGTCCCTTTCCCTGAGACCGCACGGATAAATCACCATTTTATGGTAATTTAATTTGTGAAATGCTCTGGATAAAGAATCCATTTTCTTAGTTCATGTGGCGTTCGGTACTACATTTTCTATTCATTTCCCTATTGTGGTCTTACTCTCTGCCAAGGCAACAGAGCCGTATACTTATAAAGCACTTGCTGTGCGCCAAGCCCTGGTCTGAGCACTTCACGTGCATGAACGCGCTGGTCTCGCACAGCAGTTCCATTTTACAGACGCTGCCCAGAGAGCTTAAGGAGCTTGCCTGAGGTCACGCAGCGAGCAACTCGGAGTGCAACTAAGCCCCGTCAGCCTTGCTCTAAGAGTTCACGCTCTGTAACCTCTTGGCTTCTTTAATGCATCAGTGAAAATAACTTAAAAACTTTGTGTGTCTCTAAAATATTTATTTTCTGAGAAAACTTATATAGATCTACCTACCTCTAACTGCCATTGTCTTACCTTCCCATCACGTTGTGTTACCCGGCCCCATGTGATTAAGGATAAAGGTGATCAGTACCATCTATCCAGCCGCCAGCTTACATCTATGAAAGGCCCACCCTGTTTTATCACCAGTGAGGTAAAGACGAGCAGAACACACCCGTTGCATCCCCAGAACTCAGTCTAGCTGAGGATCAGACAAATGAACAGGGAAAGCACCACAAAGAATAGAGGCAAACCACATAGACACTAGATCCTAGGAAAGCAAGCTACGTAAAGAGAGAGAACAGGCCGAGGATGCTGAATTATCCCAACTTCAGTAGGAGCCATTTTAGTGCCCGAGCAGATGCCACTCGTTTGGTTTTACTGGAGAAACACTTTGGCCACAAGATGCCAAAGACTGCAGTCACCACACACTTGACTTTCCCGAACACAGCTGGAGTGTGGAGTGCTAGGAACTGGAGGTGATGTTGTGAGCTCGTTTTTAGCAATTTTAATTAGACTCTTTGACCAAATGGGACACGGACAGAGTTCCACAAATCAGGTGGGTAGGCGGGCGTGTTTCTTGGAACAGGCAATGTGACAGTGGGCTGAACGGAAAGTGGGAATGCCTGGGGCCCCCCACACATTGGATGCAATCGGGGCCAGGCTTTTACAGGCTGCGCAGCCTGTGGGAAGACATTTAAGCTTGCTGAATGGCAGTTTTCTAATTTACAAAATGGAGAAATAATCCCTTCCCCAGCGATGCTGGAAGGACTAGCAACGAGTTTGTTAAGTCCCTGGTATAACAGGCATTCAATCAGCAGAAGCCTCACTATCTGTTATTAGAGTTAACATGACAGCGAAAACCACGTGGCAGGCTTTCTTAAGATGCCCTTTATTGCTGGAGCAGCATCTGTTCTTCCTGGTTCTAGCTCACCTTGAGATAGAGGGGAAAAATGCCATTAAAAATGCAACGTGTTCTACCCAATCGCTACTTTGGAAGGTCAACACTGGACCAGACTTAAGAAATGACATGATCATTTTAACTTGTGTTGGACCGGTTGTATTATTATTACTACTTAACATTGTGGAGTGGAGAAAGGTGAAGGGAGTAACTATTTATTGATTGTTTCTATCTGCCAAGCTTCGCACCAAGCGGCTTTTCGGGCATTTAACTGTCACAGCTGCTTGGGAGTTTGGTGGCAGCATTATTCACATTTTAGAGATAAAGAAACACGGCTCAGAAAGGCTGAGTCACTTTCTCAAAATCACAGAGCCAGTGCATGTCAAGGTCAATGTGGCCCAGGCCCTTTGATCAGAGAAGGGAGTTGCAAATATGGATGGGGAAGGACCAGGGGGTGTTGGTCTAGAATTGAAGGTATTGGTGTGAACTCATACACAAATGTATATACAGCCACACAGAGGTGTGGAAACGAACATATATGTATATCTCTCTACACCCCCCACAACCATACACATGCACACACACACACACACACACACACACATAGATGTACATGCACACACACACAGCTCCTAATTCTTTTCACCTAGAGAGCCAGCGTGAAGCAGCGAGCACCCCTCACACCAGAGCGTGGTTTCTCAGTGTCGTTCTTCAAGGAAAGGAAGCAGCGATCCTCAGAGAAATGGTTGCTGCTGGGGCAGGAACGGGGAGGGTACAAGATGGGCTAGAAGGAGCTCACTGTCCTAGTGAGCACAGAAGTGCTCTAAAAATGATGGGACATATGAAAAAGAGCAGCAGGTGGAAGGGCCTCCTGATAGGCAAATTGAAAACAATTTGAACATCAAAATAAATAATAGTAGTGACACATCATAATCCACTGAATAAAATGGAAACCCCTGGGACCATGCAGCTATAAATGCACAAATGACTGATTTGAGAGTTGAGAAGACTGGAATATTTACAGAGCTTCAAGATACCTCCCCCAAAGCACTTATCAATCATTTAGGGCACAAAGAGCAACTTCACTGTGAGCAATGTGGTCCTACCATTTTAACAAAGTGGTCAAAGTGCAGATCACCAAGAACCTGGCAAGTCCACGTTGCTGCCCGGGTAGCATGCAGTGGGGAGAGCTCAGCATCACTTCTGTGACATTCCTATCAAAGAGGCAAAGCCTGAGTCTAATCACGGGGAAATATCAGGCACCCCAAGACAAGGGACCTCTACAGAATATCTGGCCTATAATCTTCAAAAGTGTCGAGGCCATGAAAGTTAACCATAGACTAAGAAACTGTGTCAGATTGAAGGGGACCAGTGAGAAGTGATAAGTAAACGCCACACGGGATTTTGAACTGCAGCCTCCACTCAGCAGGGCATTATTGGGTGAATTGGTAAAGCCTGAATGGAGTGTGAGGCTTCGATGAAGTAAGTTTTGAATGTTACCTTCCTGATTTTGGTGACTGTATTATGGTTATGTAGGAGAATGTCTGGTTTGTCGAAATTCTACGCAAATGTATTTCAAGGTGATAATGTATCAGGTGAAACACTTTCTCTCAACTGCTTTAGGAAAAAAGTCTTTGTATTGTACTTGTAACTATTTTAACATTTGATATTTTTCAAAATAAAAAGCTGTCTTCCCCAACAATAAAACCTCAAAATGGAAACAACAGTGAGAAGGAGCAGAGATGCTGCAGGCAGGGGAGTAAATGGTTCAAAACACAGGCTGTGGGTCTGAATCTAAGCTTTGCTGCTTGCTACCATGTGAACTTGGGCCTAGTTATCTGTGACTTACTGTTGTGGTCTATGAAATGGGGACAATCAAAGCATCAGCATGGGATTCTTGTGGATTTAAAGGACCTGGCAGCCATAAAGTACTTAATATCATGAGGCCTACAATCAGGGAGTAATACTGTTTGTTGTTTTTATTACACAGCAGCCAGGGACAGGACTCTCAGGACTCTCTGCCATCCATTTTCCCCTCAGGGCATATGCCCAGAGCAAGATCTGCTGTGCCTCTTATGACTCCTCCAGCTGGAAGTATAATCCAGCTAAAAACAGTTGCTGTGTGGCCAATCCTATTATTCAGGCAGATGGCAGCAGAAGTCATAGACTGAGAAAGTTTAAAATAACACAAATCTGTTTATAATCTTTGGATATACACTTAGGTTTGACGTGGGGCCCAAAGGGAATTAGATTTTTTTTGACTATACGTAATCATTATATTGGGCCAAAATATTGTGTTAGGAATAATCTAGGTGTTACTATGAAGAAAAAGTAATTCCCACATTGCCACAATGTTCCTTAAGCAGTTTAAAAACATACCTGCATGGCCCATTACGGAGGACTCAAGGGTATCCACGACCAAGAGTGGCCAATTTAATCTAACATGGAAATTTAAAGATAGAAATTAAAGCAATATTCTAGTTGCAAGGGAAATACAGACTGCACTTTGATGTTAATTCTTTAAATTTATTCCTTTTCTTCCGTTTGGATACTTAATATCAAGCTGCCATATGAGGAGGTGAGTTTGGGGGTGGAGCGTAAGGCTAACATTTTGCAAGTTATCTTTTGATGCATATTTTCTGGGTCCATCTCCTCTAATGAAATTCAGTTTCAAATACCTGTGTTCTCCAGTTAGCTTGGGTTGACACGAGAGCAGAGGGCTCCTGACAAGTTCTCTGCGCTCTCACTTGGCACTCTTTTAAAGTGTTGCTTTAGAACCTTGTAGAGGTTCACAGTGACCATGGCTGACATGACAGAGTGGGCTCCACTCCCTCACAGAAATGAGGGAAACACATCAGCTCTCCTGAACCCCGGGTGCCCACTTGAGTATGCCCCTGTCCCAAACTGAAGAGCCACGCTGACTTTTTATTTTTTTCTCAAAAGGCAGAATTTTCGACGCACCTTCAAGATTCCATTTGTGTCAGAGACATAATGGTGTTGGCTTTCTGAGGACAGCGGAACAGGCAGCAGCTGGGATTGCATCGTTAGGTGCTGAGAACCAGTGACAGCCTTGCTGAGACAAGAGGCAGTTTCCCAATTAGACTTCACAGACGTACAAACTGGCAACTTTCTGTTGGGTTGTTGCATCTTCTGTTATAATTAACAATTAAAGCACACACATTATAATGTAATTAGCTGTTTGCTGGCTATTACTGCCAGGTCGCAGCAGACACTCTCAAGGACAGGAACCACTGAAAAGCATCTAATCAACCCTCTTCTGCTCAGTCACCGGTGCAGCACCACCTTGGCCCTTCACAATGAAGCCACCGGAAGCTTCCAAGCTGATCTGGGTTTATAAGAAGCATCTCGTGGAAATCTTTCCATTTCTTTTCTTAAAACACCCAGCTCACAGTTCATTAATTCTCCATTTCCAGGAACTGTGTCAGCAAGTTTCTGGCCTTCTCCTCTCCCCCACTCCCCTTCCATGCAGCCTTTTTGCCCATGTTCATCCCTGAATTCTTTTATCTCATGTAGACTCATCTCCTTAATATTTTTCAAACACACACGCAACATGCATGAGAAACTGTTTTTGCTCAATTAGACATTTTATGATCACCCTCATGTGGATAGCCTGTTTCAAGGGAGCTAATAGTTTAAATAATAAGCAATGCTGGGTTGGAAAAAGCACTAGAAATGGAAGTTATTCAGTGTAACAATAGATGACTGTTTATAGTTATAAGAACTAACACAGGGTATTTATTATGTGTCAGACACTATTTTAAGTACTGTATATGCTGTCCACCTATTAATTCATTTAACCCTACCCTCTGAGGTAGTTTCTATTATAATCACCAGTTTACAGAAGAGACAAGGGAAGTGCCAAGAGGCTGAGTAATTAGACCATGTCTATAGAACTTGCAAGTGACGGAGCTGGGATTCAAACCCAGGCAGCTGGCCCGGAGCCCATGCCTCCAGCCACTGAGTCTACCAGGATCTAAAAACATGATGACTATTAAGGCAGGGTCAAGCTAATTTTTTAGGTCCATAAAAATGAAGTGAAAGAGATTAGAAAAGCAACTTCTTCGTACTCTGACAGACAATCAGCGCGGATGAAATTCCTGGGGAGCTTGAGGCAGGTTAACTGTCCAACAGACAGCCATGGGAGTGATGGCAGACATGCTTGTGTGATGCATTCATGCACACAGCAGATCATCGAAGTCACCTCACCGCCTTATGCGGTTGTGGACTCCAAGCAAGAAAAGGAACCATCATATTTTGCTACATAATAATAATAATAATTATTATTTAGATATTTAGGCCACCTTTTAGGTATTTAGAACTACTCTCAGATGTTCTTCCTATTGCCCCAGGGCATTCTGTGTGAGGAGTAAATGGTCTCTAATAATTACCGAGCCAGGTACTTCTAACCTGCATCCTCTCCTTTTACAAAATAGGGGTTGAGGCAACTTGCAGTAGAAGGTCATGTAGTTGAATAAGGACATGTGTTGTGTGATGAAGAAGATGGAATGGGGTGAGGGGTGGATAGAGGAGATGATGGTTTAGATGCTCAGGGCTGGACATAGATAGTTACTGCAGCATTTGATGCTGAACTGGCCTAAGGCCACAGCTCAGCAGTGGTGGGATGTGCGGGCTTCTCATATTCATCTTTTATCCTTGTGCTGTGCTGGCTCTGGGCACTTAATGCTGATACTCCTTTTGGGCATGTCTGCCCCACTCCTTCCCCCAGGGTCTCTTAGCTGGTTGTCAGCTCATCTCTTAGATGCCACAGCTTGATATTGGCTTGAGAAACTACCTCTCCCATGAGATCTGGGGTAGTCTAAATGAGAGCACTTAGAAAACTTGAAAAAGTGTTACAGGGATTTATTATTACTAATAAGAAATTTAAAGCAGTAATACCTTTAAACCCAGAACTGAATCCAGTGTAACTCAGGCAGCTTGTAGGCTGTGAGTATGTCTGGATGATTTTTGGGTGAGCGGCCCACTTGGGACTTGATACTATGACTGTGTGTGAAGGAGGCTCTGTCTGGCCCCGGGAAGAGGGAGGTGGGCAGGAGGGAGGAGGGGAGAAGGCAGGAGAAGGTGAAGAGAAAGCCCTACAGTCCATTTGCAGGGAGGTGGTGGAGAGAGGTCTTCCTACTGCCTTTCTGACCACAGCTTGGGCAGCTCATCTTTATAAACATTCACTGAGAGCCAGCTTTGCCAGCGCTGTGCTGGGTGCCAGAATAACCATGTGAGCCACAAACTTCCCTGCCCCTGGCAAGCTGAAGGTAGTGGACGCAGCTCCTCTCCGTGGCCGTCACACCCAAACAGCCACTTTCGGTGGCAGTCAGGCAGAGTCTGAGAGGAAGGGGTGCACACCTGATGGAAACCGCCCCTGCAGAGGGAGAAGCAGAGTGTGGGGTCCTGGTCATCAGGGAAAGTGTAGAATGAAGCCTCTGCAGAGGTGAACCCAGGATGGCAGCTAAGCTCCTGCCAACACCAGAGTTGGGGAGTAACCTGTGTTCGTCTCCGGGTAGTGCAGACCCTGAGTCAGAGGTCATCTGCTCCAAATCTGTTATTTACAGAGGAGGAAACTGAAGCCCACAGATATATGATTTGCTGGGTAGTGAGTGGCAGAGCCAGGAACAGAAACCAGACGCTGGGATGCGCTATCCATGCCACACTTAGCGCTGAGCCCCAGGGGCTTGGCAGCTGTGGAAATAAGGACACACCTGGGGGGGCGGGGGTTCAGGCCCATGAGTCGTTTATAGTTCAGGGGTAATGACTTCATCAGAGCCATTGGAGAACAGCTGGAGAGCTGGTGGGTGAAGAGGGATGGGCAGTAGGCACCTGGGACGGGGGGAGCTGGTTGTGGCCGCTGCAATCGAGCCTCGCTGACTCAGTGTGGCCCCCTACATGCCACCACGGCGCACAGGTGCCTCCAGGCTTCATCACCCAGGCTGGCGGCAGAGCGCCCTCTTCTGACCAGACAGCAGTGAGTCCCGAGTGGCAGGGAAGTTCTGATTGTTCTGTACACTCACACCCCCTCTTCTCCACAGAGGCAGGTCCCAAAGGCACACAGGGCCGACCGCACTGCCACACCAGTGGCGCTCAGCTCAGGGATGCAGGACAGGCCGGACTGGAAGCGCCAGCCACCCGCCTGGGCCTGTGCAGAGCTGGGAGGCCTCTGTGAAGCTCCCTCCTCACTCGCACGGGCTGATTAAGAACTTGTGGCAGCATTGCTGGTCCCTGACACACCCGGTCCTGCAGCCCCTCTGCCGGCCCATCCTCCAGGCGGCATGGTCATGGGACCCATCTGGCCAAGATACATAAGCAGAAGTCTGCTGGCTGGGACTTGGAGGAGGTTTGCTTCCCTGGTTAAAAACAGGCATGTGTGACGGATTCAAGACCGCGTGCTTTCTTCCTCTCCCTCCTTCCTAGCACACGGGTTCGGACAGCCTCTCCTGGCCGTGGCCATGGCACACCGACAGGACCAGGATGATGGAAGGGCCCGAGTCCCCCGTCATCACCCGTTGTCTGCACTAGACCTGAGCGGATCCTCCAGATTTCTTAACATGAGAGACAAAAAGACCCTACTGTTTATGCCTCACAGTTGGCTATTTTCTTGGTTTGATAACAAGCAACTATCCCAGATTCCAGGCTTTTCACAACCTGACACCACAAAACCATTTCTGTCTCACCTCCTGCCGCCTCCCTCCCTTCTCCAACCCTCTCTCTGCAATTCAGACGTCACAGTGCTGAGAAGTCTTCCTGGAAGAGGTGGCCACACATCCTGCTCTGTGCTCTAGCCTGTTCCTACCACCACAAAGCACATAGATCCACGTATTATAGTTGGGTTGCTCACATCCTTTCAGTTGTCTTTTTTAAAAAATCTTCACCCAAAGATATTTTTTCTATTGCTTTTCAGAGAGAGTAGAAGGGAGAGAGAGAGAAACATTGATGTGAGAGAGACACATCGATTGGTTGCCTTCCACACGTGCTCCCACCAGGGATGACCCTGCAACCAAGGTATGTGCCCTTGGCCTGGGGACCCTTCAGTCTGTGGGCCGATGCTCTAACCACTGAGCCAAGCTGGCCAGGGCTCAATTGTCTTCTAACTTGACTCCAGCCTCAGCTTTGCCCCTGCAGTGTTTTCCAGGACAGCAGACAAACAGGTTTCTTTAAAACACTGTAAGAGCAAGTCCCCTTTGTTGCAAACCTTCCAGTGACTCCTTATTTTTTCAAACTGAAAAGGGAAGTCCTTACGGTGGCCTGCAGGGCCCCGTATGAAGTCCCACCACCACAATGCCTCCAACCTCAGCCTTGCCGCTCTCCTTCTAACTTGTGGCCACACCCACACACTTGATGTTCCTCCAATGCGACAGGCAAACTCTCATCTTACAGTCTTTGTGTAAGTTGTTCCCTCTGCTAAAATGCTTTCTCTCCTACCCCTCCTTCAAGACTCAAAAGACACCTTCTCAGTAAGCCTACTTGGACAGCCCTAATTCAAATTGCTTCTCAACCCCATCTCCTAAACACCCCTTACTTTGCTTAACAATAACCCTGGGCCAGCATTCCTAAATCTAGTTGGACTCAATCATAGGATTCAACCTTGATGGCTTTGCTCTTGACCGTGTGGAAGGGAGGACAGCTCTGTAATGTCTGCAGAGTCCCTCCCCTTTCTTGAATATGTCAGGGCAACAAGAGCTCGTCTTGATTTGATTTGGGTTTTGAGAGGCAGGTGAGGACAGGGAGTTAGGTGCTGACTTGTGCTGCTTTGGTTTCCTACATGGTGTAGCTGCTTCATAGGTGTTTAGTGACCGATGACATAAAGAAAATGGTAGAAAGGAAAAAGAAAGAGAAGCCTCATAGGTTATTTTTTTGCTTATTTGGAAACTGTACGTTTAGCTTTAATTGTGCTGGCATCTCCTACAGTTCCGCTGTGCTGAAGAAGTCCCTGTGAAAAGCATTCTGTAATTTTCCTTCCAGCCTCTGTATTGTGCAGTAATTTTCCTTTCCATGTCCATTGTGACTATTAACCACCCCAGCCTCTTCCTGTTGACCCCATCCCATCTGAGGGCACAGGCTGAAAGAAAAATCCTCTCTACTTCTTATTTCTCCAGGATCTTCCAATTCCAGTCTGGAATGCCTCCTGGGCCAGCCCCCTTCTCTGCACCTCCATGGCTACTCTCCCAAGTCAGGTGCTCACCTTATCTCACCTGGACTCAGTCCCACAAATGTCCATCCCTCCCCATCCCAGTCCATGACCTCCAGTGCTGAACCAATGTGACGCATGCAGGCAGAGCTTCCATCACTCAATGTCCTTGACTATAGGACAAAAATCCCAGCACCCTCCGTGACCTCTCCATATCCAGCTCTCTCAGCATCATTCCTTCTGGGTTTCATCCTAAGCAAGTTCAAGATCCATGCCACAAGCCCCTTCCAACCCTAGGCTCATGTCAACCCCATCGCCCAGCTCCACCCTTATTTGCAGTTCTGGACCCTGTTTTCTTCGAGGATAGGCTCCTGGGCCTCTCCGTTGTCAACTTTTCCCATCCTTCGGCTGGAGCAAACACCTTCTACTGGCATCCCTTGGATCTTATCAAGACCCCTTTTAAAACATTTATCTCTCTCAATCTCTTATGTTTAATAAAATATTTTATATATTTAATATTATAAAACACACAATTATGGGAAGTCTTTTCCCTCCTACCAGACTATCTCATAAGCAACCTGAGGACAGAATGCATGGCTGATGTGTCTTTTCTTTTTAAGAAGATTTTTTTCCCCATTATGAGCCCATCACACCCGCTTCTATGAGTTGGAGGAAAAACACTGTAGCTAGTGAGAGAGTCCGAGTCCATGGCCTTGTATTTTCTTGGTGAAAAGATATTAAAGTCAAGGTTTTAAAGTAGGAGTTTCAAGTAACCTTTCTTTAAAAGTAATAATAATTTATTTTGCTAATACTATTAAAAATGCTCAGCTTACATATTTTCATTTCCAAGTATAATCCTATAGCAAACCCTACTATCCAAAAATATTTGCAGACTGCAAAAATATTACAGAAAATTTGGGAGATTCCAAAGCTGGAACAAGCAAAATGTCATCACCTTGAGTTTAACACGTTGCCTGATACATGAGACTGTCACAAATTATCTTGAAGAAATGAATCAACAATGCCGAGCTCTTCAGGAGCTATGGCTTTGGAATGAGGGTCCGGGGCGTGGGGTCTGGGGGGGCCTCTGCAGCAGGATTTGAGGGGTGGCAGGAGCCCCAGCTAAGTCTCTGCTGAAGGTGCGCAGCTTGAATGCCACTCAGGCCGAAAGGGCATATGAAAACCCTTCTCTCTCTCCTCAGCCAAACCGCTAAACCGCCCCCGGAGGGTGACACGACCGCGCACAAGCAGGGTGCTCCCCACTTTTCCTTTCCTCTCCTCTTCCTCCCTGAGGGGCAGAGGTGAGGCCTGGAGGGACCAGGCAGAGCGAAGCCACAGACACGCACAGCATCCTTTAAAATGATGCTCTAACTCCTGTCTCTCTAAGTGACCAGCGTTGTCCTGCTTGTCCCCCGGACAGGGCTTTCCTGTTCACCGCTGGTCCCTCTGCCCTTCCCGTGCTCTAAGGCCACGTCCTTCAGCCCTCACAGGGCCTCTCCGGGCCCGGCCATGGCTCCCCCTCCACGGGGAGAGGTGGGCTAGAGCCCAAGGCCCGCACTCCGTGTCTTGTGCCGAGAGCACTGGGCGGGGGCGTAGGTCCAGCCCTACTGCTGCCAGGCTCGAGGGTGGCCACCTTCCCCACGTGCCCTCCTCACCCAGCTGGCTAATGAGCCGGCCCCTGGCCTGTGAGGATTTATTCCGAGAGAACTTAGTGTTGGCCCGAGCCCTGTTGCCTGTCACTGCCCACAGGCCATCGGGAGGCCTTCGGGTGGAGAGCGCCGAGTGCAAACAGCCCCGCTGGGATCCCATTCCGCCCGCAGCACAGGACAGGGGAGTCACTGCCTGGCTCCCTCGAGCTCCTTCCAGTTTGGTCAGATGGCGGGTGGAAATCGAGCAGAGCAAGGTCCTCTCCTTGCTGTCTTCACTGTGCAGGTGGGAGAGGGACAGCCGAAGCCATGGCCCTGGTCCTCAGTTCTCGGTCTAATGCAGCAGAATTAAGCCCTTGCTCTTCATGGGCTGTAACTTGTGGTTATTTCGGGACAGATGCATCTGGCTGCCCAACTCCAGCCCAGAGGCCGGCTGATGTGTTTCCTCCTGATGGAGAGGGAAGGACATGGCTCCTCCCGGCCCCGTGCCTCTCAGCTGGGCTGAGCCGCTGTGCCTGTCAGCACTGCCCCGTCTGGGGGGGGGTCTGCCCGGAGCCATGCTCCTCCCAGTTAGCTCATCTCCAGTGAGCCCACTCAGAGCCACTGCCTCTGCCCTCCCAGAGCCTCCCCCGCTCCCTGGGTTAGTGTACGGCCCCGAGTCAGGTATCCCTACTTCTCACACTGTGTGCCTTACTCATGGAGAGCTCTTGTAGGAATACGATCATCTCACACTTGAGTCAACCTGTTTTCCCCACTAGACTGGGAACCCCAGGATGGCAGGACGAGGTCTGCCTCGCTCCCCACTATTGCTCCAGTCACAGCGGCTGAAAACTTAACAGGTGCTCCCTACGCTTTGAATGAAAGACTCAGACTGGCCCGGCTGGTGTTGCCAGTGGACTGAGCATCATCCCGGGCACCAAAAGGTCACAGATTCGATTCCCGGTCAGGGCACAGGCCAGGGCTGCAGGCTTGATCTCCAGTAGGGGTATGCAGGAGGCAGACCATGGTTGTTTCTCTCTCTCTCTCCCTCTCCCTTCCTTTCTCTCTAAAATAAAAGCACATTAAAAAAATAGAATCACAGACTGTTAGTACTGGAAGGGGCACTGAGGCCCCAGAGGTGATGCAATTTGCCCAAAGACACAGTGTTCCTTGTGGCAAATCATAGTTTCCTGATTTCTAGTCCCACATTCCTTCCCACAGCCACTCTGTGCCCTCCCCTGGTCCTTGGCTGCCGGCTCAGATTCCAGGTTGGTGACAGTGGCACAGGGTGGCAGGAGGAAGAGGACCCCAGTGAGAGTCGTGTGGCCTGCCCCTCAGACCGTTGGTGCACCGGCTTCCTTTGAGGCTGAGATGCTGTACTGAGCTGAAGATCTAAGACTTTAACCCTGAAACAGCTGCTCTCTCCTAGAAGGACATTTGAAGACAAAGGACAATAGGCAGAAAAGTAGGTCAGGGTGGGGACATGGGTGAAAAAGGTGAAAGAAGTACAAATCGCCAGTGTTAAAAATAGTCGCGGGGATGTAAAGCACAGCACAGGGAATGTAGTCAGTGATATCGTGATAGCTAATCATGGCGTCAGAGCTCTAGGCTGGCTGGGCGATCGCTTCCTAAGGTATATAAATGTCTAGTTGCTGTGTTGTGCACCTGAAATTAATATAATATTGAATGTCAACTGTAATCGAAAAATAAATTTTAAAAATTCTAGGGGAGACCCTTGGTTGAGTGAGGGAGGCATGTTATATCCCAGCGCCGAGGGTCTCAGGGCAGGATTCCCCACTCCTGACGGAAACTGGAGGTTGAAACAATGAAAGGACTTTACTTACCAGAAACATCTATTGTATTCAGGGGAACAAAAGTAGCTTTTAAGAGTGTTCACAAAATGACTTCAATTGAGAGCAAGCTATAAGCACAGCAGCATGAATGTTACAGAGATGTACGAGCCGGGTGCCCGGGGACGCACACTGTCGCGAGTTAGATGGCTGCTTCTCTCTACGGTCACTAGACAGTTATGGAGGGGCGTTGTTAGCTTGGCATTTCCTTTTCCAATAGTAAATGAATGGACCCTTCATTTTTACCAAATTGTTGTCCTGGTCTCCAGCGAAAATACGACACAAACACAATGCAGGTGTGGGAAGAAAAGGCGAGGCTGGCACAAAACACTTAATTAAGTCCCTTTTATAAAACAGCCTTCCTTACTTTGACAAATGGGTGAAGCAAGGTGTGCTTATCCAGGCACACAATCAAGCAGGTCCACGCAGCTCATAACCAGCGTGCCAGTCGCGGGTTAACCCAGCCTGCTGCCTGTCGGGAGCTTCACGGTGTGTGCTGGGGAAGGCGCGAAGGGGCAGGGAGCCGTCACCTCGGAACGGTGGCCTCACAGAGACAGCTCTCCACTCCCTCCTGGAGCGGAGGGTCACGAGGGCGTGGCAGGGCCGAGGCTCCGTGTTTAAGGACCGAGGTGAAGACGGTGCTCACGAGCATCCGCATACATGTGCACGTGTGGTAAGGGCGGGGAGAGGGGCTCCGGAGCTCTACGAAGGACTCCCCGGTGGCCCGGCCGCAGCCACCCTGCCTTCCAGCCTGGGAGATCATCTGGCCTAGTTATCCAAAACCTGTATCGAAGATTCACAGACCTGGGGAGCTTTTTAAAGACGCAGATCCCCAGTCCAGTCCCGACAGGAGAAGCAGCTACCTAACAGAGTGACACTGTTTCGCAAAACTCTCAGCCTGGAGCGACCCTCAGGGCGTGGCCTCGGCAGCTGTGGGAACCAGGCCTGACAATTGCTCCAGCCATGTGGTTTTTGAACCTCAGATCAGGGAGTGGACCCCAGTCGCCAGTGCCTGGCTGGGAGCCTCAGCCCCCTAGGCCACCTCCAGACCCACTGCCCACTGGCTCCAGGAATATCAGTGCTGGAGGACCCAAGGGCTGTGACTGAGGAAGGTCAGACCACTGGCTGAACTCAGGTGCTGGGCCCTGCTAGGCGGGCCTGAGCCCCTCTTCCTTGCCACAGCCCTGCACTGCTCAGGCTGACCTTGAGGAGCCCCCAGAGTCCAGGGGGGGCACAGGGAACAAGGGCTGCTCTCTGTGGGTCAGGAAAGGTTCATGGAGGAGAAGTCGCCACACTCAGCACCAGGTGGAAGGTGCAGTAGGCGGCGGAACTGGGCAAGAAAGGAAGCCCGAGCTGTGGGGGTTCAGGAGCAAAGGCTGGAGGGCCTCATAGCAGCTACCTGTCGTACCTAGCCTGTGGAGTCATGTAGCCTTCACACACATGTGATCTGTCCCCCAGTCAGGGACCAGATTCGGGGACCATACCGTTCTTTTCTGTGCCCCTCACCCCCTCATTGCCCAGAGCATCAGTAAATATTAGGTGAATAAAAAGAGAGGGTAAGGCGGAGAACGCAGGACCTGGGCTCTGAAAAGAGGAGGCTGAGAGATCCGTCATCGGCCCGGGAGTGGGAAGAGGCAGTTATGGGGATGTATGGCCACAGAAACAAAGCAGACGGTGGTTTGTGGGAGCAGAGGTGGCTCTTACAAAGTTCTGAAACGTACATCTGACTTTGAGGTTAAGTCCAAAGGTTTGGAGCCCACCCTGGGGCTAATTCAGTCAACCCTGATGGCCTAGGCTCCCCAGAGCAGCGGAGTTAGCCGATGCCGGCTGCAGTGTCTTCATGCACTGAAGCCACATTCAAACTCTGCTTACAGCAGGAGAGGGGCGGTACCGATGGAGTGAAAGGTGCATGCTGATGAGAGCCAAGAATGGTTCTTCTGCAGGGAAGGATTTTACAAACTCTGAAAATATGGCGATTTCATGATTTTCCTGTAGGATGGGGGTGGGGAACATCCAGCCAGGGGGCCATATACAGCCTTTGAAATCATTTGGTCCAGTCCTGCCAAGGCCTCATCAAAGAGAAGCAGGTCCAGCCATCACATTAGGGGTGAGTTAACTAAATGTTTGACCAAATATAGCAGGCTGATTTTTAAGTTGATAATTTTGTATGGCCTGCGAATGATGTTATAAATATCCAAATGGCCCTTGGCAGAAAAAAGGTTCCTCACTCCTGTGTAGGACATAAAAAAGGCCTTTAAGGTATTCTAATGACTTCTTTAATGGACGTTAAGCTAACGCTGTGTGAATTTGGGGAGATTTCTCCATTTTTTATTGTTGGCAGGGTGGGGACACACCCTACTGGGTACATGAAGCTATTTATGAAATAAGCCATAGGAGCCTAAAAGAGTTTGCCAAGGGCTCAGCAAGCTTTTGCTTCCCAAGGCACTGATCACAGAGACTGTCTCTCTCTTTGATGTGAAATCCCAGAAAACCACGTGAACAGTGCACCCCCAAGGAGCTTCCTTGGCAAAATGGAAGCTGTTTAAATATTTTGATGTAGAAGAGCCTTAAAATAAGCCTGGCATAAAGTTTGAAGGTGGCTCTATGAGCAGAACTATGGATTTAAAGGCTCTCATCCTGGGCATTCTTTTTGGAGGGCAGCTCCATTTTGCAGGGTCAGGAAGCCTGTCCACCCCTGTGCTGTACCCTTTCAGACAGGACCACCCCTCTTCAGGGTTTCACTGTGCTGATGTAGATCATCTTTTTTTAAATATTTTACTTAAAATAATTTTTTAATTACAGTTGACACACAATATTATATTAGTTTCAGGTGTACAACCCCATGATTAGTCATTTGTGTAACTTAAACAGTGATAACCCCAATAAATCTAGTACCCATCTGGCACCATACATATTTATTACAATATTATTGACTATAGTCCCTATGCTGTGCTTTACACCCCAGTGACTTTCCTGTAACTACCAATTTGTACTTCTTAATCTGTTCACCTCCCTCACTCATCCCCTCAATCTTTCTCGCATCTGGCAAATGTCAAAATGTTCTTTGTATCTATGAGTGGGTTTCTGGTCTGCTTGACTGTTTATTTTGTTTTCAGATTCCACATATAAGTGAAATCATGTGGCATTTGTCTTCCTCTGTCTGACTTATTTCACTCAGCACAATGCTCTCTTCATTCATCCATGTTGGTGCAGATGGCAAGATTTCATCATAATTTTATGGCTGAGTCATAGTCCATTGTATATATGTGATACTTCTTTATCCATTCATCTACTGATGGTTACCTAGGTTGCTTCTACCTCTTTGCTATTGTAAATGATGCTGCAATGAACATATGGATGGATATATTTTTTTGATTTAGTATTTTAGGTTTGTTCGGTTAAATAACCAGAAGTGAAATTCCTGGGTCCTTCTTTGTCTCTTGTTATAGCCATTGTTTTAAAGTCTGTTTTGTCTGGTATAAGTATTACTACTTCAGCATTTAAAAAATTTGTTTCCATTTTCATAAAATATCTTTTTCCGTTCCTTTGCTTTCAGTCTGTGTGTGTCTTTAGATCTGAAGTGAGTCTCTTGTAGAAAGCATATGTAAGGGTCTTGTTTTCTTATCCATTCCACCACTGTTTGTCTTTTGATTGGAGCATTTAATCCATTTACTTTTAAAGTGATTATTGATAAATGTGTTTATTGCAGTTTTATTATTCATATTTTTATCTTTTTTTCCCCTTCTTCATACAAAAAGACCCTTTAACATTTCTTATCATACTGGTTTGGTGGTAATGAACTTCTTTAGCTTTTCTTGTCTGGGAAGCACTTTATTTGTCCTTCGATTCTAAATGATAGCTTTGCTGGGGAGAGTAACCTTGAATGTAGGTCCTTGCTTTTCATTACTTTGAATATTTCTTGCTGATACCTTCTGGTCTGCAAAGTTTCTGTTGAGAAATTAGCTGATAGTATTATGGGAGCTCCCTTGTAGGTAACTAACTGCTTTTCTCTTGCAGCTTTTAAGATTCTCTCTTTATCTTTAACCTTTGGCATTTTAATTATGATGTGTTTTGCTGTGGGTTTCTCTTGTTTAGGACTCTCTGTGTTTCCTGTATGTGGATGTCTATTTCCTTCACCAAGTTGGGGAAGTTTTCTGTCATTATTTTTTCACATAGGTTCTCAATTCCTTGCTTCCTCTCTCCGCCTTCTGGCACTCCCATGATGCAAATGTTGGTACACTTGAGTTTGTCCCAAGGGCTCCTTACACTATCTTCATTTTTCTGGATTCCTTTTGCTGTTCTGCTTGGGTATTTTCTGCTTCTTTATCTTCCAAGCTTCTGATTTGATCCTTTGCTTCATCTACTCCACTGTAATGTATTCTTCATTTCTGAGTAGTTCTTTTTTATGTTTTCTATTTCTGTTTTTATGTTTCCTATGTCTTTGTTGAAGTTCTCACTAAATTCATCTACTCTTCCCCTAAGTTCCTTGAGGATCCTTATAACCAGCGTTTTGAACTCCGCATCTGGTAGGTGGCTCGTCTCCATTTTTTTTAGTTCTTTTTCTGGAGTTTTGTTCTGTTCTTTCATTTGCAACATGTTTCTTTGTCTCTTCATTTTGTCAGCCTCCCTGTGCTTATTTCTATGAATTAGGTAGAGCTGCTACGTCTCCCGAGCTTGGAGAGTGGCCTAATGTAGTAGGTGTCCTGTGGGATCAGTCCAGTGGCACAGCCTCCCTGATCACCTCAGCTGGGCACTCCAGGTGCACCCTCCACACCTGCGTGGGCTGTGTACACCCTCCTGTTGTCGTTGAGTCTTGATTGTTGTTGGTATCCCAATGGGAAGGATTTACCCCCAGGCCGATTGGCTTTGAGGACTGGCTATAACCACTATAGACATTCAGCTGTGCAAGGGCCCACCACAGGACTTACTTTAGTGGGACTCTGGTGCCTGCTGAGTCTACCCCTTGAGTGTGTTGCTTGTGGAGGAAGTTGAGTAGTACTTTGACATGGTCTGCAGATGTCCACCAGGTGTGCTGGCTTTGGGGCCTCCCCAGAGGTACAGGCCAAGTTCAGCTGCCACCTGTGTCCTGCATGGGGCCACCCAGAATGAGCTACAAAGCAATCTGCAGATGGTTGCTACTTGTGCTGGACTTGGAGGTACCCAGGAGAGGCCAAGCTGTGAACCAAGACCAGCTGCCACTACTGCCAGGTGCCACTTAGTGAGAGATATGTGGCATGCTGAGGCCAGATGCTACTTGTTTGAGAGATTTTAGGGAACTCTGAGGCATGAGCCAAGACAGGCCATCTGTATGGAAAGGCCACTGGAAATGTCTGGGTGGGCCTGTAAGCTGGGTATGCTGGGGTCTCAGGGAATCATTAGGGTGGGGCTAACAATGATAGCCAGGATGATGGACACGCAATAAGGCACAGGACCATGGGCTCTCTTGGGGGAGGGCTTAGAAAAGGAGCAATGGTTGTGGCAGCACTTTTCTCTGGAAGAAAGCTGCCCCTCCAGCTCTCACTCTGATGCCAGACAACTCAGTCCCTCCCTGTATGTCCCTGGTGCCCTTCAAGCTTCTGCCCACATGCTGGAGCTCAGAGCAAGTGAGTCTGAGAGTAAGTATATGTATGAGCCCATTAACAGGAACACCTGGGAGTTCAGCAGCCCTCAGCCTCAATCCCTACTGGTTTTTACAGCCAGAAGTTATGGCACTGGAACCTTGGGTTGGGGGGCCCTGGTGTGGGTTTGGGACTCCTTGCTCCTCAGGGGCACCTCTGTAGCCAAGATAAACTTCTGGATTTTTATTCTTGACCAGTGGGCATGGGACCAGCCATTCCATGTATCCACTGCTTTTACCAGCCTCCATGTGGCTTCTTCTTTAGTTCCCTAATTGCAGTACTTCTTCTCAGCTACATTTCAGGTGGTTCTGGTGATGGCTGTTCCGCAGTTTGGTTGTAATTTTGATGTGGTTGTGGGAAGATTTGAGTGCAGTTTTACTTATACTGTCATCTTGACTGGAATCCTAGATATTCTTATCTACACAGGTTTTTCTTTTACCTTTCTCATCTTTTATCTTTCCACCCTTCCATCAAAACCAACACATCTAAAGTCTCCCTTTCTCAGAGCCCTCCTTTCTGTTTGTCCAAGTGGGAAACAGTCATGGCAATTCCATCTATGTCCACTCACTGGTGGATGGGGAAGAATCACTCTGGGTTCTCCCCCACCCCCCATGTGGTTGAATATCTGTTTACCAGGTGCTCTTTGGTGCTTTAAATGCTATTTCAGGTGCATGAGAAAGGGTGTGGAGCTGTGCCACGGAAGGTGGGGACTGCATCTGTCAATAAGGGGGACCCTCAGAAAACATGAGATGAACAGCTTTAGCATCATACTACTGTGTCATTCCCACTGTGTCAGATATCTTAGCATATATTCACAGCCACTTTCTTAGTGACCCTTGGTCTTTCCACTTTCATAAAGAACCCAAACGTGAGTCAGAGGCATTCTGGCAGGTCACGTGTGCCTCTGCCAAGCATTTAGAACAACCTAAGACTGCAGTTGGAAATTTCTTGTGAGCCAATATCTGCACTTTTTTTTTTAGTAGGAAACCCTACTAAACGCAGAATTGGGTTGACGTGGTTACTGTGTGCCTAGGATGGGCTGTGCAGAAAGAAAGTCTTTTCTATGCCAGCCTCTCTGTGGGCTCTTTTCTCAGAGTTGCTCACCTCAGCCTTGTATTCTCAGCTTGGATATAAGTGAAGTGTTCTTTAAAATATCCTCCAGGCAGCCATTCGTTTATCCATCCTTCCATCCATCCATCCATCCATCCATCCATCCATCCATCCATCCAACCATTATTTTACTCAATCATGTAATTTATTTCCTTGTTCAAAATCTTCCAAAGACTTTCCATCCCTCTCATGATAAACCCAACTCCTTGCCATGGCTGCCAAGCTGCTTCACGCCTGAGCCCCGGCCTACCGCTCCCACCACTCTGCACCTTTCTTGCCCTACACTATCACCTGGGCTTCTTTGTCTCCCGATAGGCCTTTTGCTCACTATTTCTTCCGTTTAGAGCTTTCTTCACTGAAACACTTACCCCACTGAGGTCTCTGATTAAAAGTCACTTTTCCAAAGGGTTTCCTTTCTAAAATAGAGAACTCTAGAACTCTTCATCACCCCACTTACTTGTGATCCCAGCACTTACCTAGGACCATCTCCAGATAAGAGCACGGACACTTTGTTTTCTACCTGCACTCTTCCTACAATACAAGCTCCAGGAACGTGGGGTCTTCGTCTTTTCTCCTCTCTGCTCGATCCCCAGAGCCTAGAGGGACATCTAACAATAGTATTGTGGAATAAATGAGTGAATGTCTGATGTAAGTACTATGGTATCCCCATTTTACAGAGGAGGTAACTGAGGGTTGAGTGATTCAGGTAGGAAGTGGTGGATCTAAGATCCAAATCTAGTTGTAAGTCCAGGTCCGATGCTCTTTAAGCCCTAAACTCAACTGCATGTTACTCCAGACCTTTTGCTGGGGCACAGTTACTGCCCGCTGCAAGTTCACAGAGTGACAGAGGGGGCCAGGCAGGATGCAGGTAATTACAAAGAGAGCAGTCAGTGCCTGGATGAGACACAGAGAAGAGCATGTTTAACTCCATATGAATCTAGTTGAGATGGAAAACGTCTTCTAGTGAAAAGGGAGAGGTCCTTTCAGGTAGGAGAGAACAGGTTGTGAAAGCATTGGGCTGTGAGGTGCTTGGAGCATCGAATGGCCCGAGTGGTTTGGCCTTGCTGGAGTGGGAGAGGGTGGAAGGGTGGAGGGGGAGCCAGGGCTGCAGAGTCAGGGGCTGGAGCGATAGAATGCTCCCCTTTGAGTATGATGTAGACCCAAATGGAGGTGCAGTGACAGGAAGATGAACTTCCTACAGAACTGTTTCTGAAAGGACTCAGATGCTGCTACAGAGCAGCATCTCTGAGAAGATATGCCCCCATTTCAATACTAGAAGAATGCATGTTTAGCTCCCCAGTTCAGACGCTCACTAAGCTCTCCACACTTAAAACAGGACAATCACAGTGTTATCGGCCTCTATAAATTGCTTGCGACCCATATAAACCCTAACTTTTAAAACTCTCACATCTCTTGTCCAGCTGGAGTGGCTCAGCAGTTGAGCATCAGCCTAAGATCCAGGAGATGGCGGTTGGGTTCCCAGTTGGGGACACGCCCGGGTTGTGGGCTCGAACCCCAGTCAGGGACATACAGGAGGCAGCTGATCAATGACTCTCTCTCATCATTGATGTTTCTATCTCTCTCCCTCTCCCTTACTCTCTCTGAAATCAATAAAGACATATTTTTAAAATTTAAAACAAGAATACAAAAAAACCCCTCACATTTCAAGTAGCCTATATTAACATGAGAAAGTGAAGGAGACTGGTGAGGCCAGTTAGTGAAGACAGGCAGGGCTTGCTCAGGAGTGGACAGGATGGGGGGTGCAGGCGCTGTGTGAGAACACCGTGGGCCGAGGGGCCCAGTGGGCAGGGCTGGGGGTGAAGGACAATGATTTTCCACTTCAGTTGGAAGAATGTTTTCTGAGGTTTCCATTCTTTGTTTCCTAGTACTTAAACATGATCAAATGCCATTTAAGCCATGAAAGTATGACTAAGGACTCCAGTTACAGCCTCTGGGAAAGAAAGAGGTGTTTGCATCCTCTGGGACCCCTTCTGGCTAAACGGACACATGAAGCATGGTGTACACAGGCCACCCCTGTAGGGACAGAGTAGGATGGGGTGGGGAGGGAGGGAGCCATTTCTATCACCATCCGATTTCCATTCATGGCTTCTCGAGGGCACACCGAGGTCCCGCACCACTTCCAGGTGTGACTGCGACACCCACAGGTAAGCGTTGTTTACGGATTTAAACATAATAGTGTTTTAAGATGTAGCCTCTTTTGCTGCTCTTTTTATTGCTGCTTTGTAATGTTATTGCTGCTTTGCAGTCGTTATGTCAAACTATATTATCTATTTTAATTACTGTTTTAATGTGCTGCTTGTCCCCTGAGGTGCTTCTGTGGAGGATAGCATTTTAAGAAATGAAGAACTAGATAAATAAATCCACAAATGAGAGACCACGTTGGTCAGACTTCTGTCTAAATGAGTATTTTTTATTTGCCTGGTGTTGAGTGTTGATAAGCAGTAGCCTCTCTTCCAAGTGTAAGGACCAAGGAGTGCTGCCCAAGGTAGTACTGGGCTGGAAGGTGATACTCCCAAGGGTTTCTTAGTTTCCAACAACTTGAATTCACGTATCATGTTTAAGTTTGATCTTATGTTCTCAACAAATCTTTAAAAGTAACAAAATTCTTATGTTCTCAACAAGTCTTTAAAAGTAAAAGCTCTAAAGAAGGCAAAAATATATATTTTCCACTTAACTCAAGTAGTAATTGAATTGCAGTTCTCTTGGCCAGGAAAAAAATTCCACAGACCCAGTTTTTACCGAGTCGTGTTACCCTTAGTCACACATTCGGTTGCGCTCCTTGGCTCGGGAAAGTAGGAAACGCATGGTTGGCTCGAGTTTCCCGGCTTGACGTCGGCACTGTAATGACATAACACCCGTCCACCTCCCATGGGCACGCCAAGCTTTTTATTTCTGTATTAAACACAGGCAGGGTCAAAACAATAGATGAAATTTCATAAAACTGCTGTCGTTATGTCAAACTATTTTTACTGACTTCCTAAAAACACTTTGGAATCAGCCCAAACTGTGTTTATAAGTGAAAAAGGAAATGAAGCTCAACGCCCCAGCCACAAAATTCTTTGGTCCTGGCTTGGCCAGCTGCCTGGATTTCCTGTTCCCAAACAGGTCAAATGTGAGGCCAGTAGATGGTAAACTAAGGTCTCGCCCCCCAGATCCTCACGGTCAGAGATGGCAATGAAGCTGCCAGGTTTATACAAAGTCAAAGCCATGTTGCAAGTATAAAGGGACCCAGGCAGATGGATGCAACAGCAAACGCGGCTCCCAGAGCGCATCTTTGCCACACCTCCCTCCCCTTCCACACACACCTGCTTCTCTGTGAAGTTGGGTGCTACGGCTCTTTATCACCCCCAGATAGCTTATAAAAGAATCCTCTGCTCACTTGTAACCACAGAAGCAGTCTTACTTCAGTAAGAAATCTGTACAATCACATGAAATAATATCAGACTCTGAATGTCATTCGAAGTGAGCCCCCCCAGCAGCCCTTGTTCTCCTGCTCTTCCCCGCCCCTCCTACTTTCTTGCTTGGTGTCTCCAAGGCTAGGGGACAGGGGAAGGGGGCGAGGTGAATGGGCCGAGGGGTTTCATTGGCCTGGCATGACTGTGGTGGTATTTCCTGTGGGCTGTGAGGCATGCTGGGTTTGTGAGGCCCATCCACCCCGGGCTCTAATGTGTGGTTCCCTGATGTGAGTGTGTGCTCCATCCACCCATCCATCCATCCATCCATCCACCCACCCACCCACCTCCACCCCCACCCCTCGCTTCCTGGACATACAGCTGGCAGGCCGGCTTCCTTCTGCTGAGCTCCCTGGCCTCGCAAGGAAGCGCTCCTTGGATGTGCTCTGGGCGGCCGTGCCCACCTCCCAGCCTGTGCTCTCGCTCTGCTGTTTCAGGCTCTCGGCCAGCGCGGGCCTTTCAGATTCTCTGAAGAGTCAGCAACGGGTCTACCGCTGGGTCTCTGGGTCCTCTGGGGACGTGCATCAAGCTCGGGACAGACTCGCTGAGCTTAGGAGGAGGAACAGGCCTCACCTAGGTAACCCCTTTCTCCTGGGGGACGGGACTCTGAGATTCGTGGGGGCAGTGGGATGTGAGTAGACATAACACACACAAGCTTGAAAGACTGGGGGTTTCAGCCTCCTTGCTCCATCTGCCACGAGGAGAGAACAGCACGATAGGGCTGCTGCCTTAGCCTGGGTCTTAAAATGAGAAATCAGAGGGCACCAGGCCCTGCCCACTGGTCGCCAAGCAGTGTCAAGCCAAGCTAAGCTGCAGCTGGGCAGAGCCCAGCGGACCCAAGCAGGCCTGCAGCCCACCCACAGCCTTAACATAACTTAACCAAGAAACATGTCTTCGTGGGTGCAGATCACTAAGATAGGAGGATTATTGTCTCTGCAGCAAAACCTGACCATCTACTTGCCCAATAGGGGCTAGGAAAGCAATAGAGAAATTAGGGGAGTGTGTCCTGGAGCTCAGGAGCAGAAAGGGCTTCGACCAGGCGGAGGATGGCTGGGTTAGATGCCGTCGGTGTGCAGTGAGGGTGAGAGGGGAGCTGACCACCGGATTTAGCGACATGCGGGGGCATCAAGACAGTGAGAACAGTTCTCAGAAAATGACGGGCCACTGCTTGAGCAGAGTGAGCTCACGAGCGAGTGGAAGGAGAGAACTTGCAGACACTGAATTCAAAACTCTCCTGAGGGACTTTGCTATAAAACACAACGGAAAATGAGGTTGGAGATGAAGGCAGATGTATGGACAAGAAAGGTGTTTTGTTTTTTTAAGATGAAAACAATTCAACTAGGCTTTAAAATTTTCCAGTGGAGAGACTGGGGGTTTCATCCACAAAATGAGGATGTGAGAGAAGAGAGACAAACGGTGGAGTAACGTCTCCAGCAAGCGAGAGCGCCTGACGCACCAATACAAGGACGGGCCTTAACTGGAGCCAGGCCCAGCTGCCCCTCGTGACAGGACGGAAGGTGGAATTTAGGGCCCTGACGCAGGCAGCAGGTAGATACAGGGGGACCCCGTGCAAGTTACCTTCTCTCCTCGCAGTGAACTGGGAAGATCATCAGCTGAAAGAGGGCTGAGGAAGAGGTGACGGGACGGAGGGGAGGAGAGAGGCGTGAAGGAGCTCGTCTAGCACGGTGGGGCTGTGGAGGGGCTTTAGGATGATTACCAAAGGCCCTGAATACCTACTGCGTGCCCAATTTGCTCTTGGGAGTCTCACAGTCTAGGGTCCAGGGCTGGCACTCAGGTACTCTAGGGGGCCGGGAATTCTGTGAGGTGTGGTCAGCCAGGAAGGAAAGGGCGCGGACCACGGTGGGGGCATGAGCAGGAAGGGACCTGTTCCGGGGGGGGACGGCGCTGCCGGAGAGACAGGCTCTCAGAGCGGCGGCTGACTCCTGGTTGCTCGAGGCCCGAAGGAGAAAAGAGCGTCCCGGGGAGGAGCCTGTCCTGAGGGTGCAGGGCGGCCTGTTTGGGGGAAATGAAAGCTCTTCAATGTGGCTGAGCTATAGGGGTGTGTGTATGTGCACCCACGTCAGTGCATGGCCTCATGTGCACGTGTGTTTGGAAGAGGGTGCATGTATAACCAAGCGAGTCCCAGAGCCCCGTGTTGAATGCACGGTTAGCCACATCCTGCTCGCCTGTTTCCACGTGTGCGTCATACCCGAAGCTGCCTGCGTGTCTCCCCAGCCTCACCTGCTGCACAAGCCGACATCACGGTGCTATTGCTTGTTCCTCCAGCATGAGCAGCCTGAGGGGAAGTGGAAGATGTAAACCGTCCAGGTTTCCATTTCACCTGGAGTCCTGGTGAGTTACACAGGTCGAGGATTTGGTCCAATGACCAAAGAAGAACTCTCGCCAAATGTTTGTGTTGAAGGTTGAAGGCAGAAATATTAAGTAACAAAAAATTCAAAACTATAGCACCAATATACATCAGTAGTTTTACAAAATACATGTACTCCTACAGTTTTCTGGGGTTTGTTTTTGGGCCAACAGAAAAGTTCTCCGAAAACATTGCCTCAAGTTGACCTTGAAACAAGAAGACAGAGTTAAGTCCTAGTTTGCAAATGCCCGTGCGCCTTGTTTAAATGCTTTCCAGTTAACACCCCCCGTGGTATCCCTGCTAACTTCCTGTTAAAATGCTTTTGAAGGCCCAGAAAAGACAAAAAAATTCCAATATCATTGAAACCCCAAAGTAATGAACAAAGTAGTGTTAGAGTCTCACAAGAGTTTTCAATGATCGTAAGACCGATAGAGGTATCTTGAGAGGCAACCAGTGCCTACCCACGCCCCGCCTCATGGAACAAAGCGGCCGGGCCTGCGCGCAGGGAGCCGAGCACACCTCCTCTCAGCCCCGCGCTCCTGTGCAGAGAACTTGCCTACACCAGAAACCTACGGCAGACGGCAGTGGGGCAAAGGCGGAGTGGGAGGTGGGAGGTGGGACGTGGGACGTGGGAGGTGGGAGGTGGGGTGCTGTGTCAGCTGCACAAAGGCAGGACTTCTGCCTCTTTCAGTTTATGCTCTATCCAGTGGCGGACACAGGTTAGGAGCTCAGTAAATACTGAGTGAATGAAGGAAAAGAGGCGGCCAGAGGTTGGTACTCGCAATGGCACATTGCACTCTGGGGCATAGGCCCCACAATTACAGTGGTTGCCAGGGTGGAGATGGGGAGGGGTTAGGAGTAAGGTGCATGTATCGGTCCAGGTGGCCTGAAAGCTAAGCAGCGCGGACAGCAGAAAACCCCGCACACACCGGGGCATGGCTCCAGGGGCGAGTGTTTGCTTGAGCCTGGGCCTCGGGGGTGGGTGCTGCAAACTGACTTGCCAGCATGGCTCCAAGAGAGCAAGCGCTGGGCACCAAGATGGGCGCTCAGAGGGGCCGGGGCAGGCCACAGTGGCCTGTGGGTAGACAGCAAGTCGGGAGAGATTTCTTTATATTCAAATACAGGCAGAGACAAGAAAATCAGAGGCTTTGCAGGAGGTCCTATAGAATCGAGATGAGAAAAGCATAGCAAACAAACGCGAAGGCCAGGCCGCAGCGTCTCCGCCAGCGTCAAAGGCTGCACCACACACGGCTCCAGAGGGACGCAAAGGCTGTGCCCAGGTTAGGGGCAGCTATGCCGGGCCACTTAGCCACCTCTTTCGGAAGCTGACAGCTAGGAAAAGCACAGGCAAGGATGTAGAGAATTTGAGTGACATAATCAAGAAACTCAGTTTAATAACTATGGACAGAACTTTTTCTTAAAAATAGCAAATATACTTTTTTCATGTCCATGGAACATATACCCAAATTAGCCACACTCGATCACAAAGAAAATCTTACATTTTAAAAATAGAATTATATTGCCCTGGGCAGTGTGGCTCAGCTGGTTGAGCATCACCCCGGGCACCAAAAGGTCCCTGATTCAATTCCGGGTCAGGGCATGTGCCCGGGTTGTGGGTTTGATCCCCAGCAGGGGGCGCGCAGGAGGCAGCCGACTGATGCTTCTCTCTCACATTGATGTTTCTCTTTCTCTTCCTAGCCCTTCCTCTCTCTCTAAAATCAATAAAAACATATTTAAAAAAATAAAAATAGACTTATTACAGGTTATATTCTCATAATTTGACAAATTAAAAATAAACAAAAAGGTGGTAATATAATCATTTGGTGAAGTAAGAAACTCTCAAAAGATTATTGAAGAGAAATCAAAATGGGATTGTCTCAAATGTAATCGTTGAATCAAGCGAGGATCAGCAATGGATGCTAAACAGAGAGGGCGAGGTTGCTGGAGAGGGCATGCACACAGCGCGCAAGCACTGCCCCGTGGGTTACACAGGGACCACAGAGGCGCAGCTCCACCATTGCAGCGGGGGGCCGCCGTGACGCAGGAGCAGCCCGACTACGTGCCTGATGACATGAAATACGCGCTATTAGGGAGAACTGAGTGTTCTTGCCAAAAATGCTCAACCTGAATTTCAAGCCTCCACCTAACTTCCAGTTTACAGGAAATATAACAGAGAGAAGAATGTATCAATTGATACTATAAGGAAACAAACAAGTCCAGAATGTAGAACAGTGTGCAAAATAGCTGACCTGGATTCTTCTAAAAATTAATGTCACCAGGGAGAAAAAGAGGAGAAACTGATTTAAAGAGATTAAAAAAATTTACCAAATGCAATATGTAACCTTGATTAAATCCTGAATTTAAAAACATTAATACAATCTTTTTTTTTTGCAACAATTGAGAAAATCTGAATATGTACTGATAAAATTATTAATTGTTTCTAATATTTTTAGCATAGCAATGGTATTTTGGTTATCTAAGAAAATGTCTGTTCTTCAAAGATGCATGCTTCAGGAAATAAAAAACACTCACATTTAATATATGAGATAATATGCAGACGGAGAGAAAGGCTAGGAAGCAAAATGGGTAACTTTCTTACAATGGATAAAACTATGTGAAAGGCATATGGATATTTATTTCACTATTAGGTTGAAGCAGATGAAATTGCCAATACTTGGCCATTTTCGAGCTACAAAATGATACTTTTACACTTGAATACACCAATTACCATAGAAGCCACTGGAAAGGTGATTAAAAACCTACCATTAAAATGATTCCAGGAGGCAGGTGGCTTACAGCTCACTTCTAACTAGCCTTTAAATACTTGGTCATTTCTATGCTGTGTTATTTCAGACCATAAAAAATTAGAAAAGTCTTTCGTTCATATTGTGACTATAGATAGCTTAGTCTTGAAAATATCTTAACCCAATTAGGACAGTCGCTACCCCGAAGAGAGAAAAAGAAAACTTTAGACCAATCTCAGTTATTATTATAGATAGCAAAGTGCAGGAAATAATATAGCTATCCTGGGAGTAGGAGGACAATTCCATATCAGGGCATCTATCAATATATTTCATTACATCCATAAAGTAGAGGAAAAAAACTATGTGATTCTCCCGACATACGCTGAAAATGCTATTAAAATTCACCTGACATTTCTAACAAACGCTGTGAGTAAAGGGGGTTATTTAATGAGTGTTTGGTGCTGCCCAAAGGACTTTAGCATGCATTTTCTCACTTAATCTTCACACACTTTATCTTCAGAGATGGATGCTGTTATCCATTCCTATTATACTCTCTAGAATAAATGTCCAGGAGAGAATGCTGAATGGTGGAGTAATTGTATGTCTAACTTTATAAGAAACGGCTGCAGTGATTTACAGAGAGGACGTACCGTTTTGCATTTCCCCCAGCAATATATTCTCTCCAAGTCTGTAGCTTGTATTTTCAGACTACTAAAATAGTGTCTTTTGCAATACAAAATATATTTCATTTTTTTATGGATGATGCTTTTGGTATAATTTTTAAGAATCTTTTGCCCAATTTGAGATCATGAAGATTTTCTCTTCATTTTCTTCTGGAAATTTTATAGTTTTATATTATACATTCTGATCTATCATCCAATTTGAGTTAATTTTTGTATAAAGTCTGAAGTTGAAGTCAAGGTTCATTGTTTGGCCTATGGATATTGTATTAGGTTTCCATTGATGTGTAGCACAGGACCACAACCTCGAAAACTTAAAACAACACCTGCTATTGGCTTGCTGTTCTGTAGGTCAGATGCCTGGCACGGTGTGACTGGATCTTTTGCTTGAGGTATCACAACATTGAAATCAAAGTATGGTTGGGCTGAGGTCTTGTCTGGAGGCTCTGGGGGAAAATCTGCTTTTAAGTTCATTCTTGTGGCAGAATTCAGTTCCTTGCAGTTTAAGGCTTACTGCCCCTTTTTCATTGTCAGCTGTTAGCCAAGGATGCCCTCAGGAACTGGACACTGCAGGCGTTCCTTGCCACATGGTTACCTTCATCTTCGAGCAACAAGGGTGGATCAAATCCTTCTTATGTTCTGAAGTTCTGAACTCCTTTTCTGTGACCAGACAGAGAAAACTCTCTGCTTATAAAATAGCTCACATCAGCACCTCCAGATAATTTTCCTTTTTATGTTAACTGTGCCATATAATAGAACCTAAGCAGGTCGATGCTCAACCGCTGAGCCATGCTGGCAGAGCAGATTCACAAGTTTTTGCTTAAAATATTTTAAGGCTATGTTGCTATATGCATATATATTTTATATAGTCATGTCTTCTTGGTAAGTTGACTCTTTTATCATTATGCAATGTTCTCTTTATCTGTGAGAAATTTTCTTGCTCTGAAGACTTTTTTGCCTGACATTAACGTGGTCACTCCGTCTTCAGGTTAGGATTTGCCTGGTACATCCTTTTTACATCTTTTTCATTCTTTTATGTCTTACATACCTATATTGTTATATTTAAAGTGTGTTTCTTAGAGACAGAAAAAATCCTTTCTTTTAATTGATGCCCTTATACCATTTAAATTTAATGTAATTAGTGGTATACTGGGATTTTGATCCACCATCTTATTACTTGATTTCTGTTTGTTCCCCATTTTTCCCTCTCCCACCTTCTTTGATATTCATGGTGTATTCCATATCATCTATTGGATTTTTGCTACTATTTCTCATTCTTTAGACTTTCTCAGTGGTTGATTTAGAAAATATAATATAAGTTCCTAACTTTTCACGGTGTACTGTGAACTAATATTTTACCACTCAGAGAAAATGTGGACTTTCAGGAATCTGCCCAACTCTGGCTGCCATCAGGACTGCCTGATATTGGGAGAGAGAATGAAATAAATAACAAAACAAACACAGGCCCCCAGGGTTTTTCCCTCTCTCTTCTGATCCACAACGGTCCTCTTTCCTGTACCTTGTGTCAGAAAACAGAGAATTTATGTTGCAGTTTTTTGTTTTCTTTGCTGCATAATTCTGGTCTTTGAACTGCCTTTGAACCCAGGTCAAGGGATTCCAGACAGGAAAAAGGTGAAAAATTCAATGCTGCTTGATAGTACTCTGAATTCTGGTTTCCTTCCCAAACCTCTCTGCTACCACTTATTTTTAAGAGTCCTTAGATAACTGCTACATGTATTCTTTCCAGGGCTTTTAGTTGCATTCAGAGGAAAAGACATGGGAGTAAATGTGCTTATTCCCTCTTGACCAGAATTGGAACCCTCTCTACAGCCTTCTGAGTAACAGGTTCCATCTTTTGATTTAAAATCACTATTTTCAACATCAAAATTATAACTAAACTACAGAACAACCATCATTCAGAACTACCTGAAATCTAGCTGAATGAAAGTCCTACAAGTAGGGATTTAAAGAAGAAGCCACATTGAGACTGGTAAGGGGGGTGGAGACACAGAATGGGCTGGTCCCACACCCACATGTGGAGATAAAAATCCAGAGGGATATCTCACCTGCAGTGGTACCCCCTGAGGAGCTCTCAAGGGGTCCCAGACCCACACCAGCCCCCCAGCTCAGGGTTCCAGTGCCAAAAAGAGAAGTCCCCATAACTTCTGACTGTGAAAACCAGCGAGGAGTGTGGCTGAGCGATGAGAAGGCTGCTGGAGTCTCAGGTATTACTCTTAAAGGGCCTGCACATGACTTACTCTGACTCACTCCTTCTGAGTTGCAGCACAAGGGCAGCAGCTTGAAAGGAACCTGGGACACACAGGGAGGAACTAGATTGTCTGGAACCAGGACAAGAGCTGAGCAGGGGCAGCTTTCTAGCCAGACAGCAGTGCTGGCAGAGGCCATTGTGCCTTTTTTGAGCCTTCCCCCCAACAGAGCTGGCAGGCAGACACCATCTCTGAGTATCTATCAGCCTGGCTATGACTGTTCACCCTGCCCTGGTGATTACCTGAGACCCTACCCCACCCAACTTCCAGGCCTGCCCAAACTGTTTCCAGTGGCTTTTCCATATAAATGGCCTGTCTTGGCTCATGGTTCAAATTTTCCTAAAATCTCTCAAATAAGCAACATCTGGCCTCTGCCTGCCCCATACATCTGGCTAAGTGGCCCCAGGCCCAGCATTAGCAGCAAATAGCCCTGGTTCGCAGCTTAGCCTCTCTGGGGCACTTCCAAGCCCAGCACAAGTAGCAGCCATCTACAGATCACTCTGTAGCTCATGCCAGGTAGTCCTGGGCAGAACACATGTGGTGACTGACCTTGGCCTACACCTCCCAGAAGTCCCCAGAGCCAGCATACATGGTGGGTGGCCCCAGACCAAGTCAAAACACCACCCAACCACCTCTACAAGTGACACACTCAAGGGGTAGACCCAGCAAGCACCAGAGCCCTGCTGAAGTTAGTCCTGCTCTGTGGGGTGGGCCCTTGAATAGCTGATTCTCCAAGGAGGTTGGTGTTCGAAGTCAGTCCTTACAGCCAATCAGCCTAGGGGTAAATTCTTCCACTGATATGCCAAAAGCAATCAAGGCTCAACTATAGCAGGAGGGGGAGACTTGGAGTGCCCAGCTTGAGTGACCAGGAGGCTGTGCCACTGGCCCCGACAGAACACCTACTACACAATGCTACTCCTCTACCAAGCCTGGGAGACGTGGCACCTCTACCTGATTCATAGAAACAAACACAGGGAGGTTGCTAAAATGAGGAGACAAAGAAACATGTCCCAGAGGAAAGAACAGAACAAAACTCCAGAAAAAGAGCTAAACAAAATGGAAATAAGCAACCTACCAGATGCGGAGTTCAGAACACTGATTATGGGGATCCTCAAGGAACTTAGTGAGAACCTCAACAGCATAAAAAAGAACCAGTCAGAAATGAAGGACACACTAACTGAAATGAAGAATAATTTACAGGGAATTAACAGGAGAGTAGATGAAGCCGAGAATCAAATAAGCAATTTGGAATATAAGGAAGCAAAAAATACCCAATCAGAAGAGCAAAAAGATAAAAGGAACTGTAAAAATGAAGAGCCTTCTGGGACAACCTCAAGCGTACCAACATTCTCATCATGGAGGTACTGAAGAAGAAAAGAGGGAACAAGAAATTGAAAACCTATTTCAAAAAATAATGACAGAAAACTTTCCTAACCTGATGAAGGAAACAGACTTACAAGTCCAGGAAGTACAGAGAGTCCCAAACAAGAGGAACCCAAAGAGGCCCACAGCAAGACACATCATAATTAAAATGCCAAAGGTTAAAGACAAAGAGAGTGAACCTTAAAAGGAGCAAGAGACAAGCAGTTAGTTACCTACATGGGAGCTCCCATAAGACTGTCAGTTGATTTCTCAACAGAAACTTTTCAGGTCAGAAGGGAGTGGGAAGAAATAGTCAAAGTGATGAAAAGCAAGGACCTACAACCAAGATTACTCTACCCAGCAACGCTATCATTTAGAACTCAAGGTCAGATAAAGAGCTTCCCAGACAAAAAAAAGTTAAGGAGTTCATCACCACCAAACTTTATTATGTGAAATGTTAAAGGCTCTCTTTAAGAAGAAGAAAAAAAATATATAAAAAATATGAACAATAAAATGGCAATAAATATACACCTATCAGTGATTGAATCTAAAAGAACAAAATAAGCAAGCAAGCAGAACAGAAACAGACTCATAGATACAGAGAACATTCTGATGGTTGCCGGTCAGGAGCTGGGTTGGAAGGATGGGTGGAAAAGGTGAAGAGATTGAGAAGTACAGATTGGTGGTTACAAAATAGTCAGGGGGTGACAGCACAGCACAGGGAATGTAGACAGCAATATTGTAACAACTATGTACAGTGTCAGATGGGTACGAGATTTATTAGGATGCACTTAGTAAGTTATATAATGTCTAATCACTAGAGTGTAAACCTGAAACTAATATAATATTGTATGTCAACTGTAATTTAAAAATAAAACATGGTTTAAATAAAGAAAAAATAAAGGACAAGATCTGGCTCAAAGTAGACATGTGGCTTTCTGCTTGGGGCTCTCACAGGAAGGCTTTAAAACCCCTGGTGGTCTTGCTCAGAGGTGTGGACGATTCCCTGCCCAAGATGCTCTCATCCTGGCCTGTTTCACAGTGTTGTTGGGGTCACTGCAGGATTGCTGGTGCTTAGAACCTTGAGAAAATTCAGGAGTCTCATCTCATATTGTTTTGGCTAAAGTATCATCTACAGCTTTACAGATGAGATATGGTGGAGTGGAGAGCGGCCAGGATTAACTCAGACAGAAATGTGCAAATCAACTGGCTTGGGTTTTATTTTTAGATAGAAAGGAGCATGATGTTGAAGAGTTTAAGAGCAGTATGGAGGAACCACTGGGGATTCTGTGCAGGATCTTAGGGAGACAAGCTCAATATCTCCAGCATTGCTTCTTTCCATTATCAGACCAAGGCATGGATTCTCCAGCCCAAGCATGCACCTGGCCCCCGGAGGGCATATCATAACACACATCACTGGCTTCACCTCCAGAGTTTCTGAATCAGAACGTCTGGAATGGGGTCCAAGGATGCGCTTTTCTAGCTCCTATACTGGATAATACTTTATGACAACAGGCTAATAAATTCTCTTTAATAGAACTGAATGTTCATTGTTTGATAAACTTAATAAATGAGGGAAGTTTATTGATAATGATGTTCTCAAGAGCACATTGGAGAAATACGAACATGGCTAGTGGAAGACAGTTAGCAGTTGTCAAGATAAAGACTATTATCTCTGAAACTGAAAAGATTCTGTACACAGAAAGAAAGCATATTAAAGAGCCCAGATGGTATTGGAAGCAAATTTACAAGCTGCTAATTCATAATACGGATTATAAACCTAGTATACTTTTAGGTTAGCAATAAGTTTCTAGTCTCATCCAATATCTCTAATAGAGTATGCCGAACTAGATTGATTTGAACAATAAATATTTGAAGTTATGAACCATTTTTTAGAAAAGCCTCTGGAAAATAGAACAATTTTAAATGGGGGTTAGGGGTGGAAAATATAAAGTATGAGTCCACGTTCAAATAAATACAGGGTATCTCTCAGGCCTGCCAACTGATGTAAATTGATACAAAATATACAAATTGGTACAAAAGCAATACAAAATAATAAAATTGATATATATTGATGAAATGGTGCTAATTAAATATCAGAAAAGTACCTAAGCAGAGATTATATTAAGGAAGAAATAGAAGCGTGTTCTAGAAAGAATCTCTCTGGCTGTTGGATAAATATATTGCTTTTTGTAAGCATTTTTCTTTAAGAAGTTTATAATTTTGAATTCAGAAATAGGAGCTAGCTGTAATATTGATGAATCTAGTTATTACATAAAATGAACTAAGTTCCTCAAAGACTATAATTTCTTTTTATTTTTCATGTAAGCCATGTTTTCACAAATACAATTAATTGATAACACTATATATGCCATAGGCAGCAAAAGCGTGTTTGGACAAGAAAAGGCTCCAAATTGGTCATCCAGGTATTGTTATAGCAACATTTGTTGAGCACTTACTGTGTGCCCTGAATTCTTTATACAGGAAACACTTAATCCTTACAACAATGTAAACAGGTAGTTATTATTATTCCAATTTTACAGATAAGAGGATTGAGGCATGAAGATACTGAATTCATTCTTCAAGTTCCCACAGCTAGTAAGAGGGGGAGGAGGGGTGGGATCCACACCATCTGCCTCCAAGGTATGTATACTGATTTGCTGTGTTAATAGACCACTAAAGCATGTCATTAAACATGCAGGAGACTGGATACTAGGAAGGAAACCAAACAGAATTCAGCTAGAAATGGAGGGAACTTAATTATCTGTATTCCTCTGTTATATCAAATTGACCTTTCCTCACCTCAGTAATAATTGAAGTCTTCTAAGCAGATGTACTTAACTCTGCTGTTGTGTAAGATTTAAAAATATTACTAAGACAGTTCTCTGTTTACCTCTGTGTGCATTCCTATGATGGCTTTTATTACAAACTCTATAGCCAGTGGATATAAATGATAAAAATAAAAAAATCCTTCTAGGATGGCATATAATAGGGATGGGTCGTAAACCAAAAAGAATTTAGATATTCAGCTAAAATAATGGCAGTGGAGACAATGTACTAACTGAAAGTTACTCACTCTGCCAAGGACACAGGCCAGTGTGTGATTTGTTTGTTTTGTGAAAGAGGCCAACATCCATCTGACTTAAGATCCAGAATAGTTTTGGGAAGTGGGCATGAGGGTGGCAAATTCCCATAATTCCAAATTCCTTTGAGGACAACAAACTTCCCTGCCTGGCTACTTCGGAGCACGGCTGGTCTTGTTTGCCTGTGACTGTCCTAGGCCAAAGAGGAGAGCTGGGCCAAAGACTCCTGTGCTCCGTGAGCCCTGCAACCCAATCCCTCGTGATGGCGAAGATTACTGTGTTTGTTTTTAACAGGTTTGTCTTGCCTATAAAAGCACATCTCTTTTCCCCAGAAGATTTGTTAATCAAGGATTGCAGGCGTTAGGAATGAGCTCATTTCTGTAGGGGGCAGAAGAGCTGGGTGCACACGCCCTGGGCTCAGGCTGCCTGGGCTGGAGTTGGCTCTGCAGCCCAACAGTGGTGTGACCCTGGGCCACTTTGCCACCCACCCTAGAAGGTAGCTACTATTATTATTCCCATTTCATATGATAGAGGCTGAGTCATAGGGAAGCTATGTGCCTTACAATTAATTATCTAATATTTGGCACAGAATGAGTGCTCGATAAAAGTTGTTACTGTGTGAGATGTTAGAAGCCAAAATCTGGAAAATGCAGGAGCCGTCTTCCTGAAGGCACGTTCAGTGCCACCTGGAATACAGGTTCTGCTTCTCAGGTGAGCAAGGCTTTCTGTACTGAGGTTCAGGTATTTGGAAGAGATGGGTCCAGCATTCCTCTCTGGGGAACCCAGGAAAGGTTTACACTGTGGTATGGGGTCTGTTCTCGTGCATTTGGTTAGCTCCATAGGTGCCCTACCCTAAGCCAAGGATTGGGTTACCACCCACACTAAGCACATGGCCGGAGAGCTCTGCCCTGTTGGCCTTGGAGGTTTATCGGTGGGCCTGGGCAATCGTGGCGATAGTCCTGTTTACTGGCCTCTATAGGCAGTTTGTTCCCTGGCTAAGAGCAGAGCCCCTCCCTGGAGACTGTGGTTGGTCTTCTTTACCACCAGTGCTGATGTGTCCCAAAGGGGAAGACAGCGGGTCCTAATCAAGAAAACCTTTTTTGCCTTTTGCAGGAGTACCCCCATGATAATACCAGGGGAGTCTTCTCATTTTCTCTAGAATTTTTAAAAACAAAGATCTGTGATATATTTCAACTGCTGCATTAAAATATTGTATTATTTTAAAAATAAAATAAAACAGCTTTAGGACAAGAAGTTTGAATGTGCCTAAGATAGGACTTACTCAACGGAGAATTTGTTTCACATGTAAAGATCATTCTGAGTTTCTCTAAGCTCAAGGTCATTGCTGTCTTAAAGTCGTTCCCATCAAGGTTCAATTCCTGTCAGTAGCATAACTTTTTCCTTATATAGAACACTCTCTGCATCCTACTACAGCAGTTTCTGACTAAATGGCAAATTTTATAGGAATAAAAAATATCAACTCAAGTTTCTGGTAACTCAATTTTACAGACCTAATAATTTAAGAGGAAAAAAATAGAATTAAAACAATCAAGACGGAAAGGCAATGTAAAATGTATAACTAAGTGACACAGCGAGGGAGGGAGCTTGGCTCACTCACTATTCCATTCGCATCCCTGTCCCTGGGTTTCCACACTATTTTATTAAAGTCCGATTACTTATATTCTGGTATTTTATGCAAAGAGTCTGATCTGAAAGTTGATTAATGAAACATTGTTCTGTAAGCAAGGAAGGTCTTGCTAAATATAATCTAATAGATAGACAACTTTGATCTCACTTATAGGTGGAATCTAATCAACAAACTAATTTAACAAACAAAATAGAGAGAGATTCATAGATACACAGAACAGACTGACAGCTGGGGGGGGTGGGGGTTGAGTGAAAAAAGATGAAGGGATTAAACAAACTATATATATGTGTGTGCGTGTGCATGCGTGTATGACACACAGACAAAGAGGGCAGTGTGGTGACAGGAGAGGGGTGGGGGAGGTGGAAGAGGGCAGAGGGGGGACCCGCAGTGGCAGAAGGAGACTTGACTTTGGGTGTGGAGCGCGCGATGCGTGTGTAGATGATGCTTGTTGAGTTGTACACTTGAAACCTGTGCGGTTTTATCAGCCAATGTCACCCCCATAAATGCAATAAAAAGTAAATAAAACAGACTCTATGATGGCTCTGAGGTTTCTTTGATGGTGCTCTAAACCGCAACAGAGACGAGCGCATCTGCTGGTGTCACTGTAACACGGCGGGGCCGGACTTATGTGGCTTTGCTGGCCGGCAGCCTGGGGGCTGACTCGGCCCGGCCTGTCCCGTCCCCGCCCCGCGCGCTCCCGCCCGCGCGCTCCCGCCCCGCGCGCTCCCGCCCGCGCTCTCCCGCCCCGCGCGCTCCCGCCCCGCGCTCTCCCGCCCCGCGCTCTCCCGCCCCGCGCGCTCCTCCCTCTCCCCCCCCCCCGCTCCCCCGCCCCGCGCTCTCCCGCCCCGCGCTCTCCCGCCCCGCGCTCTCCCGCCCCGCGCGCTCCCGCCCGCTCCCCCCGCGCACCCGCCGCGCCCCTCAAGCCGGCGGCCCCCGGCGCTGGCCCTGGGCGGTCACACCGCGCCGTCCCCCTGCCCCGCAGCCCGGCGCGCGGCGGTTAGTATGAGCCCGTCTCCGGGCAGGCGGGTCCAGGTGTTGCTGGATGCGGTAGAGACGCGCTCTCAGGCCCTGGCGGGCTCCCGGAGGCGGACCCGGGCCTGGGTGACAGCCCAGCGGCGGGTCGGGGCTCACGCTGTAACCCGGCCTCGCTGCGGTGCCCTTGCCCGCGCGGACGCCCTGGCCCCCGGGCCTGCCCCTCTGGTGGCCGCCTCACGCTGGCCTCGGTCCCCTCGGCTGGGTCTCTGCCCTGACTTCGGGTAACACTCTCGTTCCCAGCTGAGGTTCCCATGCCCCCCTCCAGACTGGAGCCCCCAGCTCCTTCCCTAAATACTCCAACCTCGCCTTATTTCTCTCTCCTCCTGGCTGGCGGCCAAGCCTGGCATTGAATCTGTGGGCCCTTCGAACCCAATCCTGCCGGGCATCTCCCTGCCCCGGCAGCCCCGCGCTGCGCCCCGCAGGGCACAGTGACCCCGGCTAAGGGCCTCCAGGGCCCTCGCTGTGGGGCTGAGGTGGGCATCGCCACCTTTCCTTCCTGGCCCTGCCCTGCCCTGCCCTGGCCTGTAACCTCGATAACCGGGCAACCTGCCCCGCCCCGTTACTGCAGCTCCCTCGCGCCCACCTGCAGGTGAGAGGCCGCCTAGGCTCCCGCACCCCTGGGGTCAGCGATGCCGCTGGGAATCCCTGGGCGAGCACGAGGATAAACGTGTCACCCTCTTCAGGATATGAAAGCAGTGGTAGAAAATAGGTTGTATTCGCACTACTTGAAGAAATGTTGACACCATTTCATTTTCTGAATATTCTAATTTACCTGATAGCATATTGGATATTTTTCCTTGTGGAGATCGGTAACCTCTAACTTTTGTCTTCCAAGCCCTGATTTTTGCAAGTCTGAATCTACCGGCCCAATGTTATTTTCCAGGAATCTGAGCACACCGCCTTCTTACCAACAGTTCTCCCCGCCCAGGGCTGTGGAGCTCAGTGCGATGTGTGCCGTCCATAGGAGCCCACAGTAACCGCCCCTGGGAAAGAACTGCAGCCACTTGTATGCTTAGAAGGCCATTCAGCAAGCGTTTCATAACACTTTCCACTCACCTTTGTCAGAGCCCTTTTATGAGCTTGGCCAACGTTCACAATGCGAGAGGCCCTTTTTTGCTTGAATTTGGTTCAGAGCGGAGCCTTGGCCCAGGTTAGGTAGCTTAGGCATAAGCTTCCTTACACTAAACTTCTTACTAAGTAAACTCCCTGCTTCTGCTTCCTCTGCCAAATGCACAGAAAATCAGCAGTAAATGCTTAACAAAAGAATATTGCATTTGTGGTTATAGTCATTTAATTTTCCATGTCAGTTATTTATTCAATCCTACCAAGTGCCAGGCACTGTATTGGTGCTGGAATAAGGCCCTTGTCTGTAGTAATTTTCCTGGAAGTCCTTTCCCGGTCAGGCAGAGATGGGTGTGAATTTGCCTCACAGAGAACAGGCAGGGCCCCGGGACGGAGTGTGTGACCCACCAAGATGTACGGCTCTAGAAATAAAACGTGATTCACCTAAAGTATCATTACATTTGGAATATGAAAATGAGGATCTGGGTCAAAGACACACTTAAATAAAGATAGCATTAAAAAACAGATTTACCCGTTTTCGCAATTGGCACAAGCTGTGAGTCTTTGCCACGCTGCCTGCTCCCCGCATACCTCACCTTGCGGCACCCATCTACAGGCACCGCGACCCGGGGGCCCCTGCTGGAGCCCAGCACAAGCTGAGCACTGTCTGGCTTGTCCGTAGCCTCCCTCTGGCTAAACTTGTGGCTCGCCAGTCAGGTATGTGTAAGCATGTCCCGAGTCCCCAGCTCTACCGTAAGTGCCGTGAGGAATTAAAAGTGAAACAAGCTCACTGTCTCCTCGGTAGTCCCGCTTTCTCTGTGTGAATCCTGTTGGGCTGTGAGTGCCTCGAGGAGGGGACCACGTCTTACTCATTTGTGTAACCGCCATAACCGATCTCAGTGTACTAAAGGGTGCTGAATGGAGGACTTCATAGGTAAATTAACCATTTCCAGGGACAGGCAGTAAACAGACATCACCCCGAGGTTTCTGGGCGTCTTGGAGAAGTTGACAGTTGGCGACAGGCCATATCGGGCCACCTTGTGACTGATGCTACTTTGCCCCTGTACTTGGAGCAGGTCAGCACAGCCCTGCCTCGGCGGTGCCCTCGCCCGGGGGCCACTCACCTGATCTGCAGCCAGGCCAGCATGGGGGTGGTCCCTCCTCCGAACACCCAGACTGTGAAGAACACGAGCAGCAGCGCCGTGGTGAACATCATCTGCTTGGGCTGCGAGCCCGTGTCCCGAATCGCCAAGGCGAACGCGATGGCTCCTCGCAGGCCTGCCGGGAAGCAGACAGCGTGAACATCCGTGCAAGTCTCCTTCTCATTTAGTCGAATTTATCTTTATAATTTGCTAACAAACAAAACTACTTTTCAAACACAGTTACTTTATAAATTAAACTTTTTATTTAGAAATATGTAATGGTAGGTTCATAGGCAGTTGTAAGAAATAACAGAGACTTTTCTTGTGCCCTTTCCCCCCAGTGACAACATCTTGCAAACTAGCAGAACAACGTCACAGCCACAATTCTGACACCGACACGGGCGAGGTCTAGTGCATTCTCATCAGCACCAAGACCCCTGGGTCCTTTTTATAACCACACCCACTTCCCTCCTACCCCCCTCCTACCTCCTCCTACCCACCCTCTCCTACCCGCCCCTCCTACATGCCCTCTCCTACCCGCCCCTCCTACCCACCCTCTCCTACCCGCCCCTCCTACATGCCCTCTCCTACCCGCCCCTCCTACCCACCCTCTCCTATCCCCCCTCCTACATGCCCTCTCCTACCTGCCCCTCCTACCCACCCTCTCCTACCCCCCCTCCTACATGCCCTCTCCTACCCGCCCCTCCTACATGCCCTCTCCTACCTGCCCCTCCTACATGCCCTCTCCTACCTGCCCCTCCTACCCACCCTCTCCTACCCCCCCCTACATGCCCTCTCCTACCCGCCCCTCCTACCCACCCTCTTCTACCCCCCCCTCCTACCCGCCCTCTCCTACCCGCCCCTCCTACATGCCCTCTCCTACCCGCCCCTCCTACATGCCCTCTTCTACTCGCCCTCTCCTAAACACTCCCTCTTCCATTTCTGGCAACCAGTAATCAACTTTCCATTTCTGTAATGTTGCCATTTCAAGCGTGTTCTCTAAATGAAATCATGAAGTATGTAGCCTCTTGAAAGTGGCTTTTTTTCACCCAGCATAATTCTCTGGATACTCATCCAGTTGTCAAATCTATCAATAGTTTGTTCCTTTTTATTACCGAGAGAATCCCATGGTACGGATGTTTCAGTTTGTCTAACCATCCAGCTATTGAAGGACATCTGGGTTGTTTCCAGTTTGGGCTCTTACAAATAAGGCTGCCGTGAGTGTAAACCTAAGTTTTCATTTCTCTGAGATAAATTCCCAGGACTGAAGTCACTGAGGCATATGGTATTTGTATGTTTTTAAAAGAAATGACCAGACTGTCTTCCAGAGTGGCTGTACCGTTTCGCATTCCCACCCGCCGTGTATGTCACCCTGTGGCTCTGCACCCTCACCAGCATTCAGTGTTGTCACTATTTTTTTACTTCAGCCTTTCTGATAGGTGTATGTAATAGCTCATTGTGGGGGTTTTGTTTTGTTTTTTAATATATATTGATTTCAGAGGGAGGAAGGGAGAGGGGGAGAGAGAGATAGAAACATCAATGATGAGAGAGTCATTGACCGGCCGCCTCCTGCATGCCCCCAACTGCGGACAAGCCTGCAACCGGGGCCTGTGCCCTGACGGGGAATCGAACCGTGATCTCCTGGATCCTAGGTCAGTGTTCAACCACTGAGCCACGCCCTGCTACGCTCATTTTTGTTGTTGTTCTCATATTGGTTTTTTATTTTTACTTTATTTATTTATTTTTTAAAATTTATTTTTGTTTAAAATATTACAGATGTCCCTTTTTCTCCCCTATGACCCATTCCACCCTGTCACATCCCTCTCCCCAGTCCCTCTCCCCACCATTGTCCGTGTCTCATTTTTGGTTTTAATTTGCGTTTTCCTGATAACTAATGATGAACATTTTTTTAATGTGCTTATCTGTTATCTTTATACCCTCTTGGTGAAATGCCTCTTCATGTTTTTACTTCGTTTTCCAATTGGGCTGTTGGATTTTGAGCATTAAGTTTTGAGAGTTCTTTAAATATTCTAGGTAGTAGTCCTTTGATGATATATAGTTCCTCCCACTTCGTAGCTCTTTATTGATGAAATGTAACCTGTTGAGTTTTGCTTTTATGAATCATGTGTTTGAAATCATGTCTAAGAAGTTTTTGCTAAGGTCCAGGTACCAAAGTTTTCCTCCTGTGTTTTTAAATTTTTTTCCAAATTTGTTTAGCTTTCCATTTTACATTTAAGTCCCTGATCATTTTGAATTAAGTTTTCTATAAGGTTGGGGTTCACTTTTCGTCTATGGATGTTTAATTGCTCCACTGAATTGCTTTTGTGCCTTTGTCAAAAGTCAGTCGGGTGTATTCGTGTGTCTCTGTTTTTGGTTCTCTGTTCTGTTCCACTGATATGTGTGTCTGTCCTTCTAACCGTACACTGTATGGTTACTCAGACATAAGATTGAGGAGAGTGACATATTTCATTTTCAAAATCATTTTAATTATTCTAGGTCTTTTGCTTTTCCATAAAATTTTAGACTAATTTTGTCTACATCTAAAAAAAAAATCTTTCTGGGCACATTTGCTTTAAAAAAATCAAATGTGTCAGATGACAATAAAAAAAAGTTTATGGATCCTTGAAACTTATTAAAAATGAATAAATAACACTGAAGAACTTCCCAGCTCGAGTAAATGCTCTTACAAAGCCCATAATCTAAACCAATCTATTAAAACCTGCATTTTTCCTGTTTTATTTTTTTCTTCATTAACAATATGTTAATTAAATTTTCATGTCAAAATTTCAAATCAAAGTGTGGTAACATTAAAAAAAGAGATGTAGACTTTGAAGAAAAGTAAACAAAAGCACAAGTAGTAAAGTGAAAATTAAAATGGAAAGTCTCTTTTGGGTAACACAAGACTCGCAACACATTTATGGGTCCTGTTATATCAGGTAACGGAACAAATAAACATTTAGAATGACAGCAAGTAAAGTTAAAGACAGTGATTTGGTTATTTTTATCAACATGCTTAAATCGCATAGGTAAAATGTAGTGGTCTACTTTTTATAATATTTACTGTATCATCTAGATTTCTAAATTTCCAAATCTTTATTCATATGTTTAAAAAGTTTTAGAAATTGGATAGTAGGAGGGTGAGGAAAGCTGAAATTAGCCGGCTACCCCTGGGTTTCCCACTTGGAGCACAGGGCTCCCTCCCCCTCCACGCTGCGAGCCCGAGAGACAGGCGGCGGAGGCTCAGGCTCACATCCCCAGACAAGACGCCCCAGGGCGAGAGCACCTGCACTCGGCTCTAAAATAAAATACTGTCAAGGAGCAAAGTGCAGCGGAGGAAGGAAATGATTCTAAATCTCCATGTAGGCAAGGAAGTGGCCTGAAGGTAAGGAAGGTGACATTTGAAGAAAATACTAGTGAACAAGTTCTACCCCGAGATGCTGAGCCCCTGAGACGGCCCCAGGGGTGCTTCTGTGTTCAGACCGGCTGCGGATGCGGGGGTGGGGGTGGGTATGAATAACCCTGGATTCTGGGGAATCTTCTAACAATATTGGCTCCCGGAAACACAGACAGTGTCGCTAGGGAATGAAACTGAAGGAAATAGTCTTACAGACTTTGTATCTGAGCAGAGGGTCGGAGGCCGGGTGCAGCTCGCAGGTCTGGTCGCCTGCAGGCCTGTGGCCCGCGTGGCCTTTCCATGCTCTCACTTCCTCTGGCCCAAAGCCGGGGTCTCTGGGAAGGATCGCTACCCCCAGTCCAGGGGTGAGTATGAGGGGTGCTAAGTGCTAAGAGCCTAATTGTTTATTGAATATTTATGTGTGCGTGCACTTTGAACTTCTGTGAGAAGGAAAAGAATAGAAATTAGAATAAAAGTTAAAATTACTATATCATTCTTATTGTAAACTCTTTCATGTTAGATATCGAGGACAACCGTTTATTTTCCTAAATATGTTTAGTAGTACATTGCTATTTTGTTAAACTAGAATAACTATGTTCTTAAATCTAAATTATCTATACGTGAGTATTTCTTGATTTAAAAATATACTCAAAGATGTCTATTATTCTGACTTCATATATATATACACAGATATATCCTATATATCTACCTCTTGATATTTATAGAATGCAATGCAGAGGTCTCTAAAAAAAACAAAAGTCCTGCCATGCCTTGTACTTGCACAGGTGGAAAACTATTGCTAATTAGGGCCAGACTCCAAGATGTTGGCAAGAGGCTGCCTTCTCCATATAATGACCATCTAAAACCCCCTGGAAACAGTGCTTGGGAGCAGAGTTATCTGTCCAGAGTCCTGGTCACATGTGGCACACCCGGCACATGGCAGGTGCGACGTCCTGGCAGTGTGGGGAGCGTGATAGGAAGTGAGGTTGCCAAGTGGACTCCAGATAAGAACCATTGCCTGTCTCCCACTCCTTTATGATCCCAAAGTTATATGTCACACATTTGGAGCCTAGACAATTGTCAAATCAAAGACCATTCATTGCTTCATTCAATACGTGTGTCTTAGCTGGAACAAAACATCAATAGGCTGTGTAGCTTCAACAACTGCAATTTACTGCTCAGGGTTTTGGAGGCTAGGTGGCCAAGATCGCGGCCAGGTCCTGGAGAGCATGCTCTTCCTGGCTTGCAGAAGGCCACATCCTTGCTATGTGAGAGCAAGCTCCCTGGGCCTCGGCTTGTAAGGGCACTAATCCTATCATAGGGCCCCACTCTCATAACCTCCCAAAGGCCCCACACCAAATGCCATCACAGGGGATTAAAGCTTCAACGTATGAATTTGAGGGGACACGATTCAGTCCATAGCAGTCTGCATTGATTAGCTGCTATGTGGAGGTCCTGTGCCCACTTATCCTACCTTCTTAACACAACGGACTTGGGAAACAGAGGGCTTTAGGACTAAAATAAATTACTTAGGCAACCAACAAAATACTAGAAATGAAAAATTGCTATTTACTTGGTTTCTTTTAGCAAATCACTATTTCCAGAGAACACAGAGCATTTTGCTTAGAAACCCAGCAAACCCAGAACTGATCGCCGAGCTTGTGTTTAGTTTCATTTTACGGGGCCCTTTGGACTTAACTCTCTTTTTCTCTTTGTTGTCTATGCTTTGGGGGTTGAAAACGATACCATTTCATTTCAGACAGGTTTACTTTGCAGAGATTCGACATATTTCACAGAGTTAGTTGGAATGTTAACATCATCTTGGGGAAATAAAAGAATTACCTGCAGTTAAATGCAGTTTCATTTAAAATTGGCCTCTAAGGGATCCTTATGTTAATTACAATTACTTTCTATTCATAACAATAGAAGAGTATCAGTTATCACCAAGGAAAGCTTTGTAGCAAGGACCCCTGCTGCAAAAAAATGTGCATTTTCCTGTTTATCTTTAAAGAGCAAAAGTGAAACTTAATCTGTTATACATTTGCAAATGTGTTCTGAATGGTGATGGTCCCATACAATTACATTTAAATCAAAGCAATATAAATAAGTTTTATTGAAGGCAAAGCAGTAGTCAAAAACTATTTACTGAGCACTCAGTGTGTGCTGCACAATACACAAAATGGTGGGGGTGGGGAAGGAGTGGGGGTGGGGCTTGGGGAATGTGATGAGGAAATTTGGAGGCTAGTGTGACCAAGATCTGATGGAATGACCTCTAATCTAGGACTCATGGTCCTGCATAAATGACTCTCTTAACTGGTAAATTGTGATAGGTGTAGAGTATGCTTTGCATGTGTAGTCTAATGAAGGAAAAGGTAAGATTGCTAAACTTATGGGGGCCCAAGTTATGACCATTGTCAACAGATGTGTAATGTTTCAGACACTGAAATTATTGGTGGATTAAAGAAGACTTTGAATATGTGATTTTCTGTACTGAAATTATATTCTCCCATTCAAATTCTCTCCAGGTCTTTCTTCTATAACCCTCACCCAAACTTTACCTAATTTCAGCTGGTCTTCAGAGCTCAGCTGAGCCACTGACTTCTCTGCGAAGCCTCCTGTGAGGTCTGGGCCTCACTGGGCTAACTTACATTCCTAGTCAACCTGTACCAGGGAATTTATGACACTACATTGTAATTGGCTGGCTCTTTGTTTATCTACAACACCTAGAAAAATGCCAAGCACATAATAGGTGCTCAGCAAATATTTGTTGAACAAATTGTGGACTATAGAGGGGCCACATATTAAACCTGACAAGCTGAGGGGAGGCCTGCATGGTAGACTTTACAAACTGAAAGATTAAAAGTAAGCACACTGTGAGGGCCTGGAATGGAAAATACTGGGTGGCCAGGAAACGAAGCTGAGACCAGGTAGCCAGAAGGAACACCAGATAAGCTGACAGCAATAATGCCACCACCCCTCCACTTCCTACTCAGAAACGCAGCGGTGGCTGATTTGATCTCCCTCTAAGTGCCTGCTTCCTTGCAGATGAAAACTCCTGACCCGCATGTGCAGTTGATGGAGGTTTGCCCGCTCCGTGCCCCTCCTGGGGCGGTGGTAGGGAGCTATGCTGCCCTCTTGCCCCACAGTGCAGGCACGGACATAGTTACCAGACAGCGCAGCTGGAAACGGAAGTCACCCGACCCTGAAGTGAAGATTCTGCAAGCCCGCCTTTCAAAAGCCTGGCTTTCCCCACAAGCCCACTTTGCCCCCAGCTTATAAAAGCACCAAGCAGAGCCAGCCCCCAGCCAGTTCACAGGACCTTCCTTTCCTCTGTGCTGCCTCCCTTGTGCTCAAGCACAAGCTTAATAAAATCTGTCCAGAAGTTTCCCAGGTGGTTCCTCTTGATTTTTATCTTGGGGAGCCCCAAACCCCAGCACTGGTAACACTAGGATGGTCTGAACATAAAACGTCCTAATCAAAAGCAGGTCATGGTGGGTTGTCCCGTCCGAGGCCTGTAGCTTCCCTGACAGAGGCCAATCTTTACCTTAATTGAGCCTGCCTATTGTCTTTTTGCATCTAAGATAACACAACTTTGAAATGTCAGAGTGATCTTTCCCAGGCCTGAGGGGTCTGGCCCACCAGGTCACAAGGCCGCAGAGCCCCTCGTTATCATCTTGTTCCCTGAGTACCGTGTCTATGTGCTGTAAATGTTAACTGTTAACTCTCCTGTGCCCGGCAAGGTGAAAGAAGTGTGTGTCTCTTCATCTTACTCTGTCCAAGTCCAGAGATTTCTCTGCTTTGATTTCTTCCACGCTCTTCAGCATCAGTAGGTTTCAGGTGACCCTCCTTACATTTTCTCCTTTGATTCTAATGTTTGAAATCAGCTACAAAATTGCCACTCTTGGGCCTGGCCGGCCGGGCATGGCTCAGCAGTTGAGCATCGACCTAGGATCCAGGAGATCCTGGTTTGATGCCCGGTCAGGGCACATGCCCAGGTTGCAGGCTCGATCCCTCCCAGGAGGCAGCCGATCAGTGTCTCTCATCATTGATGTTTCTGTCTCTCTCCCTCTCCCTTCCTCTCTCTGAAATAAAAAAGATATATACATATAAAAAAGCTGCCACTCTTGGGAGCATTTTTGCAACCTGTTGAGATTTTGCTTCTTGGCAATTGTCATCAGATTAGCTCAAATAATCTCTTGTAAAACTTTTTCTTAGGCTGGATGCTCTTTCATCGACAAAGTCAATGAATGGATGCATGTTCTGGTTTTCCATGATTCCAGATTATATATGGAAAAACGACCAGCACCTCCTACTTTAATGAAATGGTTGAGTAATTGTTCCTTCAAGTTTAGCTTCTGCCCTTTTCTTATTTACTGAGACCCTGAAAGCATTATATGGAGAGTCAAGAGACCTGGGACCTGTTCGGAGACCTGCCCCTGACAGGTTGTATATCCTAAGTGGGTTCCCTCATCTGGATCTGTGTTGCCTCATCTCTAAATGGAGGTTTTATGATAGGCAGTTAGACAGACATCAGCAGAACAGGGACAGTGGGCCAGGTACAGAAGGTCATCAGGGTGGAAAGCCCCAGGTGCCTAGCAAAGAATAATTGTAGGGTGGGACCTCGCCCCCAAGGTGCCTTTCCTCCCCTAGTATATTGCTGGTCATGCAGTTTGGACCCCCTGACCTTTCCTCCCTAGAGATAACATTTAGGCCTCAGTTGTATTTCAGCTCCAGGCCCAGAAAAGCAGCAAAACCAGCCACAGCTGATCTCAGGACCAGCTGCAGTGAATGATGGCCCCCACCGTGGTGCCAACCAGTCAATCAGTGGAGACCAGGACCCTGAAAGGACACACCTGGAAAGCTGCTGAATATTATAATAAGATCTTTCCCTGGGACCTCCCCTAAGCTCTCCACGATGAAAACCACTAGGACAGAGGACCCAGCGCTCTCCCTCCAGGGAGTATGTCCATGCCTTTCCCCTTTCCCATCCCCCATCCCCTATCCCCTACTCCCCCACCCCAGGCACATTAGCATTAGCTTCCTCCAGCCCTTCCTTTGCCTTTCTAATTTGTTTCCTGAGCCCATTTCTTCTATGAATCACTTCTTCTACATCTGTGATTCACGTCTTGGCTCCAAATTCTTCCTAGCCAGAACGCAAGTACCAAGGTTGCTGTACCCAGGTCTGGTCTGACCCCACAGGCCTAAAACCCAGTGCCGTTCCCTCCCCCTACAACAGTTTTAGGACTAGACTTATGGTCTTTAACTAGAGGTACACATCAGAATCAGCAGTGGAACTTAAAAAGATATGCAGTCCTTGACACTAGTGTCCTAACTCCAGAGAGCTGGATTCAGCAAGGAGTGGGTCACATGGTCGCTCGGGCTCCTCTGACTGCCCTGCGCACCACCTTGGTCCAAAGCCCATTGCCTCACTCCCTGACTGCTTCTAACAGACACTCTAGTCTCTTGGCCTCACAGCTCGTCTTCTCCTCCTTCCAGGCTATTCATGTCCTGTTGAACAGTTTCCTCAAAACCTAACTTTATGAGGTTGTGATCTGACCCACCAACTGCAAGTGACATCCCACAGACCATTGAGACTCTAATCCGAACCTCACCCCACTTTTTCCACATGTTATTTCTTCCCCACTGAGAACTTTTCATACCAAGCACATGGGCTTCTCTCTTCTTACCTCTGGGCCATGGCCCCACTGTTAGCCCACTGTTTGCCTTTCCTGCCTCTATTCCACCCTCGTGGAGTTCCCCCAATACTCAGTCCACATTGCTCTCTCTCTTAGAAATCCTATAAAACAGGTTGCACATGCCACTTATTATTTATGCCATTTAATGGATTATTAAATGATAGTCTGAAATAAATTGTTTAATGCGATCTGTTGTTTAACCTTAATTTTAATCTTTTAAAAGGTTGGTGTTACATCTTTCTTACACAGTTTTTATATCTCTCATAGTACCCAAAACACAAAACTTATAAATGCTATTAAATTGAATGATTGCAGTGGTTTTAGATCCTCTAGATATGAGGTGGTGATATTCATGGATTCATTTCTTTATCCATTTGGGCCCCAGGGGATAGCAGTAACCAAAAGATAGTCTCTACTTTAAAGGAGATTCCAGATTAGTTAGAAACTATTTATATGATGTAGGGTAAGATGATAGAAAATGTGTTTATGTGAGGGGTGAGGTGGGGTGTTTAGGTGGTTGAGAAAGCCACCCTGGTTAGTGACAGTTGAGCGGAATCTCTAAAGCGTGAGAGATGTCACGTGCATATCTGAAAGAGCAACGTTCCAGGCCTCTGGAACGGTAGACGCAGCGGCCCTGAGGCAAGAGGATAGCTGCGTGTTCAAGTAGCAGCAGAGGGGCTGGGCGGCTGGGATGGAATAAATGGGGGTGAAGGGGAGGAGAATGGAAAGAGATAAGATAACTCCAAAGTGGTAATGTTGCCAGATCATGTGTGCTCTTGAATAGCAAGGCTTTTGAATTTTATTTTGAGATGGAAAACTTTAGAAAGGTTTTTGGCGGGTAGTAATATAATCTGGTTTATGCTTAAAAGGATCACTCTGGTTCTGCTATGAAAAGCAAATTTCCAGGCTAGAGGTTGGAGGTCAGTGGGAGGCTGCTGAATTCGTCCGGGCAAGAAGTGAAAGTGGGTCAGCCCAGGAGGCAGATGCTGGAGTAACGTCAGAGGCCCCGAGTGTTTGCGGATGGGCTGGAGGCGGGGTGTGAGCAGACGAGAGAGCCCCAGGAGCTTGTGGCTGCACAAACGGGCGAACCGGGAAGCGCGGGGAAGAGCGTGTTGGGGTGGCAGAGGAATCAAGGAGTTGTGCTCGCCGCGTGAAATCCAAGTGCCCGCCGTTTCAAATGGAAGTGGAGAGGCTGAGGGGAGTTGTGTCTAAGAATCTGGAGTTCAGGGGAGAGATTTTTATACTGGAGAGAGTGGGGAGATGGCTGGAAGGTGTAATGCTTGAAAAGTGTAGGAAGATAAAGTTGGTTTTAGAGCAAATTTGTTGGTGCCTCGGGGCCTTTGTCCGCGCGGCTCCTCACAGCGCCAGTGCTCCTCTCGCTGCCCCTGTTATTGGCTTCATCTCGGTCCGCAGAAGGCCCCCCGGCTTTCTAATGCCTCCACTCTCAGCTAGGTCTTTCCTGTATGTCTTTTATTGCGCTTATCACCTCCTGAAACGATCATGTTTATTTTTAATATTTAAGGTCTCTGTCCCTTCACACGAAAGGTGGGGTGGACCCAGGGCTGGAACGGTGCCTCCCCTAGAGCAAGCCCTCCTTAAGCATTAGATGGATGTGTGACACCATGAGGGAAAGGGCATATTTTGCTTTTGAAACACAACTGGAGCCCAAAAGAAAATGAAGAGCAGATGGACAGCAAGGCAGAAATGTCTCTGAGAAATTAACCCATTTGTTCAAAGAAATATCCCTCTGATGAGGGATTTTGCTGCCATTCTTTCCAGTTGGGATGGAATCCACTGCAGTTCCTTTTTCCTTTCATTTCAAGTAGTGTGAGGGGTTGATATAAAAGATTTAACACATTCTTATCATTAATCTGATAAATCAAGCCTTAGTTTGGGTCTACCATTGAAGCATGCATTGCTTTTATTCTTGCTGAAGTCCCGTGACCTTGCAAAAGATAACTACTTCTGGCAAAATGTCAGTTTCATTCAAAATACATTTTCCTAGGGTAGTGCACCCTTGCTGCACAATTCTATTTGCAGTTTGACGTTATTTTATCACATGGAAGCAAAGCCAACAGACTGTTTCAGTGGAAAAACCTCTGCATCTAACAGTACATTGCCTTTTTCTGGAAACTAAGTCTGTGTCAGAGAAGCAGAGCTTCCTTTCCTTCATCTCTCTTCTGAACTTGAGTCATTTAAAGGCAAGGCCACTGGGAAGGAATGCAACATAACTTCAATATGTTTTTTCATAAAATGAAGTTTGTTTTTGGATGCCTTGGGCATCCGGGAAGGTAATTGTAAATAGGATGAGCTCTGTCACGGCTCTGAGTCAATGCACACAGATGCCTCTGGCTTGGGAAGTTTATTTCTGTGCAGGTAAGGTGGATGTGGTAGTGCAGTGTGCAATAACTTTTGCCACGAGCTGAAATCTTCAACATAGTGTTTTAAGAGGAAGGCTAACAGAGACCAGAAGAAAGTAACATTCTCACCTATGGTCAGGCTGTGGTCGAAAAGACAAATTATATTTTTTGTTTAGACCAGTGGTTCTCAACTTGGGGTAATTTTGTCCCCCAGGGAATATTTGGCAATGTCTGGAGACATTTGTAGTTGTCTCCAACTGGGGTGTGTGGGGTGGGGAGCATTACTGTTAATATTGTGAGCTGAGGCTGCTGAACATCCTATAATGCACAAGACAGCCCCCACGCAATAGAAATATATGGCCCAAAATGTCAGTGGGTTGTTTTTCCAAAGGAGCAATGCTGTAAATGGTGACAATATTTCTGCCTCAGAGGGCCATGTTGGCAAAGATGGCTGGCTGTCCACCAGAACCCGTTGCTGTCATCCAGCTGTGGACACTACATTTCTGAGCATCTCTTGCAGCTAGTTATAGCCTTATGGCTGGTTCTTACCAGCAAAATGAGAGCAGGCGTGATTCATGTTATTACTGGGTCAAGGCTTTTAAGAAGCAGCCTCTCCTGCCCCTATTCCTGCTCCAATCTCTCTCCTTCTATCACCATGAGTCCCTATAGCCATGATCCTCAAACTTGAGCTACATCAGAATCACCTGGAGGACTTGTTCGTGCTCAGAGGGCTGGATTCCGCGCTGCCAGTGTCTGACTGAATGGGTCTGGGCGGGGCCCGAGAATTTGCATTTCTAACAAGTTCCCAGGTGGTGCTGATACTCCTGAGGCAGGATAGTAAGAAGCTAGGGAAATTTCTTGGCAAGTGGAATAGGGAAACTGGGACAGATAGGTGAACAAACTGGCTGAGAAACTTACAGCCAGGTAATAAATAGCAAGGTCTTACATATTTCAGACCATGCTGGGGCAGATGCTCTCAATCCCAATCCCTCTTTGGGATATTCTTTGAAGGTGAAACTGACCACAAAATGACTTAAAGCTGATAAATATTCTATTGAGATCCTCCCTTGAGACCTACCCTAAAATTTCCCCCTTTAGAAAACAGATAAAAACTCTTAAGACGAAGGACCCAGTGTATGTGCCCTCTTTCTAGAGCATGCCTGCGCCTTCATTCTTCAGGTGTGGATCTTTCTCTTAGGGTCCCTACAAGACTTGCAACCAGGGGAGCAATGGGCTGCGGCAGCTCAGCCTGAACTAACCCCCTCCAAGGTCCCTTCCTTTGCCTCTGTAACTTAACTCTTGGGTCCATGCAGCCCAGCTGGCTCATTTCTTCTGCCTCTGTGACTCACTTTCTAAAGGGCCAAGACTCTGAGCAGCCCACTTGAGTCTTTTTTTTAAGTGTACTTTTGCTTTGCATGATAAATAAACTTCCCCTCGCACTAAAGTTCTTGACTCTAAATTCTTTCTTTGCTGAACTCTAGAACCTAGAGCCAACATCACTGGTGACACTCCTAGTCCAGAGACCACACCTTAGGATCCTTGGTTTAGGGAATGACGGTGCTACAACATGGAAGGAGCCTGGCGATATCTGAGGCAGCACCTGGAGAAGACGTATCTTTCCCCCTCCCTCATGTTAATATAAGCCCTGGCCTGAGAGCATTTATAACTGCGGCTCACCCCCTGAATCCTGGGCGCTGTGCCCCGGCAGGGTAGCCTGTCTCGAGGCTCTCTACATCTCTCTCCTTACATGTCCCCGTAATATTTCCTAGAAGATGAAAAAATAGGACCTGGGAAGAAGGGAGCAGTTAAAGTTACAGAGTAAATGGTATGGCAGGTCATTCAATTTGTGTTTCATCCCCTCTATTGGATATTTAACCCATAACAGAGATTTAAAAAGTCGTGGTTATCATAAGAATCTGGGTTCCAAGGAAAGAGGCAAAGAAGAACATTTTCTTCCCCTTTCTAGGCAGGAGATCAGACGGAGGCAGCATTTTGAAATAGGTGTTTTGCCTTTTGCTCCCCAACTCCCCCTCTCTCTTTCTTACTCTCGCTTTCTCTTTTCTTTCCCTCCTACCTTCCCTGCCTCTTTCCCGCCCCTCTCTCTCCTGTTCCTCAGCCCAGGCACCCTAAACTAAAATGATAGATTTTTCACTGTCTAGTCAAAACTGCCATTTCCTCATGCAGCCAAAATGAACTTCCTGCCAGAAAGAAAATAATTGAAAACAACTGGAAGGCAGAAATCTGTTGAGGAAGGACAGCAATACTTGTTAACATGCATGCTTTTATGTGTTTTTTTTTTGGTAGAATTTAATACAGCTCCAGGGAAGTCCAGTGACATTTGTGAGGCACTGAGGGGAGTGGGTGGTGGAAGGGACCAAGGGTCCCGGAGAGGCTGGGCAAGGCTCGCTCACAGGCAGGACACCCGCCTCAGTGTCTCCTGCTCTCATGCAGAGCCAGCGTCTCTGAAAGGCCCTGGAGCTTCTGGAGGAGGTGTCCAGCGAGGGTCAGTGGGCGGCTGTGCGGTGGGGTCCCCACCCTGCTCACAGCTGTGGTCTGTCTGTGAAGGACTTGGTTACACTAACAGCATTTGAACTTCCCCAATATATCAGAGTTAATGCCCAAAATTCCCATGTTACTTAATGACAGTATGGAAATTTAGTACAAGGCATTTTAAATGTAACTGCTCTGGGCTCATATGCATATTTCACTTACTTGAGTCAATCTTATTGGCTTCTTTTGAACTCTAGCCACAGGGCAGAATTAGAGGGATTGGTACCTGGCATAGACAGACTAATTTTTTGAGCTTGGTTTCTGTGTGAAGGTAGTTTTTTAAGGTTATGTCTGCATATCAAAACAAGCAATTAGTAAGCAAATTCAGGCAGAAAATGAAAAAAAAATTCATGTAGTGCATTTGCTGCCTCAATGGGCAGACGGGTTAATTTGGTTCAAAACATAAATCAGATATTTGTGACACTGTGAGCATCCTGCAAAACCAAAATGTATATAGAAAGTTCCTGAATTAAATGATAAAATCATTTATTTTCCTGTATCCTTCTAGGAGTTTATCCTTGAGACACAGGGAGACGTGACAGGCTGGATGGCCTCCTGTCATTACTCAGCACCTCTCGAGGGCCCCTTGCCCTTTTTGGTTACACTCGCACTACGTAGCATGGCCAGGTCATGTACAGGGTCTTGCCAGTTCCTCACACTCAATAAATGTCTAAGTAGATAGTGACATTTTGCACGTGTCAATCCGTCTCAGAGCAGGCTACAATATATCTTCCTCATGAAAGCCGGTACTTTGAGCTACAGCATTTTGATTCATGCATTAGGGCCATGATTAAGTCACTGCTGGGACTAAAGGTAGAATATCAACAACTGTCCTTAAGGGGGGAGGAGGAGCTCGGGTCTTGTCTTCCAGGGGCATGGCACTGGCACTTGGCGGTGGCTCAGGCAGTGACCCCACAGCCCAGCCTGCTTTGGTGAAGACTCTGCCTCGGATGGGGGCTTCCCAGGAGCAGCCGCGAGTTTACAGGGATCACATCTCTGTGGAGCACTCATGACTCTCTCCCCTGCGGTGGTTAAAGACACTGATGGAAACCCTCATTTGTTGAGTGTTTCCCAGGGGGCAGACCCTGTGCCGAGCTCTTCGTATATATATTTTCTGGTCTGGTTTTCACCATTGACCATGGAAGGTAAGTACTGTGTCCCTATTTCATAGCCCATGGAGCAGAGGTGTGGAGAGGGCTGATCCTGGGGCCCCACGTGAGGAGCCTGCTTCACGCCCGAGCTCATGCACTGCGCCAAAGAGCAGCTCCTGTTCAGAAAATACTGAGCCTGCCAAGCAGCAGAATGTAGTTTGCTGCTAAAAATGCAAGAGATGGAAATTTTTATTGTAAATTTATTTTGGAGCTAAGTGAAGAATGATACTGTTTGGACCTAATACAAGGAGAACACAATTCTGTGGGGCTGGCCACAGCTCTCAGCTCAGCCGTGGATGCTCTGAACTCATCACATCACATAAACTTGCTCAGCAGCTGGAACTGTGGGGACTCAGGGGGACCTCAACTCACACACTGACTCTGCTGGTCTACCCAGCTGTGCTGCTCGTGGTGACTCATTAGTCACGGTGACTTTGTGGGACGGCTTGACGCACTGGTCAAAACGTTTTCATGACTCATGTCCAGCATTAGTTGGTTAACCCTGTCCGTTGGAAGACTGCAGAAGACCTCTGTTTGGCCCCTCTGCTCTCTAGCGCCTGCCCCAAGCCACGGTGGGTGCCAGGGAGGGTGATGGGGCGGGGGAGGCTCATCTATACTGGGTGAGAAGTCCTGGCCCGTGCCAAATCAGGAGGTTCGTGGCCTTGGACTGGTAAGGAAGGGAGAGTGGAGTAATTAATTACACAAGATATGTCCAGGGCAGGAAGGCACAGAGCACGGAAGGGTGAGATACACCGCCCGGGCGCGGCAGGCCGGCGAGGAACGCTCACAGCAGGGCGCTGTCCTCCCGGCGGCCTCTCCGCAGCGACAAACGGGGAAGAGCGGAGTCAGGACCCGCTGCTGGGACGGCTCAGAGCCTCACACAAGCCCTGTCTGTACCTTAAAAAAAGTCTTTCTCCTAAGCTGAAGTTAGGCTTAGCCTGATTCTTGATTCAAAGCACAGGGCTTAAGTAAAAGTCCCTGAGTTTTGAATGAGATCTTAGGTTTTTAACTGGAACACAAAGACATCCCCCAACGCAAAGCAAGCAAAGATTGAAAAACTGTTCTCGGATCCTGATACAAACTTGAGGAACTGTTAGCAACCTTTACTGCTGTCAACGCTCAGGGCAGCGGTTTTCGCCAGAAGTGAGCACGGGGAAAATATTTTCTTCCATCTAAAAAAAAAAAGGTTTTATTTGTTGATCTCTGTTCTTGAGGTTATTGTTGCTCAAGCGGCGTTCCGCCAAGTGTGCGGTGTCAGCCGGCTCGACTGCGGTGCCCCGTGCGTCCCTTTGCCTTCACCCACCAGTTGCCTGTGGGAGGCGCTCCTGCGCTTCAGCCCCGCGGCCTTCCTTCCAGACCCGCAGCTCTCAGGCAGGCTTGCCCACCCACCCAGGGGGAGCTAAGTAATTTTAAGGACAGAGATCAACAAATAAAGCCTTTTGTTTTTTAAAATTATAGTGTGCTGGGTGCCGAGGTAAAGAGGGAGCCACACAGATAAGCACCGGCCTCATGAAGCCCCCAGTCTAGAGGGACACACAGGCAGGCAGCCCCAAATCACGGAATGAGAGGGGCCCTGGGAGAGGAAGCAGTGGGCCCATAAAAACAGCTGAGCAGGACCAACCCAGGCTTGAGGACTTTCCAAGGCCTCCCAAGGAAGTGGGGCCTAAGCCACAGGACAGGAGGAAGCGTGGGGGTGGGGGCCCGGAGAGGGTCTGGGCAGAGCAGGGAGGAGAAGGCCCCAGGCCCGGGATCCGGGAGAAAAGCAGGGCCTGGCTGGCATTTCCGTGCCCATCAGAGGGCAAGCGGGAGAGTGAGCGGCAGACTGGGATGGGGGCGCCTGCGGCCTGACGTCTGCAGGAGGACTGAGTGGCGGAGAGGGCTCGGGCAGGGAGCGGCACTGCCTTGCGTCTGGACTGCGCCTGGCACGCTCACCTGCTCACGGAACCGGGGGGCCTGTTAGCGGCAGACTTGGATTCAGTGTTTCTAGGGAGCTCCCAAGCGATGCCAAAGCTGCTGGTCTGAGGGGCGCACTTTGAGGTGCGCGGGATCAAGAGAGCACACAGGGTGCCCCTCTTATGTGGTGCCTGGCAATTGTTGTGAGACAGTCCTGGTGGCTCGATGGAGTCCATTGGCTGAGGAGTCAGGGACAGGCTCCTGTCTTAGGCGCTGCTGGGACAGTGACACCGGCTCCTCACCTTCACGAGCCCATGCCTGCTTTCTCCCTGGTCGAACTGATACCTGAGCTGGGTAAAGCCGCTTATGAGTCAAAGTCTCAAATTAGCTGGACCTTTGCCTGACCGATGGCTTACCAAAAACACAATGCGCGAGACCACCTCCCACACTGACGGCTCCGAGGCTGTCCTCTGTAGAACATTGGTGCCCCCCGACTTGGGTAATCATGGCACCTTTCACCACTGAGGGGAAATGAATGCTAATGGGCAAGTTTTCCTGCTGGGAGCAAAGGCGGGGAATGGGGGACATCTGTAATAGTGTCAACAATAAAAAAAATAGGTAAAAAAAGGAAAACTTTTCTTAATTCAGTTTTTCTTCCTTGCCTTGCTCTTACTCCACTGCTGCTGGCAGCTACTTGAATGCTAATGTACACTGGGGACAGCCAAAGGGCAAGAGACAACTCTAGCAGCAAAGCCCTGGTGACCTAGGGCTGTGCAAGCTCATGGGCAAGGATTTAAACATTTGTGCACAGACATTACACTTTCCTTGCTAAAACTCTTCCTAGTCTATATGATAGGACATATCAGGGTTTCAGTGTCCCTTCAAAGGGCTGCAGAAACGGACGCCTTGTAGGGGCATGTGCTCTGCCATCAGCCAGGCTCCTTCACCTGCCCAGACGCTCTGTGCCTCCCCGCGTCCACACCAGCACAGCCGCCCTGTACGGAGGCTCAGCCTGCAGCCTGGTGGCCTCAGTGGCTTCAGGAAGACTGCCAGGGCTCAACGGGGCTTGACATGTCCCTCCTTTCAGCAACTCCTGGCTCTTACTTAGTTTTAAATTAAATAAAAATTGCAGCACAGGGGTTTGAATTAAAACAAGGGGTCTGATCTTTGTACCAGGCATTACGTCAGTGGGAAAGCTAATTTGTGAGCAGCCCATCTCCTTCAACTTAAACCACATAGCTCTGCCTCTTGGTTCCAAAGGAGTGAGAGCCGGGGGAGAGCAGCTCTCGGGCATCAGCAGGGCCGTGCTCCGGAGAAGTCTCAGGGGAGCTTAGCGTCACTGAAGTCCTTAGTGTTGGGTGTCACATGATACATAGGAGCAGTTCTGACCTCCTGGCCTTGAATCTAAAAAGGCCTTAAAAATTCCCAGGGTAATCTTCCCCAATTGACTCTTGACTGCAGCCTCGCTCCCCAAACCAGAACTGGCATTGCTAACAGCTTCCGAAGACAGAAGACAGAGACAACTACTCCTGGTCCCACACCGTTCCTCGCGTTCAGATCCTAAGGCCGTGTGCATGCATGTGTATGTGCACGTGTGTGTGCATGCGTGTGTGTGCATGCATGTGCTTGTATCTGTGTGCGTGTGTGTACAAGCGTGTGTGTAGATTACTGTGCAACAAGAATTAGGTAGGGTCTGTGCTAGGTGAGAAATTCAATCTGGGCCCCAACAGTTGCTTCACTCAGTTTAATTCACTCTGGAGGCAAAAGGTAGAGGTGGCGGGGGTGGAGTGGGAGCCTCCATGAACTATGTGAGCTTTACTCAGAACACTGTTGCACCAGAGCCCCCCATGGAGCTGGGCCCTAGTCCCAGTGCCACTGCAGGCCCTGCTCATGGCGAGGAGGTGAGTTACCAGCAGCTGGAGTCCTTGGTCAACTTTCACCTCTGGGTACATCCAGATTTGGAGACTGATCTGATTCAGGTTTTGTGGGGCCTGAGAAACTTACACATTTTGGGGACACGATTAAAGAAAAATAATACAAAAATATCTCTTACAACAACTGTACGTACCACAGAACACACTGCTAGCGTCCTGGAGGGGCTTGTGTAGTGAGGGAGCCTGGGGCTTAAGCTTTGTTAACTTTACAAGTGAATCTTGTGCTTGGAAGCACAGCCAGCTCTCCTGCCCAGTGTGCAAAAGACGTGCATTAGGTGAGGGGAAAGATGGTGGAAAAGGGATCATGAAATGGTAGGTGTCACCGACTAAGACAGAAAGCTCTGGGCTTATCTGACTGGCTGCTGACCCGCTGTGGCACAGGGTCCTGGGAAACCGAGCCCAGCTGAAGCCCAGCTGCTGCTGGGCGCAGGCCTGTCGAGGGAAGGCCTGCATCTCTGTCTTCATGCACCCGAGTGCCTACCCAGGAGAGGGTGTTGATGAGTGTCTGCTGAATGGCCAGCTGATGACCGGGAACGAGCGAGTGTGGAAGTAAGTTCATGCTCTCATTTTAGATGGCAGTTCATTGTTCTTTACCTTACTCCAAAGGATTCTGGGAGTGGTTTGAGCTATGCACAGAAAGGCTCCACCTGAATGCATCCAATACTTTCAACAATAAAGATAAACTAAAAATAAATAAATAAATTATTAGTGAGGCATGGGCGACTAGATGCTGCTGCAGGACTACCAAAGCCACCCTTCTTATTGGATGGCCAAGACCACCCTGCACATAATTAAGAACATTGGGCTATATTAATATATTATAAAGCACATATTCGTTAAGGGTTCCGGCTTTTTCTTTGAGTTTCAGCAGGGGTTGTGCTCACTCGCCCAGAGCAGGCTGGACACTGCTCCTTACCTCCCCTCCTCTGTTTACTTTACCTGAAGTTGACCTTTTAAATTCTCTTTCCTGGCAAATCTATTTAAAACCGTAGGCCCTAAGTGAGGTATAGCATATCAGAATTCATGCTGAAAACCAAAGCTGACCCTGGAGCTTTCTCTTTTGAAGAAATATATTGCTTTGCCCGTGGTGACCTCTCACCTGAGGCGTCCTGCACTCTGGTGGGGTCTGAGGTGCAGTTAACACCAGCATCAGAGGCTAGAAGGGGGGTTGCCATGGGTTTGGTTTGTTTTGAACTACACAGGGGTTAGGTTTGCATGAGGGACATGTTAGACATGCTGGGACTGGTCTGGGTTAGAAAGGGCATGGTTTTGATTTAACTTTTGTAATCATGACCTGGAGGGTAAATCTGAAGTAGTGTTATGTGGAGGTGGGACTCTAAGTTCAAAGTAAAGGAGTTTGGGTTCAAGTCTCAGTTTCATCTCTAGTTCATCTTGAGATTGTCAGCAAGATATCCAACCTCATCTCTCTCACTCTCCCGTCTCTCCCCCTCCTCTCCCGCCCTGCAGTCTGCAAAAGAGACCAACATGCCTGTCCTAGTCCTACTCTGCCCTGGCTGGGAGTCTCAACACACTGCTCAGGAAAGGCCTTAGAAAGGTGTAGAGTGGCTTTCAAGTTGAGCATCTACGATCCCATTACATAGCCAAATAACATTGTAATCTTCTCATTTTAAAGCTAAGAAGACAGTTTTTAGTGGAAAATTCAATGTTCTTTCCACCATATGAGGGAATATCATCGATATTAACTTGTAATAAAAACAGGAAGTAAGCCAATCTCTTTATTGTTCAGATTAATTTCAATGAGAACAAAAGTCCAGTCAAACAGAAGCTCATTTTTGCCCAAGATGACACTGAACTTTGAGGTTAAACTGCTAAACCACTAGCAGTAAGTGACGGGATGGCTGGCAGATGACATGGATGCTCAAGGGGGAAGACAGCAGGTATCCTACTCTGGACGTTATAGTTATATGTGTATAGGTGCCCTGAAATATTGGCATGATGGCATTTTTAAAGACAGGAGTAACTGATTGGCATTCCCTGAATTAAACCAGTAATGCCAACCCCATTAGAGGTGATGTTTTAGAACAGGGCCAGAGAATAAATATTTCAGATCTTGTGGACCATATGGTTTCTGCTGCAACAGCTCACACTGACCTTGTAGTGCAAAGGCAGCCACCGACACTATGTTAAAAAAGGGGGGATCTAGCTGTGTTCCAGGGCTATCTACAAAATTGGCAGGGGCTAGATTTGGTTCAAAGGCCATAGTCTGCTGACTTTCTGCTTTAGAATATCATAAAGATACCACCAAATTCAGGGCCTCTTCACGTCTCCCGGTCCTGCACACCATATAGTTGGCCTCGGTCTTTAATGCAGCCCGATTCTACAGCTGAGCAAATGTAGGTGCCAACCCCTGGAGAAGCCATCAAGCCAGGCGGCCGTTAGGGCAGACACTTCAGCTCCCCATGTAGCCACCGAAAACCCACATTTTCCTCCAAGTCTTCTTTGTAAAATAAAACATTGGTTAAATGCAATATCCAAGTTTTAAAAATAAGCCAGTGTTCTCCAGAGACAACTACCGATGTCCCGATGGGAAAGAAGGGAGAGAGCTTTCCAACTCCTAGAAATGCTTTGTGAAAAAGCAGCCCAGCGCGGACTTCCGCGGGCCGGTGATCACATTTGCCGCCTGCTTTCCCATAATCTGTCAGCTCATTACCTAATCATTGCTGCTCCAGTCAGAGGCCACCTGCGGCCCGGCGACCCCGCCTGGCTCCTCCCTCACTCGCAGGGAGGCGCCGCCAGAGGCCGGGAGGGCGGGGTTTTACTCGGACCCGGGCCTGCACCCTACTAAACAACAGCCCCAAGCTGCCACCCTCTGCTGTGTGGAACAGGCGAGAAGGAGCTGAAGGTGAAACAAGCCTTCTATTCCTAGTACTACTTCTAAAAGTGCCAGCTTGGGAGCACTTTGTTGGGCTTAGAGGGGAGTCTCACAGACCGGAGCTCAGGAGCGCGTGTCCTCGGCCACGTGAGTGTGATGTAAGTGTAAACACACCTAGAAGGCTTGTAAGGGGAAAGGTCTCAGAAAGGGAAGACTAACGGTCGGAAAACTGATTGAACAGAAAGAAACCTCAATCCCCAGAGTGGTTCAGGGTCAGCAAACTCATCTGGTTTATTTCCTTTTGGAAAAGGGAGCCTTCAGGTTTGGTTTAAGCAAGTAGCACATGCGCCTCTTGATTGCAGAGGCCTTGTCAGCTCGCACACGGCCGCTGGAACTGCTCTGGCACCTGGCGAGTGCCGCTGAGGACTTGTTTTCTCAGCACCGGGGCATGCTCAGATAGGGCCTGCTTTGCACTGACTGTGAGGAGCTCCTGGGCCCAGCATAGGGGAGGCCAGGGGTTCTGAGGAGAGGAGCTTTCGCATCAGACAAGGACGGTGTTATTTTCAGAGGACTTGCCTCGAGGATGCAATTTATGAAAAGATCATGCAAATTCCCCAAAATGAAAACTGGTCAGGAGAAAGTCCAATACCTATTCTGGGCCATTTCCTGGCAGATGCTGTACCTTGAGGCCATCCCAACAAGATTTCCTTTAATTTCATTTTTTTTTCTGGAAAGAAAAATCCCTCTGTTGCTCATAGCTTAAGAAGTGTGGGTGTGGTGCTGGCTCCAGCGGGGTAAATGGGAGCCACGCTTCCCCCGAGGTCTCTGCCTGTCCTGGGGCCTTCCGCGTGGGGCTGGGAGAGAGAGCAGCAGAGCAGGCGCCCCCGGGGCTCACGTACCTGAGAACATCATCATGTGCTGGAAGTTCCAGGGGATCTTCTGCTTTCGGCCCAGATTCAGGAGGAAGGAGAGGGGATATATGTTGCAGGCTCTGGCAACAAAAATGGCCAGCTGTAGGCAAGCACAGGGAAGCATTGAGGAAAACATTGCTGCGATGAGGGTGTGAGTCCTTGAGCTTTAAGTGTGCTGTCCTTCAGTTTTTCTATTTTATGGCCCAGACAACAGGGATGAACATGTCAGTAGATGTATGTCCAACTTGCTTCCAAAACTCATCTTTCAATGCCAATTCCTTTCCAGAAATAATAGAGAACGCTGCGTTTCTTTGAATAGATTTGGTGTACAATTGTTAACCCAATACCATTTCAATCGCTGTAAACTCTCTCATCACATTTACATTGCTGATGGCTGACTTTATACTCAATTCTGCTGCCAAACGGAGGCAGAGAGCGTGCGGAGCTGGGGCGTCATCTTCTCGAGCAGGGCTCAGAAAAGATAAGTGCACCTCAGCCCTGATCACCACCCCACTTCCCATCAGTCTGTACGCCCTGGATCCAGCAGGCTTCACTGATATTTTTTCTTTTGGTGAATTTAATTTTGAGAGGAATTGCCTATCTACACAAGTAAGGTTTTAAGAGGTGTTTTACTAAATTCAAACTTTGTAAGTTAGAATCTATGAAAATATTGGAGGCAGCCATCTCTCCCTTTGTCATCTCGGACCCCTCCCTGACAGTCTGCCTGTTCTGGTTCACCCTCAGATCTGATGGAGCTATTTGGCAAGAGGAGCTTCCGTCTAAGACCCACGTTTTGGATGAAATTTGTGGGTTGAGCTGAGTGCTCAGCGAACAGAGAGCAGGAGGCAGGTGCTTGGTGAGAACAGGGTTCTGACAAAGCGTTTTGACTCTGGCTGTAAGGCCATCTACCTGTGATCTGAGGGGACATGTGTCCATTTTCCAAGTGGAAAGGAGGACAACAGCTGCTGACTGTCCTTGGGGACGTCTCCCATGCTTGGTATCCTTTTGTTCAGATATCCATTCCCACTGGGAAGCCTGCACGCCAGGCCTCGTGCCAGAAAAGTCCTCTGCACTGAAAATGAGGTCTAGATTTTCTGTTATTTTGTATATAAGAAAGGGTTACCTTATTAAAATAAACTTACATGTGCCCAATTATTAAGATATTGAAAACATATCCACCGTGCTAATTTCATTTGGTCTTTACTCAGCATGTCCTATTTTCAAAGTCCTTACTGAAAAAATTTTACCATCTTATAATGAAAATATTTCTAGAGCTTAGTAGTCTCGCTGTCTTCTGATCATGATAATGAATGGGTTGGGTTGACATTTTTATGCAAATGATTCATAATTTTAAACATATTTTGGATATTCAAAAAAATCACTCTCCTCTAGTTTTCCCTTCCCCCCCAGGATCTACCCAAGTTCTCCCGCTGAACCATAAGCATTTATTAAAGGCCCCAGTTTCTTAGGACTTTTTCTCCCCTAACTAGAAATTATGTATCTGCCTTAAATTTGAGCCGTGCCCTAAACCTGGGGAAATTACTGTAACAATTTAACAGCATAATCAGTGAGAACACAGAGCCGGTTCTCTCTCACCAGCCCCGGTCTGCATTTCCAAGGATACGAAGGTTCCGAGTATGAAGAGACCACTGAAGATGTGGTTCTGGAACGTGAACAAGGCCAGGCCCATGTAGCAGAAGATGACGTTCTCAGCCAGGAAGTTCATAAATTCAAACAACTGGAAACGAAACAGAGACCAAAATCATCAGTTACGACTGGGGTTTGAGTCCACTTAATAACCTGTAGGCGTGTTTGCTGAGTGATGGCTCCCTGATCCGGGAGGGCTGTCCCTTCGGCCTTGCGCTGAGCTCCTGCAGGGCGCGGGGGGCCCTGCCCGTCCTGTCGGGAGAGCTGGCTCCCCTGTGGCTCTGCCCGGGGCCGGACGCCAAGCCAGATCCACGTCCCATCCTTCTTTCCAGCTGCAAGGCGGCCAGAGAGCCCCCTGGGCCATCTTAACCAGCGTGTACCCTCCACGGGACAATTCCTACTGGGACGACAGACTATTCCATCGAGAAACTGAAGCTACGTGCTTTGCTTAAGGCGGACGGTAGCAAACCACGCAGAGATGGTTTGGATCCCCCGCAGTCGGCCAGGGGGTGCCCTTGGGTTCTCAGAACCTGAGGAAACCTGCAGCTCAGTCACTGTCCGCAGGCAGGTGGGAGGGACCGACTTGGAAACTAGGAAGAGGGTGAATGTCGCCAGTCCTTCAACACTGGAACGACCAGCGCATTGTAAACTTCAGACAACGAGACTCACTAAATTGACTGACGTAGTTATGTCCACTAAGCGCCTACAGTTTCTGGCTGGAGACGAACACGCTGAAGCCCGGGGATCAGCTCAGGCGGCAAGGACACGCCAGGTGGTCCCGCTCAGGGGGCCGGGTGACAGCGTCCGTGCCGGGGAATGCCCCCAGGCTTATCCCGGGACCTCTAGCTAAATGATTTAGGTTGAACGTGGACAGCGCCCCCCAGGGCCTGTGCGCGCTGAGGGGTCAAACCCCGGACCCTGGCGCATCAGCAGGAGGCCTGGCCAGTGCTCGCGGCCGGGCCTCAGGCAGCAGCTGGCCCAGCGCTCGCAGCTCGGGGTTTGAAAGGGGACCGTTGCCAGCGCCCAGGGACCCTGCGCCCTTCCCACGGCCGCCTGCCCGCCGATGCAGCCACAGGCCGTCGGCCCCTCGACATCACACGTCAGCGCCCCCCCGCTTCCCAGTTTCACGTGAATGGGACCAAGCCCTGCGCACTGACTCGCATTCGCCACCTTTCGCTCGGCACTGTTTGTGAACTCCTCCCCTTTGTGCGTAGAAGCAGCTTATGTTTCCTGAGCATGGACGTGTCACAGTTTGTTTATTGTCTCCTTTATGGACAGGCGCGGTGCGCAGCCCGGCCGTGGGGAACTCTGCTCTGGGAACAGCTCGTTCCCAGTCCCCGGGGAGCCCCAGGGGAGCCCCGAGGCTTCTGAGGCCGGGCGGCCTCCCCACGGCAGCCTGGTTGGTGCCCGTCGTCAGCACGTGGTGTGGCTGCTGGTTCTCAGCCACACTCTGTCTCTTGACATTGCCACTGGGACCTAGGAACCGGTTTGTTCATTTGCAAAAAATATCCATGACTGGCGTTTTAGCAGGAATTGCATGGACTGTACAGGTGATTTGGGGAGCCTGCGCGTCTTTACAGCATGGAATACACAAACATCATGTTATTATGACTTTTTTATTTTTTTATATATCTCGGTAATTTCTTTATGAAGATCTTTTGTTAGATTTAGTCTTAGATATTTGATGGTTTTTGTTGGTATTGTAAATGGCACCCTTTTCAAAGTTTCTTTTCTAGCTGTTTGTTGCTAGATACACGTATACAATTGATTTTTTATTAATCTTGTATGCAGGACCTTACTAAGTTTATTGAATAATTCTTATAGTTAATTGATAGATTGTTTCGGATTTTCACAATCATGTTTTTTCCAAGTAAGGATAGCTTTGCTTTTCCCTTTCCGTGTCGTCTCTCCCACGTGTCAGGCCTCTGGCACGGTGCGCACAGCGCAGGACGGGGGGGTGACGGCTTCTTTGTCTTACTCCCAGTCTCATGCTGAAAACTTTCAGTATTTCTCTACTGTACTTGTAGAAACTCTTACAGATTAACAATGTACCTTCTAATCCTTTTTTTAAAATGGATTTAATGTTCTAATATTGTGTTTAGTATTTTTGCGTCTCTATGACAAAAGACCGGCTTATAATTGTCCTTTCTTGTAAAGTCTTTACCAGGTTGTATTGTTAAAGTTACTGACGGTTCACAAAGCAGGTTTCTATTCTCTTTCTTAAATGTTTAGAAGAATCCTGGGCCTTGGTCGGGTAGCTCAGATGGTTAGAGCATCGTCCGGATACTCCAAGGTTGCAGGTTCGATGCCCTGTGAGGGCACATACAAGAATCAACCAATGATGCATAAATAAGTGGAACAGCAAATTAATGTTTCTCCCTCTCTCTCAAATCAATAAAAAATTTTAGAATAATTCTGGGCTTGGAGTTCTTTTAATAAAATATTTTTAACTACACATACCTTTATGCTAATGGATATGGCATTGTCAGAGTTTCTATTCATTACTGTATTAGTCTTAGTCAGTTGTGTTTGTCCTTCCATCTAAATTTTCTTATTTACTGGCATAAAGCTGTTTGTAAACCTCCAGTCTCTTTGTGTCTGTGTTTACATCCCCTCCCAATACTGGTAATGTGTGTGTTTTCCTTCTGATAAATCTTGTTGGGGAGCTATTAATTTTATGAGTGTTTCCATGAGGCAGCTTTGGTTTTGTTGATTTTTCTACGCTGTACTCTTTTCTCCACATTTCATTAATTTCTCTACTCTCTTTATTATTTCCTGCCTTCCGCATACTTCAGCTTTAATTTGTTTTCATTTAGTATCTCGGTCCTGCAAGTCCTGGGTGCCGTGGCGGCTTTGTCCGTTCCTTTGGACGCCTGCTTCTCTGTGCTTCACGCGGCCTTTCTGGTTGCTCCCTGAGGAGAGCGGCTCTGGCGGCCGCCATCCCTCCCAGCTGCCTTTTCTTGCTACTTACTCGGCTGGGTGAATCATTTTGGTCAGTTTCCCACCCAGAGCTTTATGCATATTAATTTAGAGAGAAATAACAGTTTTATAATATCATAGGGGGAAAAGGTAAATTGTTTACAAAGGTTACAGGAAAAGTTGCCTAATTTGGGAAAAAAATCGCCAAAACTAAAGTTGGATTCCTAACTTACTCCTTATATCCAAATAAATTCCGGAAGAATCAAGAGTGGAAATGAAAAACAAAACACCACAATTTTGTATAAAATTTTCAATCAGGAAATTTTATAAGAATTGTTTGTATTAGCAAAAACCTAGAGACAAATACCCATAATGTAAGAAATAGTTAAATCGATACGATGCAATCATATAATAGAATACATTTTACAGAATTCTATATGGATTGATAAAGGTATCTAGTATCTATTGTTAAATAATAAAAAGTAAGTTAAAGAAATAAAGGGTATGTTTGTGTATGTATGAATCCATCACGTGCAGTAACATATACAGGCAACGTTCACTTCACTTTATGGACATTCGACATCTGTATTATTATTATTATTATTTCTTTTTACTATAAACTTGTGTTACTTTCATAGTTAAAAATACTAGATTAAGTTAAAACAAAAGTTTTAAAGTAGAATACAGATTTTTCCAAGTGTTTTCCTCCTTTGGCCTTGCTCAAGCAGGAAGTTATCAACCATCCTTACCTATTCTAATTTCTTTCTTATTTTCTTTAAAAATGTTTTTTGAGTGCAGAAAAACACAAACAGCAACAACAAAAGTACTTATCTTTTTGTGAGACATTTTTAAAAATGATTTATAGATCAGAAGATGGATAGGCAACTTGCGTAATGTTACATAAACCTGACCATATTTTTATATAACTTATTTTATTAACTTAATATTTTTCAGTCTCTTTCCTTGGCAAAAAGTTTGAATGGATTAAAAAATATTTAATGTCAGCACAATAACCCCTTGTATCTTCCTACCAAATTTTATTTCACTGTTACCCATTACTATACGTTTGTTTTTGCCCAGATCTCTCCCCTTATAAACAATGCTGCATTGAGCACCTCTATACAATTCTCTCTCCCCATTTGAGCAATTCCTCCTTAAATAAAATTCTTAGACATGGGCTACTTCTGTCAAAGTGTATACATTAAATTTTCTTTTTCAACATACTAATGTTATCATCATAATCAGCTAGTTACTAATATTAATAAATGAAGAGAGCAAAGGGAGAGCCAGGCATTGCTGAGCATACTCAGTGGGAAGCACAGCCTGTTTGTTTCACCAGGAAACTGCAGCTTCATGTTCCCCAGGGAACCCCTGGCCCACTCCCTACAGATCACTGGGGGAAGGGGACAGACACAGGGGGAGATGGCGCATGCACAGAGAAGTCAGGGTGACGTAGGGAAGGGGCCTGCCTGCGAGTCTAGCCCGAGGAACAGTGGATGGGCTAGGGGGTGGACCCCATCAGAAGCAGCGATCTCGGAAAGTCAGTTGGTTAGTTTGAAGCAGCTGTTGGCTTAGTTCCCCAGACGGAGTCCCTGTGGGCTAGCCCTCGCTCTTGTTGGCTCTCGCTCTCTTGCTCTGCGATGTGCACTTGCCCTTGGGCTTGCCTGGTCGCTCTCCATGGGCATGTGGCCTACACACAGGATGGTGGACTGCGCTGTACTTTAAATGGAGCTGAAACTACGGGCAGTGGCCTTAATTCTGGCCCTGCTGAAGACAAGATTGGGCGTCTTCCATGGCAAGATGGACAGAGATGGGACCTCACAGGGGAACTCCCCTTAACTTTACATCATCAATAAAGCTTTCCACAAAACCCCATCCTCCGGTGGGGGCCTCAGAAAATTATTTTCCTCATGGCACCCCAAGAACGCCATTTCCACTGCTAACCCTACCAGTCTGCACTTCAGAAAGAATACACCAATTGCACCTGTAAGAACAGTGCAGAGGGTGCCCTTTTCCCCACACTCTTGCCAGAACTAGCTTTTGTCAATTTTTAAACACCTCTGACAAACTAATAGACTCACTTATTGTAAGTTGTAGATGGTTGTCAGTGTTAAAGAAGGTTCCCCTCATAAGCACATAGCAGCACTGACTAGCGCTCTTGTCTCTTTGTGTCATGTAATAACAGTCCTCCGAATTAACAGACCTCACAGTAATTTCCTTCCCAGGGCACTTAATGAAATGTGTGGGCAAATTCAGTTTTGTTTCACACACAAAAACAGAAGCAGCCAGTCTGACCGTCAGGACTTCACTGCCCTACTGTGGCCTGGAGTACTCAACTACTGAAGGAATAGCTTTATCGGTCAGTTTGAAATGAAGACAAAAACAAAAAACAAAATCTCCAACCCCGAACCAATCATCATCATCATCATCATCACAACAATGTCCAACTAGTCAGTTAGTATTCAGGAGGAACGTCCTCAAGCCTACTTCCTCCTCAGCGCCGGCGAGCAATAACCTGGCTCAACATTTCATTCATCCAGCACATAAACAACATTTGTTTATTTCCATCAATTTACAGCTTGTGAGCCTCTGGAGAGGACCTAAGTTAAAAGTAATCTTTGCTGGCAAAGCTTTTCTTTAGGGGAAAAAAAAGGCAAGTTAATAGTGCAAACAAGACTAGGCAGATATTTAAATGGCATCGGAAGACAATCTGCATTTATAACCTCTGAAAGTTCATGGGAACCATGCATGTTAATTAAGCAACGTAACTGGCTGCTTTGTTATTAGATACTGTGTTTTTAGTCTGAATTATTTATTGTCTACTTTATAAAATATGTTTATCACTAATTTTGATTGGCTTCTATCAGTAAAAGAACAGAAATTTACCATATTACTGTGGTTTATGTAGAGAAGTATTGCAGCAGCTCATCAAGCCCGGCTTAACTAACACTAACTAAATTCACGCGAATTCCTCAGCATGGCTTGTATTTGGCTTCGTGCAGTTTGACACAATCCCCTGACCATCTACTGGTCTAAGTAATGCTCTGAAATCCATTTTAGCTGGAATGTGAAAGAACCCACAAAACTGTAACACAAATAAAAAGAAAAGAAGAACTAAAAATGTTTTTTTATTTCCTCCATAGTTTTGTCCCAAGATCCATATTTGCTTGTTCATAAAGTTTGCCTTTATTCCTAACTGGCAGCTTTCTGTAGAGACCATCTCAGCTTTCATCTCTTCTACACTATTGAGTTTATAACTATTTCGAACAAAGTTGAGTATAACTGGTTAGTTTTTCTCCTATATTGTGGGTTTGCAAATAAATATTACAATATATTCTATTAAAATTATAAACTTTTGCTCTTGGTGTTCTAATGTGTTTTGTTCCAAGTCCTGAGAAAATTTGGTCAAAGTGAACTCAGTCATTTCTATGGACTCTGGAGGTAGCGTAGGAGAGGAATCCTGTGGTCTCCACCACCAGGACTCAGTGTCTGAAGGCCTCAGTGCCTGCCAGTCAAGACCAGGGTTCCCAGCATGCGGCCTCCCAACGAAGCTGAAGACCCATGGTTACAGATGCGGATCAGTGCACGCCTTTGAGATCTTTCTAGCTTTGGGACACTAATAATATCAGTACTGCTACTTCTAAAATAGTAGTAATGCTAATGGGACTCATTTTTCAGGACTTTAATTGTGATAGGGAATATTTTAAAGGCTATATATATATATATATATATATCCATCAAGTAAATAACATAAAATAAGATAAACTTCCTGTGGTTTGGAAGTTCTGTCTCTACCCCACTGTAGGAGGTGGGATCCAAATCCAAGATGTGCAGTTTGGGGATGAAGACCCTGAAGTAGAGGGCAAGTCCCACTTGCTGCTGCTTTGTCTTCTGTTGTCTTGTTTGAGAACCTTGAGCCCCAGGCACTCCTGGCTGCTCCCCAGCCCTCTCCCACCCTGCATTTCATGGTCTCCTTTTGCTTGACTTTTAAAAACATGAAAATTTCAAAAGCGCAGCCTATTAAAACATGACAAAACACATTTTAGGAAGATGAACAGGCATCATTAAGTAAGTAAAGTTAATATGGGAAATAAATGTAGTTATAGCTGCAAGGAATTGAGCTTCATTAAACTGCATAAATACTGTAGCCAGAGTTTCTTGAAATCACTGAGCTTCTAACTTTAGGGAAAGGTTATTTTCTACAAATTTGCTAAATTACTTTACTTTAGCCAGTAAACACTGATAACAGTGTTTTTATTTCTGGAGGTTTACTACTTTTAATTTTTAGTGTTTTGTTTGTTTGTTTGGCTATTAAAGTAAAAGTCAGTATAAGGTTTTATAAGGTTGCATTTAAGTTAATAGACTATTAAATTAAGATCCAGAGACTTAGAAGCATGGAACAGACTGAGGGATCTCAGAGGGAAGGTGGGGAGGGTGAGTGGGTGGGGAGAGATTAACCAAAGAATTTATATGCACATATGCATAACCCACGGACACAGACAGTGTTATGGGGAAGGCTGGGGAGGGGGTGGATGCTGGTTAGAGGAGGTCAGTGAGGGGAAAAAGGGGACAACTGTAATACCTTCAACAACAAAGATAAATAATAATAATAAAAAGAATAGCTTCTCAAGTCTCTATCTTCACAGAGTGTTTATTATCATGATATTGATGAGAAACATTGGTCCCCACATAAGTTGGCCATAGATCTATTTGATGAATTTAAATGCAGACACACAGTCCACACAACATAGGATCTCAAGATTTCAAGGGTAGAATTGCCTTGCAATGTGCGGGTCAGACATACAGCCAGCTCTTGGTGGCTCCCCCGTCCCCGGGCGGCCCAGCCTGTAACTGAGCATGGCCAAGGGCAGAGACCTCACCACTCCCACTCCTTCCAAAAAAGCAAACGGTATTTTTGGATATTTGTACCTGTTAGAAAATCCTTCCTCACCCTGAGCTGAAATTTGTTTCTTTATTGCTCTCAACTACTTACCCTACCCCAGCCTCTTTGGTCTATAGAAAGTAAGTCAATAGGGCATTTTACTCCACCCAGCTCTGCTCTGATGGCAGGAGAGTCTCTATTTGACAGTTGCGGCCTCCCTAGTCCTGAAAGTAAACATTCTGCCAGGACTCTGCGGGTGGCACGTGGAGCCTTGAGTCTAGAAACTGTGATGCGTCACCTGAGGACGAGGGAGCCTGGCCTCCCAGGGATGCCGGGGGCAGCTGCCCAGGAGGTGCCCTCGGGGGGGCCCTGCCCCAGCGGCGCTTCGGCACCATGCTCCTCACTGTCCTATTAGGTGGAATTCCACCTGCCCCCCGCGGGAGTAAAAGCCCAGGCGCTGTTTAAGCTGAGATCAAACCCTGTGTGGGAAGCACCTTCTCGGCGAGCGCCCAGCGCGGCCCAGGAGGAACGCGAGGCGGCCCAGTCGGGGCCTCGGCGCCCTCCCGCCAGGACGGCTGCGGAAAGCACCTGCTTGCCCAGCGCAGCTGCTCTGCGGAAACTAGACCTCGGTTTTCAGAACGCCTCTTAATGAGTAAACCAAAGGAACTATCCATACAGTGTTTATACCAGGTGCCGGCGTGGGAAATTCACCCGTTATCAACATTTCTAAAGGTGAATATTCCATTTCTTTAACTTTCCCTCTAGCTGTCCTTAATCTCCTTTATTATCCACCTTGTGTGTCTTTTCATC